>NT_166523.1:566152-749445 GCF_000002855.4 Aspergillus niger | reverse complement strand
GATCTGATTCTGCGTCAAGACCGTGTTGTAGGCGAAGACCATCTTGTTCAGCGTGCGGTCATCAACAATGATTTTGGCGACGTAGCGTCCAATATCTCTGAGGTCCGTCAGGGCAAGAGGAGTGTTGCCATCACCGACGATTTCGTTGTTCGCTGTAGTCATGGCATAGTCGGTTCTTCCGGAACCGAGGCGGGGGTAAGAAAGCTGGTACCACCAACCGATGTCGATGATGGTGTAAGGAAGTCGGAGCTGTTTGATGTGGTTGTACACTGTCTCTTTCTGGAGAAGAAGTCAGCTGATGACCAGAGAAGGTATGGCGTGCGGCTGCAGCGGCGGCCACGACTTACCTCGTCTCTCAACCACATGATCCCACCGGGCGGTGCCACAGTAATGAATCCACATGGGATGAATCGCTGGACTCCGGCACTCTTTGCGGCCTTAGCGAGCGGGATTTGGTCCTGCTGTTCCGCAGGCCCGACACAGCTGACAACGACATCGATTCCGGTCAAGACGTCGGCGAGGGACTCCTCGGGGCCCTTGAGATCGCCTTTGCGGATTTGTACGCCTCGCTCTTGCAGGGCTACGATGGCAGGCTTCTGAACCGAACGGGGACGGACGAGGGCATGAACCTCCTATAATAACGGAAAGCGGTGCAGAGGTTAGACTCAGGCTCAAAGAGAAGAAAAGATATCAGGAAAGCAGGGAGGGGTTCTTACAAAGCCGGGATTCTCGAGCAGTCCGTTCGCAATAGAGCCGCCCGTTTCGCCCGCAGCTCCGACCAGCAGAACTCTAGTTCGCGACATGATGGTTGCAAAAAGTGGCAATGATTCGTAGGAGGGATACTGATCGGTTGGAATAATGCAAGTCTGTTGGTTGGAGGGTTGGGGGGTGGAAGGGATTTATCAAAAAGGTGAAGAATTCAGGTTTTGTGTCCCTGCCGTTTCCCAAGTATGTATTTTTGACGTTAACGTTTCCAGGCCAAATGGAGGGTCATTCGACGTTATAAAGGCCAGCGTCCCACTGGAGGATGGTCACTACCCACTTTTTTCTTATCCAGAAGTGGCCAAGGGTGGGTCGATTGTGGATGTTAAGCTCCCTAAGATACGTGCCCCCCCTTAAAGGTGCGTGAAATCGGCTGGAGAAGGAAGGGCGGCTGTCCTCCGTTCGTAGGCAGGCTGTCTGTCCTCCGGGGGACCCCATCATGCGTCATCGTATCCTGAATGCTACGATCGGTGCGAGTGCTCAGCACTGAGGGTCTTCTAGACCACACAATGGTGGGCTTTGTCTACCATGAAATTGATTTTTTACTCGAAGGAAACATACTTTTGTAATAATTACATTTTTCTGTTTCCCTTTTCCGTCCTCGCGACCTGCAGACCTGCGCACTAACAGTATTGCTAGTACTAGTCGGAACATCGGCCCCAAAGAGGCGTTACTCTCTGCTGCGGCCCGGTGGCTCGGGAGTCAAACACCCAAAGGAAAATTACGTCACTTGCCATTCCCCTGCCCGGGAAGCCGTAAGGCAAGTGACGATACTGGGGTTTCATGACCACTGCTGCCCGCGGAGGCTGCTGCTTGGTGTGTCTCAGACCACATTCGAGCAAACACAACCATCATCTCCCTATGATCCAGTCCTACCATCATCGTACCATGGCGGTGGATCTCGTGTGTAGACGGTCATCTTCCCCCCCCTTTTCAGTGTTTGTCTAGAGTCATTCCTCGCCCTGCTCAATCATCCCGACTGTAGGCCACGTTATACCCAGGACTCTGACCCCTTCATGGACACTGCAATTTTTAATTTCTCCTTTCCTATCTGCGTAGAATGCGGGGAGCGGAGGGTCGGTTTCCCCTCACAATTTCAGCATTAATCAGGTTGCATATTACTGCGTTTACTGCTTTACCTAACCACCCCCCACGTCAGTGATCTTCGGATCTGCGTGGCGGCTTCATATTCATGACCTTTTGCAACTCTGGGAGCATGACGACATGTGGCATCCTTCCTCTGGACCGATCATTGCCATTGGCGGAATGAGCAGTTGGTCCCATGGTTACACGCAGTGGTCCGCCAGGTTAAGAACTACCGCCCAGTGCGTTGGAATCGGTTGTGGAGGCTGGAAAACGAGACTTGCAACTTGAACAGCCTTGAACCTTTTGCGCCATGACCGGATGGTAGAGAAGTAAGGTAATAGTAGCCGTTAATGCCACTGACCAGATCTCTGACTGCCCCTCACAATTTGTGAGCTTGCTTCTGGCGGATGACCTGGTGTTGATTGTCATCTGGAAAGATCCGATGCACACATATCCACCTTTTCATCCACCTCTTTCCAATTTTACATATTCGTAGATAACTCATGCTTGCGGGGTCTAGGACAAATTGACCTTGCTGCAAGCCATGCCGTCTCGCCGAATCTGGCCTCCCGGACAAGGCCGCGGCATCCACTCATCTATCGTTCACTTGGACTTCTTGGATGCATTGTTGGCCAACTACGCTCATTCCCTGGTCATATTGCCAGGAAAATCCGGGGTCTTGAGACGTGAGTAGATAAGCGTTCCTTTGCCGTGCCTGGCATCGGATCGGATAGCCACTCAAAATTTAGAGTTGTGAACACTGGCTTGCTTCCCTACTAAGTTTATCGACAGCTAGCTACAAGGCCAATGATCTCTCGAGACTAGCGGCTTGCATCTCGAAACAAGACACCAAGTTGACTGTCATGCCGGACTACGAAAGACTTTGACATGACAATCGCTGGATCAGAACGGCGTCCCACGCAATGAAACCAAACATCGGAGCAATTGATCTTCATAGCACTCCATATCGAGTATTATTTAAACGAAAGGCAGGTTCCCCGAATTGAAGGTGCAAGCAGTACCCTTAGGATACGCTAGAAACCGCAGCCTGGTCGTCCAGTAGGCTGCCCATGCCTGCCTAGCGGTCGCACTACTGCAGTCATTCAACGACAATGGGCCAATGGATTGAAACGAGGCGAGGTGGATCTATCACTAGAGAATAAACCGCGCTGGACTAGCCGCGATCAAGCACGGCGAAGGATCGTGACTATTTATTGCCGAGCGATTTCTGGGGGAATTCCAGGCGGTTGTCGGGGCATGTGAGAATTTCAGACCCTCGTCTTTGGCTCGATCTGCAGGTCCGTCACGGCCCTTTCCGCCAATTGCAACCAGGGCCGTCCGCACCCGCAGCCGGCTGAGAAGATGGTGTTATTCGACGGTGGGAAGTCGGTGTGAGAGTTAGGGAGAGAGAGGGTGTGTGTGTCCAGGGCCTCCTCTCCGGGAATTCTCTCTTCGGGTATTGGAGGACGCGGGCAGGAGAGCTCCGAAGGCATGCAGCTAAACGGGAAATGGGTTAGCAATAACCCCCACTTCTTCGGTGGTGGTCCAGTCTGAGCCTGGTGTCCCGATAGCGTCCTTTTTCTCCAAACGGTGGGGTATGGAAATTGCGGGCAGAAGGCTGAAAGGGAGGGTGTCGTGGAACCGAAAATGTGGGTGAAAAGCATTTTCAATGTAACCATGATAATGTTTCTCTCAGGGTTACGCCTTTTTTCATTTCAGCCGATGGATGGGGGCGGAAGGCTGGCTTGTCCCAAAGCGGCCACATGCCTTGAGGTCAATTACTACTGACTTACTTGCATTATAATATTGTTATTGGTCCCAGCGCAGTAGGATCAAATATTGGCAAACCCGTCAAACCTAACGGGCGCACAATGGTGCCATGCCATGACTGTTGGACCTCCTCTACACAACGGGTACCAAAAGTTTAACCACCACCATATCATGATTCATATGAACGATCTCGACCATCATACTAAATGATACGATCCGTCAGACGCGGTAGACAGGTGTGACCAGCTGATAACTTAGTGGGGAGATCGATCATTCATCAATCAATCAATTCCTGCCAGGGAGCATGTGATTGGAGATGAGGAGTCTGTTCTTTTCATCCCAGAGCTCCCAACGCAACCATTCCACGTCCTTCAATTCGATCGATGCTGACAAGTCCCTGTCTATACTAATCCCCTTAGCTCAATAGACCAGCGAATGACATATCAGACCACTCCCGTCTGCAGATGGACTGGAATCTCGTCAGCGATGAAACCGCCGTCTGCTTGTATGGTCGCTTGGCAGTCGCCCGTTCGTCTACTTATCCTACTCAATAACAAAAGCCACGCAGATTGGCGGCATTCCCGACCGCGCTGCTCTCGGACATTTACCCGTTACCGTACACCACCCCTTCAACCAACTCTTGGAAGGACTTTGAGCTCAGGTACGAAATCCTGGTCACGAGGGAGATTGCTCTATATTCCGGCTTATTTTGCCGTCGTATGGCATTTGCACCAGCGACGCGGCAGTAAGACATTGGTCTTGTCTTTATCCGGATACTCTAACATTGACCACCAACGAGGGACAGCGGAAGTCTTCGTTGCTTCGAGTGTGAGTCTTGGGCGGCCACTGGACAGCCCTTGAATACGTCTGCTCTAAGCCTCAATTGAAGCGCAGTCTACATTCAGTAATAGTTTATGCTGCCGTGCACCTCATGATTGCACACGGCGCACCTCTGCTAGGTCTAGCTCACATATAGCCTGCTGGTCTGATTTTATGAGGCCTTACATGCGATTACTAACCCAAGTGATTTCTTGAACGTTTGCATGTGTGAATGCTCGCGTGTTAACTAGAATGATGTGCAAGATCATCAAGCTTGAATCAATACAGTTACAATATCAGACTATGCCCACATTATAGATCTCTTGAGCTATCTATACATGTCTTTGGATTGAGACAAACTGCCAACGGCTAACAGTACAAAGCTAAACACAGTAAACAGTCTGTCACGGAATGTGTAGACTACACTCTTGTCAGTTGACGAATAATAGCGGGATGACTGACAAATCGGCCACCCTCCAGTGCTCCCCAGCCTTGACGCTGTTGTCAGAAAATGCTGGCATTATCACGCAACGCCCGGTTATTCGATGGCCCGAATGGTCTCAACTGCTAGTATTGCACATCCCTGTCCATGTGCCTTCGATGCTAATCTCAGCGACAAGTCACAACCTGTCCGATGACCTCGCAGATCTCAGGGAGAAGCTGTTGTTAGTGGGCAGCTATGAAGGACGCCCTGATATATTCGTTGATGTTGATATGAGCTTCTTGCCTCCAATTCCTCTATTATACTATTGGCCGGCAAAGAATTATCTCTGCTAGTCCTCTGAGGTACAGGCTTATGAGTTGTGTCGCTTTTTAAAGCAGATGCTATTGGATTCCTGATGGATTATCTGCCGACATCCGTGCCATTATCAGCGACAACGGGCGGTTGGTTAGAAGACTAACCAAATGCCAGTATCTCGTGCTCGCAACATGCAACATGTCGCTTTCTGATGATTAGACCATGCTCCTCCTACAAATATGGGCACCACAAGGACCCACCAGAGTGATGCTGAAAGCCCTGAATAACAAGTTACTTGTCCGTCACCATTGCTAACGGCCATCTGGTGCTCGTTGTGTAGACTACATGACTGATAGCATCAGATAGGCCAGATGGCACGGAGACCATTACCAAGCTTATCGATCCTTCTAAGATAAAGTAAGATACTGATTAATCTGAACTAATGGCTTGGTCTAGACGCTTGGGGAGGGATCCCGCCTATCGAGCTAATCGTCGTCGGCTAGACTAGTAACCCCCTGTGTGTTTGGATAGTTTCGATTTGTCAGTCGCGGACCATTAGAGATGATAGCGGTGTCCCGTTTATACCTCATGTGTCTGCTGTCCCTTCATCCGAGTTAAAGAACCGTCGAGGATGGGATAAGATAGGATAATATGTTATTACTGGCAATGCGAGGTGCTCTGTACTTCTTGTCCCATGATTGTGTAACTTTTATATGAGTGCGTGGGCTTGCCAGTGATGGTAATATAAGCTTGATACGCTCCCTGCGAGCAACCCGCATCATTATGGCGCTGATTTATCTAAGCGAGGTCTTGGGTCTCTTGTATGGCATGGTCAGGCTAAGCTCTGAAGTCGGGTTTCCTAATGGGGTGTAGCGTCTTCATCCTCGTCAGATTCTAGTCTCCAGACTGTCTCTTCCATAGGATCGGATCCCAGCCCATTGTTTCCACTATACTGGGTTCTGGCTATGGAGTGATAGCACCCGCGGCACACAGTCATAGTCTAATAAATCCCCTTTCCCATTTCCAGCCTGATGATCCTGCTACGCGGACTTGCTCCGAAGCCATAGCTCCCTTTGCCCTTCGAGGTTTGCCAGCTAATCAACCTTAGATCGACGCGTTACATGTCTATTCACTAATGCTATATATACGGAGCTGGCAGTCAGACCCGTCAACTAACACCCCGAGAAGCTTATATCCAGACCAGAGTCGGTATATAAAGGATAGGTCCACTTCTTATCTTTAGAGATTGATGGTGCTAGTGCTAGTAGAAATGTGGAGGGAACGGGGAGCTGGGGATACCCCGGATCGACGACCCCCACGCGGGGTCACCTCCACTTCTCCGCTTCATACTTTCCAGCACACCGTGAGGCATGCTCGAAGACATCATGCCATGCGAACTCTATAATTAATCCGCCTACCAGGCTTACGCCTGTCTAAAGCCTGAAGCAGATCGCCATCAGTCCTTGTTCTGATCGGCTTTTCTCCGAGACTTCTTGCCTCATATCGTCCAATTAGTGGTGCTAGATACAAGCTATACCCCGGATCACCAATGACGGTGAACAATTTGTGGCTTGGCTCGCTCAGCATATGCCGTGCTAGTCGGTACTCAAGACTTGGAGGCGAGATAAAGAATGCTTTTCTCGCCTCGACAGCGTCTCAGACCCCCACGTCGGCACAAAAGTCTTTCAATGATTGGTAGATGCCCATACTCGGGGAGCTCGCATCCAGGACCGGGGCCCGATGTGAAGGACAAAGCTCCTACTAGCGTCGAACATAAAAGCAGGGGTCTTGTAGACATTATAACCACCTTGTTCTTCCGAATCGCTCTTCCTTTCGTCCAGCTGGACTTTGAGCTCGCTAGCCTCTCAGGTCCGCATGCGAGATAGCTTCCCTGTCAGAGACTTCATGAGCACATTCTGCTAGCTTTCATCAACCATTGACCTAATCTACCAGAGGTCCACTGAACTAGCTATCAAAATGGCGGAAATATCACATACCAAACCACAAATCGCTCATGAGGAAAATATAGGCCATCAACTTGCGAGCAATCATGAAACAGATTGGGTTCAAAAGCAGGCGCCTGATGGCGACGTAGCTATGGCTCTTTTTACTGATCCAGATGCGCTTGAGGAGCCTGTTGATCCGGCGGAAGTAAGAAAGCTACTGTGGAAGATTGACTTCATGATCCTGCCATATCTTGCCGTTTGCTATGCCTTCTTTTACATCGACAAGGTACGCTGCTCTATACAACTTAATACGTTCATCCTTGCAGCGGCTGATTATAACCTGCAATAGACAACACTGAGCTACGCAGCAATTTTTGGAATTGAGGAAGACCTCAATCTCCATGGCACACAATATAGCTGGCTATCAAGTATCTTCTACTTCGGTTTTCTGGCTTGGGCATTTGTGAGTTCAATTAGCTGGGAAATGAGATCCAAATGTTAACATCCCATTAGCCCACTAACTTTCTTCTGCAACGCTTACCAATTGGTAAGAGCCAGGCTTTCTGTGGTGAGATACGGACTAACTGTGCCGTCTAGGAAAGTATCTTGGTGCCAATATCTTCATGTGGTACGTGGATTAACGGGCTTGTTTGTATGAAAGGTATGCTAAACTTATGCAGGGGAGTATTTCTCATTATACAGGCAGCATGCCATAACTTCGCAACGCTCGCTGTCCTGCGAGCCCTAGGTGGTGCAGCAGAGGCGTGCTCGGACCCTGCTTTCATGCTCATCACTAGTATGTGGTATACGCGACGTGAACAGCCGGTACGCTTAGGATTATGGTACACCGCCAATGGCTTGGGAATCGCACTTGGTGGTCTTCTTGGCTATGGAATTGGACATATCAGAGGTGCCCTTCCTTCGTGGAAGTACGAATTCATCGTAATGTAAGATATTGCCTTGAATCTTGATCCTTGGAGCGCTGCTAATCAGCTATCGTCAGTGGATCTCTTTGTGCGGCCTGGGGAATAGTCATGTTCATCATCCTGCCTGATTCGCCAGTCACTGCGCCGCTTCTCACCAAGCGGCAGCGTCGAATCGCAGTGGAAAGAGTGCGGGAAAACCAGACGGGTATCGAGAATAAGCATATCAAGCCGCATCAGATCTGGGAAGCATTCACGGACTACAAGCTCTACTTTTTCTTTTTCTTGGGTGTAGTTTGTGAGTCACGGTTTTGCAGCATTCGAAGGTTGTACGCTGATAGACTGTTGACAGGTAACATTCCCAACGGTGGCATCTCGAACTTTGGAACCATTATCATCCAAGGGTTTGGATTCTCGACGCTCGTGACAACCTTGATGCAGGTATGTGAAGTGCTCACGACAGATAGTATGGAGTAAACATTAACGGCATAGATCCCTTATGGAGTTATAATTGCACTATCCATCCTCCTCTGCGTCTACCTTAACGACCGCTTCGAGAACAGGCGTTGCATCTTCATCTTGATCTTCCTCCTCCCGAACATTGCAGGAGCATTTGGGCTACGCTTCGTCCCACAGCATGTCAAGGTCGGCCGCTTGATTTGCTACTACTTGACGGGGCCATACAATGCTGCCTTCGTGCTGATTCTTAGTATGCAAATCGCAAACACAGCCGGTACGTTATCCTATCCTCCATTAATCAAGAAATTAGTCGAAACTGACGTTGCATAGGACACACGAAAAAGGTCGTCACCAACGCAGTCCTCTTCCTAGGCTACTGTACCGGTAACATCGCAGGTCCTTTCTTCTACAAAGAGAGTCAGAAGTAAGCTTTATCCCCACCCCCCAGAGCAATGGAATAGCACTAAAACATTGGGATAACAGGCCAACATATGATCTGGGGATCTGGTCAATGATCGTCTGCCACCTTATCGAAGTCGTGCTCATTTCCGCGCTCGGTCTTCTGCTTCGTTGGGAGAACAAACGCCGTGATCGAATCCAGTCTCAGATGGCTGGTGGTCTGGAGGGGAGAGATTTGGATTCCACTGCCTTTTTGGATTTGACGGATCGGAAGAATCTCAAGTATGACCCTTTCCCCCTTCTCCCATACACGGTCTGCTATGGTATATATGGGTGCTAACTGCTGTTTTTGATAGCTTTCGGTATATTTACTAGAAATGCATTCTTTATCTCTGCAGTTAGTCTTGTCTGGGCAATGCAATTCATTCATAGCAAGCCGTTGGTGGCTATCTGATCTGCCATGACGGTTACCAAACACGCTAGAAATCCATATGCCCAGGGCCTGAGCCAACTGGCTAGAAGATCGTAGAAGAGATGATTCGGAAGGTGTAGTTGTTCTAATTCACTATCTTTCTCTCTTTTAGATGCTTCCCCGGCCTAGGTAGGTATCATGAGCTGCAACCAACATCTCAAGAATCATCCATATCCGCCCAAAAAGTAAAACCGGGACTGAAATTCAATATACACACATATGCTAGTAATAATACACATTCATTCGCGCCAAATAAACCCAAGTCCAAACTATGCGCAGAAAGAGTCTGACCGAGTCTACCGTCTCTTCGTCTGGCCACCGCCCCTCTTGCCGGTAAGCGATCTCTTCTGCCGGAGGTAGTTCGCAACGAGGTTCTCGACGCTGCCCATGTCGTGCTTGGGCTTCCTATAAACCCGAAGGAGATCTCGTTAGCCTTCCCATCCAATACAATCCACTATCCACAAAGAAATTAATACGCACCTCATGTAATACAACCTCGCGCGTCTCTTTCTCTTCTCCGCCCTCTGCACAATCTCCACACTTTCAACATTAGGACTGAACACCTTGATGGACATCTCGACTCCAACTCTCGTCAACTGGTTCCGCAACAAGAACGACGTATCAATGCCGCGCAACCGAATGCTCAAACACACTCCGGAGAACGGATCTCCGTTCTTGAACGTCACCCGCAAAACATCTCCGACCTTGACACTGCGAGGACTCCGTCTGTAGTCGAAAAGAGCGCGGCGCTCGCCCGTGGGGTCCAGCTGCGCCAATTGGGCCTCTTGCACGGCGTTCACGGGGTCCTTGCACTGAGGGGCCGGCGGCGGAGGAGGGATCTTGCGTTCTTTGCGCTCTACATATCATTCATTAAACATGTTAGATATATGATCCGGGTAAAGCAAGCATCGGTAACTCGAGACGGACGCAAGTCCAAGCAAAAAATGAGTTAGTTCAGTCCATACCAGGATTCGGCCGCATGCGAAGCGGTAATTGACGAAGGAACTGCTCCGGCAGGTTCTTAGGGAGAGGCTTGGGCTCAGGCTTCGCGGAGTAGACGGTGCTGAGCGCACGGCGACCGATCTGGTTGTTGACGGTGGACGACAGGGACTGAGGCTTCAGGAGGAGGGACCGGAAGCAGCCCAGCTGCTGCAGGATCGGGGAAGAAGACGCCATGGCTTATTCCCTGGTGCAATTAAACCACCTTGGCGTTCAGAGGAAGCAAGACACAGGTTCAATCGTGATGCGGAACTTGGGAGGGCGGATCGAGAAATTCGGACCGGCAGAATTTCCGCCAAGCCGCGAGTTGCCTGTTTGGGCCATCAGTCCCAGATTCGACGCTCGGGAACTTTTCTGCCGCCAAATAACTATCTATCTACTTGCTCGACCCCGGTGGTTTTGTTTCGAGGGATTGAGTGAGAGTTTCCTCCGGACTGTATTCTTTTTCTTTCTTTGTGGTCCGTTGAGTATAGATATCTCCCATAACGATGGCGCAAAACGCCGTGGGAAGGCTCTTCCGCAGCCAGAATTCCACTACTCTGCGTCAATCCATCGGGTCGCTCACACAGACGCGCAATGCTTCGAGAAATGGTATGTCTATTTACCTGCTTGATGTACTCTGGAATTGAGCAGATGGAGAAACTAACGGACCATCCGCAGCCATCCCTACCTTCCAACAAACCTCGTCCCCGGAGCTGGACCAAGCCCTCACCCGGTTCCGCGAAGAGCTCTTCATACCCTTCGGTCTAGGCCAGGACCAACGACGTCTCATGTTTCGGCAGAAATACGCTGACCGACTGGAGCAAGAGCCAGTGACGGCCAACATAAGCGAGGACGAAGACTTCCTCCTGCGCCCGATGGACCCGCAATCACGACCGACGCTCAAAGAAGCCGCGGAGGTAATCAGCCTGATGCAGAGCAAGGAGGATTGGAAGAACCTGGTGCCGTTCCTGTCGGGACTTCAGATGGCCAAGCGGCATTTGAAGCCTAGCCGGATGGAGTGGCTTGTGCGGAAGGCGGGCGAACACAATGCGCTGAACTTTGTGGTGGAGTGCGCGAAGCAGGCGGACAGGACGGGCGTGAAGCTGAATGAGGTCGGGATTGTGCAGCGGTTGTTCTTTGAGCTGCATCGCAAGGCTCAGAAGGCGGAGTTCCAGGGTCAGGAGGTTACGAAGGCTCTCAATATGGCGACGCAGTTGGTTGGGTTGATGGAGCGGCCGGCACATGCTCAGCATGATTTGATGGCTGATCCGAAGAGGAAGCCGTTTGTGTCTGGCACACTGTTGGAATTGAGTGCTGCTAGGGCGCTGAGTGAGTTCGAGGGTAAGGATCAGGGTGGTCTGGTGCGCATCTACAGTAGTCGGGTGCTGGGGTGCTGGAAGATGGGTAACTTTGCTAGTGATGTTCAGGATTGGCGCGCTGTGGATAAGATGCTGCAGGAGAATGTGCCGATCTATAACGGTATGAAGCTTGCGCTGAAGGTGCAGGGCATTGCCAATGACAAGGCTGTTGCTCCTGGCTTGAAGAACCGCCTCAACGAGCTGGGTCAGTGGATCGCCAAGCAGAAGAAGAGCGCTCCTGAGGAGATTCAGAAGAACCCTTCGCTGGGTCTGGCGCAGGCTCAGCTCTTGCATGAGAACTAGAGCCGGTGTCTTGCTACATTTTGCCATTTCAGCTGATTTTATCTTTACTGTATATTACCATTTTGGATCGTTCGGAGCTGTATCTGTATTTGAAGATAGATGCCATTTCCTTTCATTCTTTCTGAGACAAACTAAGCTGTGCTTGCTAAGGTTCAATTGTTATGATGCAGTGATGAGATGGTTTACTGATGGGATGGTTTAAGGTTGAAAGGGTTGACAGTAGGAAAGAAGAACCCGGAATATATGCTCAAACGCTCATTATGTGCTCGACTAGTGGACTAGGGAAGGAGCTCAAAGGTGTTATCATCGCGAATGCGAGCACGTCCTTCCAGAGTGGTCTTGCCAGAGATGACAGAAGGACCGGATACGGTAATCTAAGGAAATGATTAGCGGATGAAAAAGATGTCTGATTGTCGGCTGACTTACCTGGCCCTGCTCGTTTGCCTCATCACCCGACACACCAGTCAGCACAACTTCGACACTGCTCAGAGGTGCACCAAAGTGGCTCGAGCCTTGGAAGCGGCGATAGTCGAAAACATTGGTTTGGAAGACAGCACCAGCAACTCCAGGACCGGTCAGGGCGTACACCACGCGTGCTCCAGTGAGGATACGCAAGTCTGCGAGTTGCTCATAGTCCAGCTGAGCCTCACGATCGGCATCAACACGGTGCGAAATGCACAACAGACGCAGCTTATCGAGCGAGAGTTCAGCGGTCGGCCCGACGTTGGCCACCTGGTTCAGCACACCATGCGAGGGCATGTAACCAGAATCCAGGCTTCGTACCTGGATCCAGCGAGAAAAGAGAGAAATAAACCCAGAGTGCGGCTTCATGAATTTGCTGTGATATTCAGACATGGTGCGCGAAGAAGCAATGATGACTGTCGGAGACAATCCAACAGTGGCGAGAGCGAAGTCGACGCTCTCTCCAGCAACCGAGTTGAGGGCAACAGACGCATTCGAGTACAGTGCAGCCATGATCTGACACAGAGGGTATGACCGCGAAAGGGAATCAATCGAGAGAACGAGATCGTTGGAGCTCAACCGCTGAGGACGAGGGAGGGAGAACATGATTCCAGCAATACCCGCAACCAAGTTCTAATCTATGTTAGCGCACGACTGAGCCGGATGTGTTATCAGAGATTGCCTACTTCTGATTGATATTCGATGAACTCGCCTGCGGAGGACTTGGATGGCCAGACAGTGGTGAGCGAAGGCGCAGGAGAACTGGGGTCCCAGCTGGGAACTTCAAGACCGGCAAGGTCCTTCTTTTCTTCCACCAGCTCGTGCCAAACATTCACCTCCAGAGTGCCCTTGACATCTTCGGGGACATCGTTCCAGTCCATGTGCCTGCTTCCGAGTTTCGCGACCCAGATGACCTGCGAGAGCTGATCATTACCCTTGGCGACGAGAGACAGATCAAGAGCGCCGGCTTCCGCGATAAGAGCCTCCGCTTCGGACTCCTTCAGAAGAGTCGATAGAGACTCGGCCTCCAAGTTATGGGGGATGATAATTGTCTTGAGTCCGTAGAAAGCGCCCGCTAGAGATCTCGTCAGCAACGAATGGAATCATCGGACAAATGAAGGATGCTCGAACCGAAGATAGCAGCCAGAAGCTCAACCGAGTCTGTCAGACAGATGGCGACCGTGTTCACCTTGGAGGACTGCAAACGACTTCCGATGACATTGATTTCTTGGGTAACTTGCTCTAACGAATGTTCGATTGCTTTTCTGCCGAGCACAGTATAGATCTTTCCTTGTTTACCAGAGCCCTTGCCATCCTCTCCCACTGCACCTCGCACGGCGGCCTTCCAAACATCGCGCAGATCACCCTTGCGACCGCTTGTCCATCTCGGAGCGCCGGGGTCCTTGACGTTGAGTCCGGATCGGAGGGGGAAACCGTGAGGAGTCTCTAGACTGCGGTATTGAGCAGTTTCACCGGGCTGTCGCACGGGAAAAGCGGTCGATTGGCGAGCGAGTAGAAAAGGGTGAATATCGGAATCTTTCGAGGTGACGAAGGAGAAGACGAGGAAAGCGACAATGCCGCCGGCGATCAGAGTAGTGTAGATGTTCCAGTCGGCCAGGAGCTCTGCCACGAAGGCATCAAGCTTGGCCACGATGGACGGATTGGAGTCCATTATGGAGAGAGCGAGTGTATCTAGTGTGGCGTATCAAGCATCCATACGCGAATTGAAAGAAAGAAATGCTGCTTCTTTAATGAACGGGGTGAGATCGATGGAAGAATGGGTGACGTGAGGGGGCTGAGCCGGGGCTGAGGCTAATGGCTTATGGAAGAATGGCTATGATGCCAGATGTGGGGAGCCGCGGCGCCTAAGCTGACTAGTGCCGCTGAAAGCTCCCGATTTAGGTTGGCTGAAAACTTCGCGCCAAAGGCGCTTGTGGTTGCCAGTGACCCTTGCCGGCGCACTTATCATCAAAACAATCAGTCGCTGCCCCATTCACATTCACTCAACCCCGACTCCTGCCTGCCCCTCCCCTGCGACCATGATCCTGTCGGGGCCCTCTTTGTAATCCGTCATCAGAGATCCCATAGTCACCGATGTGGTAGGGCACGCGTATCTTCATTTCGCATTTCATTCAACTACAGGTAAGTCCAACAGCAATTTTCCTATTTCAGGTAAGTCATCATACCCTTCCCCCCCTTTGTCCATCGTCGTGACAAGATGCCATACTAAGACCATGTAGTGCTATTTCCACCCAAGCGTTTACTCTCCCCCGCCTTCAATATAAACCAATGGCGTCCCCCGCCCCTCCTTCTACCCCGAAAGCTGCATCTGCACCTGCAGCAACACCCGATGGCTCTCAGACGCCTGGAAAGTGGCGTCATCCTCATCTGAACGAGGTCGTCCGTCGACAGAATGCTGGTA
Source organism: Aspergillus niger (assembly GCF_000002855.4). Lineage (NCBI taxonomy): Eukaryota > Fungi > Ascomycota > Eurotiomycetes > Eurotiales > Aspergillaceae > Aspergillus > Aspergillus niger. The sequence continues at coordinate 734,544 of NT_166523.1, read as the reverse complement.
CATTCGGAGATCGCAATATAAATAAGCTTGTGTGGAACACGGCCGCTTTGTTCGCGACCTGGGTGTTTGGAGATACCGTCAAGTCATAGTGAGTGCTGCTAGCAGACACATCAAGTGCGTGGTTCCAGGGGGCCTCCTAACCAGCGTCGCAACAGTTCGCTTTGGCTTCAGAACATCAGTCCGATCTCTACATATCCCGATCTTTCATTGCTAGTCCTACGAGTCATCTTTGCTCTGAACATCCTGATTGCATTGTACCCTCTCTTTCGTCCGAAAGACAATTTCTCCGATATTCCATTGACCCCTACACAACGCTCGCTTTTGGGACTGGATCCCTCCGCCACACAGTCACTGACCCCGGGCACGACGTACGTTACTCCGCCCAGGTACCGACTTTCTGCGTCTCGGAACGCCAGCCCAGCCAGCAGATCCGGTTCGCCCTTGTCAGCAAGTGCTGGCGCTTCCGGGCACAGGCTATCGTCAGGACCTTCATTTTCGCCTTCTCCGAGCCCGTTGTTGCACAAAGTGGTCACGAATGGGAGCAAGGAGAGCGGGCGGAGGCCGAGCTTCGGATCTTCGTCTCCGCTCGGGCGCAGCTCATCCTTCTCGCCCTTCAAAGAATCTTCCTTTAAGGAGTCTACGTTCAAAGACTCTACATCCACGTTCAGGGAGTCGACTATGTCGACATTTTCCGGCATGTCCAGCATTGCGCCTGCAACTCCTTCACCAGTAGGTGGCAAGCGTGTGAGCCTGGGTTTGAGCAACAAGTGGCTGTATGAGCGGAGCCGGCGTCTGTCAGCAAGCAACGGTAGCCTCTGATTTGGACCACATTATTGGTCTTGTTTTGGGTCTCAGGGAAGAATAAGAGACGATTCATGTAAACTCGTGTTTTCTACTAGCGGGGTGCTTCGGAACTACCTTTAGGCCGTATTTTGTTATGATGCTGCATGTTGCATGATGTACTTTTAGAGAGGGTCCGATTCCTAAGAATAATTTTCGAATAATCTCCGAGACTGCGACTTGATCGCCGTGTACTTTAAAATAGGAGACGGTGTGTAGGTTCAGCTGAGGTTCGTTCCCCAGTCGATCTCCGGTTCTCCGCGGGCCTAGTTCCCGCTTCCAAGGCATTGACCCCAAGACCGCCAACATGCCACAAGTTCATTCATTCACACGCGGCCGGAAACTATTGGGCTTACGTCCCAAGCAAATAACCCCCGAGGATTACCCTCATAACGGACATTCTTCCTGAGATCCTAGCGCTGATTTACTGCATGAGGTCAATAGTTCCGTGATCTTCGCTGGAGACTTCACGATGGGAGCTTCGGAGTCCAAGCTCGTCTTCAAGCAGGGCATCTTCCGTCTTTCAGAGGAGAAGGACATTCCTGCGGATGATCCCTATTGGGCCAGAGTTTGCCTCCCTTTTTTCTGCTCCAGCTTTTGTGCGACGCCTAAGTGGATTACTGACCGATTCGTGTAGTTCTGGGAGCTCCCAGAGTCCTCAGAGGACGTCTTCAGCCTATTCACACCTGCCGATATACGACGAATTCGCGATCATGCCTTATCTAACTTTGAAACCCTCTTGCTCTCAGTCACCTCGCGTCTCACCGTTTTGAAAAACCATCCATCATTTCCTGACCCCGAACTCGCCCCCGACCGCGATGCACTCAACTGTGTCCGCATCCTCACCCGCCTCCTCCCCTTTGTTTACGAGGCTGAACACCTAGAGGAATGGGAGGAGAAGTTTTTCTGGACTCGTCGCAAGAAGAGAACCAGAGAGGCGCAAGTTGCTGCGGAGGTACTGTTTGATGAAGCACAGGCGGAGGACCTAGATCAGACAGCCCCGCGAGCCACAGGTTTTGAAGATGCGAAACCTTTAGCTGAGGAACTGATTGACAACCTGCTGGAGCTCCTTTTCTACACTAACTTTACAATTCCGCCGTTGCCTACCGCGAAGAGCAAGGTGTCGTACTCGATCTGGCAGAGTGGGGTGGGTTGCAATACGTCAATGGGTTCTACAAAAGAGCTAGAGAACAACCGCTGCGAAATCTTACGGTTATTGCTTACTTTGACCGGAAAAGCAATGTACATGCCGTCTAGTGAGTAGATTGTCTTCCCTTTTTTTGGGAACTATTTGCTGACTATCGAAGGTCTACTTCCTGTGCAAGGCGTCAAGGCTATCACGTACATGACGACTTGTTCGGACAAGCAGGTGGTACTAACTCTACTATGCTCACTACTGAACACTGTACGTTTTGGGAGCATTGCAGGTAGCAGGGTGTGGGAAAGTACTGACGAATCTACGACAGGCTATCAAGTACAACCCTGCTTCATGGAGGGTGCCGTATGATCATGTCGTTTGGAAAGACCCCAAGCAGATATTGGTCATCTATTGTCTGCAGTTTCTCCTTGTACTTCTTCTATATCCAGTGCCGGAAGATGGTCGCGGAGCACCGCCGAAGAACTATTATCGACACTACTTCGGAAGATTACATCGGCCGCAAGACTTCCAGTTCCTTACTGATGGCATGACTCGAATCTTGAATCAGCCGGTAAGTTTGCCGTCGATTTTCCCAGTCACCCTGCTAACCCCCTCTCCAAAAGATGCAAGCGACCAACTCCTATCTTCCAGGTAGCCAGAGATCGGTCAAATGGGCACCCGAGATGCTCGTTCTGTTCTGGGAGGCATTGCAATGCAACAAGCGATTCCGGTCCTTCATCATCGACTCGAACCGCTCGCACGACTTTGTTATCCTCTGTATATTTTATGCTATCGAGTATAAATCAGACCCTTCTAAGCAGGGCGTCGTCAGGATGTGCATCTTCATCATGCAGACGATGAGCGTGGAGCCCAATTTTGGGCAGAGCTTGAATACCAAGTTCGAGGCTCAGGAGACTCTTCCTCAGAGTATCCGTATCCCTGCGTTCCGGGGATCTTATGCTGATTTTTTGATCATGGTTTGTCGCTCAGAGTTCCGAAGACTAGTTACATGAACTGACAGTGGTATAGTCCATTCACACTTTGATCACTGCCAGCAAAGGAAAGCTGAACACAGTATACCCTGCGCTTTTGGCTATCATCAATAACATTGCCCCGCATGTTGAACATCTTTCTCCGAGCTCGTGCTCGAAGTTGCTGCAGCTCTTCTCATCCATGTCAGCGCCCAGCTTTCTACTGGCTAACGAGACGAATCACACCCTTCTTTCCTCGGTCCTCGAGTCTATCAACTCAATTCTTGAACATCAGTTTACCAGTAGGTCGTTTATTGCAAATCTTCAAATAACATGCTAACTTGTTGCAGAAAACCCATTCCTCGTATATGCCATTCTAAAGTATAGAAAGCGTTTTGAGGCAGTGCGAGAATTCACTCTTGAGAGCGGTCAACAAGAGATAGAACGCCAGAATGAGCGAAGAAAGTCTTCAAGCGGTTCGCATGAATTCGTGGGCAGTCCGGTTCTTTCCGCCTCAGAGGAAGAACATCCGGTATCTTCAGACACGCGTTCTCCATTGGGTCGCATACCAGAAGAAAATAGTCCTTTTTCCATTGGTGGAGATGAGGATTCGGATGATGAAGGAGAGGGACGGGACACACCGGCGCAGGATTCGCCATCAGTACAGACTTCTCGTCGACCTTCAATTTCCTCTGTCATTGAAGAAAGCGTTCCCCTTCAGCTGCGCGGCATGTCTGAGAAGGCACGGGGCAAGATGCCTGCTGGACAGCCGTCGTTCTCGCGGCAAAACAGCATGACTAGTCAGAGTAGTCTTTCGGCGGCGTTTCCAACATCTTCTAGCGGGTTCACGCCGACTACAGCATGGGTAGGTGACTATCCTTATTTCCATGCGTTACACCACTAACAGTGTATTTCTTTTAGCTCGAATCCTGGTTGGCTGAATTGCCACTCCATACCATTCTCACGATTGTCTCTGCCATTGCTCCTCATGTTCCTGAGGCTGCGTTCCGATCCGCTTCAAGCCCTGAAGCTCGAACCTTGATTAGCAACCTGCCCTCGTTCTTGGAAGATCCCGCAATTCATACCATTGTTTCAGAGCCATCGCCGGTCCGTGTTCATTCATTTGAGTGGTCCGCCCTTTCTATGGGCTGGTACGAATCTCTGCTCTGGGGATTCATTTTCTCGAGCGAAATGGTGGTTGGCACTGCCTCGGGCGCCACGCCGGGCACGGTTGGTGTTTGGAACGGAACTAGTATCAAGCTGTTCAAGGTCCAGGAGGCGGCAGCGCAAGGGCCCACATTACTTGCTCCCAAGGGAGCTGTGGACGCCGTAGGAAGCAATCTGGTCCAACGCATTGGGAACTTGAGCTTCCGGCGGAGCAGCACACAGGAGTCTCAAACCAGCTCTCGCCCACCATCGATTCGGGAGGTCTGAGCTTGGGTTGTTGGGCTATGGATCCGTGTCATTTATTGTGTTAGCTTTTCTATAATGATTCTTATGTTTGAATGATACCTCCCCGGCGTCTCGCAGATGGGCTGGTTTGTGTGCAATTAGTTTAATTTAGAAGGCTAGCGTTAGGTTGATGTTCATTAGTCCTTTCGCTCTGTATGTATGTTGCTCTAGTGTCAAGCAAATGGCGAAGTCGAAATTAGATGTTGAGACGTTCACTATAGCCAGGCATCACCTGATCCTCTGTCATCTCTGCCTATGTGGTCTCTGACCACTACCACCACCTCTGACACCTATCAACCAACCTACCATTATCTTGAGATTTAGATAGATGAAAATGCATATGTTTCTTTATCTAGAGATTAGATGCTACCAATTCACTCCATCATGGATTTGGTGGTTGCTCGTGTTTTCCATCTGCATGTCCATAGGGGTTGCTGGCCGCCACGTGAGGCCGCGATTGGCTGACCTCCCTTTATTTGTCTCTCCTCCCCAACAAAGAGGCCGAGTCCGACATATTAGGAATCAATCATTCTTATTCTTTGATCATCTCTATCTTGAATAACGACTATTACTATTGCCTGGATCCATTAACTTGTTATACTTTCTACACTCCTCCCTAGGCCATGGTACACACCCGATCGCTTGCTGTCGCGGCGTCCGCGTTCCTGCTCGGCGATCCGAGACTGGCCGCCGGAGGATCCACGGAGCTCCAAAGCGTATTGAAGAACACGCATGGCAGCAATGATTATGGCTATCCGACGGATTTTACCCGGGGTATAATGCCCGTGAGTACTCCACTTAATTGTAGGACCTCATGTTGAGAAGAAATGCTCTTCCTGCTTCAATCATGATACTTCCTTCATACAGTTTCGAGTTGAAGCTTATTACTCTATCAGATCCCAGTTCACTCGCATAAGTAAGTCCATTGCTCTAGTAGTAGCCTCATACCCCCATATTGTGACTATGTACTAACCTCCACGACAGTGACTATTGGAGAGACATACCTTTCTACACCGGTAGGCACAGCACTGTTTAGCATGGCCACAAGCACAGCTAGCTAATCAGCCTCTACCAAAGGCCTATCCAAAGGATGTATCTCGACAGAAGCCGATGTATGGCTGTATAATGACACCCTCTACGTCAGTCTCACACTCACATTCCCACAGTCCACGATCCGACTCTAACAAGGCAGTACAGGTCGGCCATGATGAATCCTCCCTGACAAAAGATCGGACCCTGGAATCTCTCTACATCAACCCAATCCTGGACGTGCTTAAACTCCAAAATCCCAGTAGCCCATTTGTAACATCCCCAACCAACAAGTAAGTCACCCATCATTACACCTTACAACCCCCAATGCAGAAGCAAATGCAATTAACCCCACCTACAGCGGCGTCTTCGACACCTCCACCTCCCAAACCCTCTACTTTTTCATCGACCTCAAAACCTCCGGCCCGGAGACCCTCAAAGCCGTGATCTCCGCTCTCCAACCCCTCCGCGACCAGGGCTATCTCACCACCCTCAAGGACAATAAAACTCTCACTACCGGCCCCGTCACCGTCATCGGCACCGGCAACACCCCGCTCGACATGGTCGGTCCCGTCGCAGACCGGGACTACTTCTACGATGCACCACTTGAGGCACTAGCTGAGCCCGAATACGCCGATATCACGGGCCTCATTTCGCCCATTGCATCGACGAACTTTGCTTCGGCTGTGGGGCCCGTCAAGGGGGAGAAGCTCAGCGATGAGCAGATTGAGGCGCTGAGGCAGCAGATTCAGACGGCGGAGGAGAGGGGCATTGGCGCTAGGTATTGGGGTACGCCGTATTATCCGGTGCGCACGAGGAATTTTGTCTGGAGGACGTTGTTGGAGGAGGGAGTTGCGTTGTTGAATGCGGATGATTTGGATGCTGTGGTGGAGTATTTCTAATCATCGAAGCGGTGTGTTAATTGGTATAGTACATATGTTGTTAAGTTGAGGTTCAGTTTTGGACTGAGACTTGATGATATCACTTATCGAGCGAATAGTCACTAGAAAGTAAGTACAGATAAGGGCTCTGACCGTGTGACCATCAACCCCTGATGCTGGTGGATCACAAGCTTCCTGAGTGGTCAATAGGGCCGTTTCTTCTGTAGGCCAAAGCAGTCACTTCAGTTAAATCAATAGGATCAACTAGTAGCCCAGTATTAGACAACCAGTCAAGCTTCTAGGTAGACATGAGAGAACTACTTACTACCTTCAACCAATGACTGTGCCCAACCACATCTCCATGCCATGCCCCATCAGGTCACATCTACATCTACATCCAAGCCCCATATAGTCCAATACTACCATTATCCGAGTGTAGACACAACTACTTATGCCTCGGAAACACCCTCGCGGCCCTCGACAACTCCATAATCTCTAATCTACAGCTGCTATACATGCTACAATACGACGCGCCGGACAAGGAGACGCAAGACGCATTTGTGAGAGGCGCGTCAACTCCTGTTTGAAAAGGAGACGGCGTGGATGGCGCGGGAGGACTTTCATGCGTTGTTGGAGGGGGTTGTGTGGACGGAATTCATCCGAGAGGACAGAGGAAGAGAGGTTGTGGTTAGAGACGGAGTTAGGGGAGAGGGGAGCAGTGTGTCATTTTTCAGAGCGTGAGTTGAGTCCATTGCTTCCTGTGGCGATAATCGTTTCCTCATACTCTCTCTTTTAGGGCTGCTCTAAGCCGGATGGAAGCAGGCAATATCCTGCAGTGGTATTGATGCGCGCGTTTCCAACAATTTCTGGCACCCATCTTCTTCAACATGGGGAAATGGTCACACTGATTCATGGTTAGTCATTCTTACCCATGCTGTTGAACCCGAAGATGTTCTGGCTAATCTTCGTAGAGATGGACCACGCTATCCACAACCTACTATCCCGAGGACATTATGCACGCTTCCATGGTTCACAAGGCCCTCGCGACTTTGGTTAGATACCTAGTATGATGCTGGAAAACTGGTCTTGAGGAAAAGATGTCTTGAAGCGATTGAGCTGCTATTATACCCAGTTAAATGAAGAGTTGTTGCAATGGCGGACTCAACATCGCGGGGAGGCCGATCCCCTGACACAGATTCCTGACCAGCTCGTGGATGACCTTGTTCGTGGCCGATATGTGGGCCAACCTCTGTGGTATGGTCGTCTGCTGTACGGTCCCAGCTTCGATACGTATACAAACCCAATCTCTTACAGGCCACGGAGCGATATCAATGTTTGACCTGCATATCTACAGTTCAAATCCAAGTTCGGGACTGAACATCCAGAAGTTCTGGTACGGTCTCTTGGAGGAGATACTAGGGATGGACTATTCCACATGTAGGAATGGATATGAGTTTGCGACAGTCAGTCATCTCACTGCTGGATATGGTGCTGGGTACTACTCGTACTTGTGGTAGCACGCTTCGGATGACTTGACATGATACGAATACTTACAACCCAGTTGCGCCATACTGGCCCAGGATCTGTATCTGACAAGGTTCGCCAAGGATCCGTGGAATAAGCAGACATGGAATGAGTATCGGCAGATTATACTGGAGCCAGGATCAAGCAAAAAGAACCTGCTGAGATTGTTGGAAAACTCTCTCGGGCGTGCGTCAAACCCAGACGCCTTAGTTCAGGGGTGGCTGTGAAGTATATATTGAAATGTCTTTTCATTTTCTCTCTATTTTCTCTCTGTATGCTAGCAGTGGTAGATGGTGGGTGCTTTCAAGTTAGTATAGATAGTGTGCGGAACCTTGGTAGAGGCAATATGCTAATCCGGGAGCTGCACTAGAAGTGAATACTTCTGATTTAGCAACGACAGACAATTCATCGAAACTCGGAGAATGAAATACTCATAATGCCTTGATATGTTATGAGACTATCCAATTGATCAAGTGAATTCAGTGTAAGCAACAGTTGACAGACGCGGGGATCGCAAAGGCCGTCAGATTGCCGGCACGTGATCGCCCGTGAAATGGAACGCGTCTGAGGGGGAAAAGACAAGGAGGGAAAAAAAGCACTTGGAGAACGCCACAGGCGCTCGCTGGACAATTCCACAGGCCTTCATCAGCGGAAGCCACCATCCGCGATGTCTCAGGTTGATGTAGAATTGGGCGAGCTGCTGGCCGAGGGGCTGCCGGCCCCCGTCCAGCTCACCATTCGCCATGTCTCCTCGACTCCCTCCCCTTCAACCGCGCTCTTTGCCGCGCCTCCCGGGGAGACACCGGAGCCTACCTTTTGCGAAAACCACTTTCTGTCGGCCTCGGTCAATTTAGAGGAGAAAGATGGTGCAGAGGTGATTGTCTTTGGCATGGAGGTGCTGGTGTACAGCACTGCGCACCTGACCACCATCTTCGTTTCCAAGGCCGACTCCACCGGCTACCTTCATCTCCTGCCCAATGCGCCCAAGGTTTCCATTTTGCGGCGCATCTCTCAGACCTTTCTCTCCTTTTTGGTCAAAGCCCATCAAAGACCGGGTGTCAGATTGCTAGTCTCCCTTTTTGCCCGGGCGCAGAACCAATACCTGTTTCCCGGTAGCATTGACAATCCTCAGAAGCATGTCCTAGATGACCGCGGCCTGATCAAATGGTGGTGCCGCGTCGTCGACCCCATCTTGCGCGAGTATGAGCCAGAGTCCGGTTCGCATGACAAAGGGGCCCAGGACCATCAGACAGAGTCGGCCAAAAGCTCAGCAACCGCTTTCCTGATCGTCCCGGGATGTGATCGGTTCGAAACCAGGGGCTTCTTTCCTCCTTTGGCCAGATTGGACGACAAGGACCGTCCAAGATGGCTCACCAGCTATCCTGTGCACCAATTGTGTGACAATCCCAAGGCGCCCCCGCGTTGCTTGGTTCCCCGGTTTCCGGATGACCCCAAAACTCGCTTCTTGGTGGACTTAGATGATGAGCTTCCGAAGCAGGAAGCGGACGGAACATCCCCAGAGAATGCGGGTCAATGGCGGAGTGTTAGATCTCTGGACCAATTCTGGGAGATGATGTCGTTCCGACAAGAATGCTCAGCTGGAAGACTCGTTGGGTTCTTGTGGCTTGTTATCAATCCTCCTGGACTTGTGAACTCGGTACAAATGACTAGTTCTCGGTCTGTCCTTGGCGATTCCAAGAGCCTGACGGACCATGTGTCCCAGGTGATGTCTGGCGAAAGTGTGACAAATACAAAGCCGGCTAGTGATGCTGCATCCGCTCCAGAGCATCCTACGACAACAGACCGTGACAAGCAACTGTCATCAGAACCTACGGGTGAATCTACTTCTACTTCAGCACCCCAGCCAGGTGCTATACTATTTGAGGCTAAAACTCAGCCCCCGCAACCTGCGGATGCTGATGCCTTTTACTGGCCCGAGGCTGGACGAGGACATGCTGTTCTGAGCGAAGCAGACTACAAAACGGCGATCGACTTCCTGCTTGAACAGGATTTTGACAGTGAAGAGGCCTCAATTGCCAGCACAAAGGCATGGGGCGAAAAGGTAGCCTCCCTCGCAGATCAACTCTGGGTTGGACAGGTGGTGGTGGGACGAAACACGAAGGATGAATCCTCCCAAAAGCCTGTGGAGGCTAGTACGCTCATGACCACCGGACTGGTTCGCAAGCGCAAGAAAGCCGATGCAGAAGTTGAGCAGAACAGCAAGACAGGGGAGGAGGGTGGTAATGCTGGAGCATCAACGGCGGCTCCTCCGGCATCTTCTGGGTCGGACCCATCGCCGGCCGTCAACGTTCTCCACGCCAACTTGATCCGGAAGAAGAAAAAGACGTAACAGACCATACTCATGTGTCGGTTTGGCTGGTTTTGTAATTTTATTCTTTTGGGGTCACCGACGAGCTGATGGTTATTGCATATGCGGAGTCGGAATTGGGTGGGATTTGGCGAAGGATGGATTTGCATCTTGTATAATAGGACAAAATCTTGGGACAATTATTCTTTATCACTTTTACGGAGTACTTACTTACTGACAGTATAACCGGTCGGGAACTCTTCCGACAGCTTCAACGAAAATGGGTTATACGCGTAAAGCACGGAACCCATGCACGGTGTTGAATGTTTCGAGTGGAACTGTGCCTGAGGCCGGCGGAGGCAGTGCGGCTGCATCCGAGCATCCGCCGGCCTCACTAAACCAACTAATATCAACAGTGCAAAGCCTCGCGGGTGAAACCCACCACAGCGCCCGAGCCAACCATCCGCTGGATCCGACTGGAACACTAGTGTCCTTCGGCTCGACGGTTCATTGCTTGTCTACGGCCTGTTTCTGCTGCAGCTTGACGGTTTGCGTGGCCGTCGCACCCCAGTCCAGAAAAGAAAAAAAAACAACGAATACGAATCGTGGCCCCGACCGCATTTCTCTCGTTCCCTCCACTTCGTCTGACTGCCTGCTGCCCGTCTGCGTCTTTCCCTAGAATGTCCTCATCGTCCTGTTCTGCCTTCTGTCAGATCTCCGCCTCTCGCTGTGTCCGCCTATGTTAGAGCCTCAGTCGCGTTCGCAACCCCCCGATGCTGAACCAGCCATCAACCATGGCGGTTGGCAGTGGGCTGTCGCGGCCGGTTGGGTGGGATTGATTTGGTATACGGTCGTGGTGGCTGTCTGCATGCTGGGATATCTTCAGCTGTAACTTTCTACCTTTTTCTTTCTCTTCAATCCCATCTGGATCAGGCTTGGCATCTTTGCTGACTTTCCACCTCCGTTATCCTTCAGATGGCGTTTCTACTTGAGGAAACCCCGGAAATCTTCATCCGCATCGGCTTCGAACGCCCCCCACGTCACCGCGATCCGACCGGTGAAGGGTCTCGAACCACACCTCTACGAGTGCCTGGCTTCGACTTTCCGACAGGACTACCCTCGCGATAAGCTGACCGTGTGCTTCTGCGTGTCCTCCCGCAGTGATCCTGCCTACCCTATCCTCCAAAAATTGGTGTCGGACTTCTCGCAGTTCGATGTGCGACTATACGTTGAAGACGATGACCCGTTACTCCAGCCCGGCCACGTCCCCGCCTACGATCTGGGGCCCAACCCCAAGATTCGGAACATGAGTCGTGCCTACCGTGAAGCCAAAGGCGATATTGTCTGGATTATCGATTGCAACGCGTGGGTCGGCAGAGGCGTCTGCGGGCGCATGGTGGACAAGCTATGCGGAACGGGTGCCGATTCGACGAAGAGGTACAAGTTCGTGCACCACTTGCCGGTTGCAGTCGACATGACAGGAACCGCTGGTCTCAGGGAAGAGCAGGAAGCGCTGTTGGAGGCTCACACAAACCGGAACGCCAATCGCGACAGCAGTGACACCACCATGGTCATAGACCACGGGGCTGGTATGCTGGCGACCGGTGGCGGCCGCTTGGAAGAGCTGTTCCTGTCGTCCTCGCATGCGAAAATGTACACTGCGATCAACACCGTCCTGATCGCGCCATGCATTGTGGGCAAGTCGAACATGTTCCGCCGCTCGCATCTTGACTACCTCACTGCGCCGTCTCCGTCAGACCCCCATCGCCGGAACGCGGGTATCGACTACTTCTCGGACAACATTTGTGAAGACCACCTGATCGGAGATCTGCTTTGGAGAAAACAAGTCCGCGGGGAGAAAGAGCAAGGAGAACGCTGGGGCAAGCACGCCCTTGTGTTTGGTGATCTGGCCTTCCAGCCAGTCGCCAACATGAGCGTGCAGGCATATGTCGCACGCCGAGTGCGATGGCTGCGTGTGCGCAAATTCACCGTCGTGCTTGCAACGCTGGTCGAGCCAGGCACCGAGTCGATTCTGTGCTCTTGCTACGGAGCATGGGGCGTCACGACAGCTCTGGCGCAATACCTCGGAGACCAAGGCTATGCCATTGCAGAGGCACTGTCCACCTGGACCGCATTCTGGGGTTTCTTCTGCCTGAGCATGATGACATGGATCCTTATCGACTGGACCGTGTACATCATGCTGCACAGCGGGAAGACGGTGGAGCTGGACGAAGACACGCCGTCGTTCGCGCGGCCGCCCCGAGGCGTGACGCGCCGGCCCTTCCGGGCGTGGTTCACGGCCTGGCTGGGCCGGGAGATGCTGGCGTTTCCGATCTGGCTGTGGGCAGTTTATGGCGGCGTGACGGTGACCTGGCGGGATCGACAGTTCCGCGTAGGGTTGGATATGAAGGTGCGGGAGATTGGGGGGAATTCTCTCGCCGTAAAAGGGTCATCGTCATCACGATCCAGCTCCTCGTCGTCGTCTAAGGCCCGACGAGACTAAACCTCAAACCACTTATTCTATACAATTCTTGTAAATTAGAGTAGACCAGACCACGAAAGACCAAGAGCGCAATGAACTTTTATGTGACGTTATGTATGATGCAAAAGTCTATACCAAACCATTCCCATAAAACCCTCCTCCACCCCATCATTATATATACTAGCCAGCCAATAAGGTCAATTAATTCGTCGTATCCATCTTCTCCCCCTCTCCATCCTTCTTCTCATCCTTACTAGCCGCACTCTCCAACGACACCGCCGCCTTCTCCGAACTCAACAACCACTCCACAACCTGTCTCCCCCTCGTCATCTCCCCAGCATCCTGCTTCTGCTCACCCTCACCACCAATCTCCACCTCCACCTCCTCATCCCCATTATCATCCGTTCCTTCCTCCTGAGTCTTCCAATCCGCCCGCTCCGCCAAAAACACCGCATCCAGCCCCGCATCATTCTTCACCCCGACATCCGCACCGGCCTCTACAAGCGCCTTCACGCACTCGAGGTGCGTGTTCAGCGCCGCCCAGTGCAAGGGCGTGTTTCCGGAGTAGTTTCTGTGGTTGAGGACCTTGTTGATCTCATCGCGGCTGGGGAGGGTCGTGAGGGTGGTGAGGAGGTAGGTGAGGATTTCTATATATATACATAAAACCAATCATATCAGTTATATGGTCATTAGGCTTCTGGGGGGCAGGAGTGGATATATTCATACCAAGGTTGCCATTCGCAGCAGGATAATGCAACAGACTCGAACCACTTCCGCCCTCTTCTTGCGGGGCGGTGTCGATTGCTGCGGCGATGATGTGCGCCGGGGTCGTGGAGGTTTGGGTTGCGAGGGTGGTGAGGTCGGTTTGGAGGTCTTGGAGTTCGCCGGCGCGGGCGGAGTAGATTAGGTCGTCGATTGTGTCGGGGGTTAGGCTGACCATTTTGTTGGTTGTGGTTGTGGTTGTGGTTGTGAAGTTGAGTAGTAGTAGCTGGAGAATTGGAGTTGGGAGGTGTGGGTATCTTGTGTCTTTAGTTTCTGGGTTCGTGTTAGCTTTGGGTCTCTGATCTCTGGTGCGGAGTTTTGGAAGTTGGTGGTGTTGAAGTGGGTTGGATGGAGGGGTATGCGATATCAGTTAATAACGTGCAGCCACTGTCTTTCTTCGTATGAAAGAAGAGCCAGGCAGATCGAGTAGAATATGTCCCGGCTTGCGAAAAAAACTAATATGTAGCAATAGATTTCCCGCTTGCGCTGTCCTCGCAATGATGTTCTGATCTCTTCTTCTCCATCTTTCTGCTGCAGAAAAAAAGTATTGCCCCTCACCACATGAATTGCCCCTCCATAAAGTTCGGAACAAGCTCAAGAGAACAAACTGCTGACGCAAAGAATAGAAAGAAACAGCCAGTCTTACCTTCACCGATATGCGTGAATCGTCAAGCGTCTATGCTGCTGTCTGTTGTGGTCGAGACGTAATTATTCTGGGGAGAACTTTGATGCCCGGTCAGGTGACCATGTGGATCTCACCATCTTTATCCATCTCTTATCGTGACTCTTTTTCTACAAAGTATAGTTACTCTGTACAGTAGCTGCAATACTAGATGACAATTGTAAATGCAGATATACTATACATTCCGCTCTATCATGCACCCATAACTACATCAACGCCATGCATCCTCGGTAAGCATACAAACAGAATAGGTATCTCAAGTAGAAAGCAAAGTAAGAATGCGCTCGCTCAATCGAGCACCAGCACCACCAGCAGCTTCAATCCCTCAGCCACGCCCGTCTCTTTTCCTCCTTTTTCTCCCTCCTCTTCTCCTTGAACATCTTCAACTCCTTCTTAGTCAGTTTCTTCGCACTCCGTTCCGCCCGCAGACTCCGCCCATCATGACTATTCGCCGCCGCATCCACATCAAAGAATGCATACATCTGTCGGTGCGACTTATTTTCATCATTGTGGTACTCTGTATTCTGCGACTCCGCCTGCCACCGCCCCGTAAACCGGTTGAACGCGCCCACGGCCTCATATGCCTTTTCCGGGTCCAGCGCCCCTCCCCCCGCGGTGTCCTGGTTGTGCTGCTCGTATTGCTGCGCATAAGGCGCCGTAGGATCGTAATCACCGTGAATGGCGGGGTTATAGCCACCTACCACAGCAGTGGTGGCCGCAGCAGCAGCGGAGGAAGAGGGGCCGGCGGCGTCTGCATCCTCCGCGGCGGTGTTATCATCCGCCTTAGCTGTCGCGTCCGGTACGCGCGGGTTCTCCCATTGCGAGACCCCCGTGAACCGATTGTAGAAGTAATAGGCTTGGGCGGTGGGGTCCCAGACGGGTTCCCATCCGTCATCTTTATTATCCCCTGGGGGTGCTTCGTTGGGGAGCGGCGGGGGGACCTCGTCCGGTAACGGAGGTGCGGAATCTGATTCTGTAGCTGCTGCTGCCTCTGGTTCCTCTCCTGGTTCTCTTTCGCTTGTTGGTTCTGTTTCTTCTCTCTCCTTGGTTTCAGGGCCGGGTGTTATCTCCTCCGCGGTCGGGGACTCCTCGTGCTGCTGCTGCTGCTGCGGTTCTCGGGTCTCCGGGACCTGAGGCGGAGATCCCGCCGCGGATGGGTTGTCGTCGGTCGAAGGATTCGCGGACATCTCCTGCGATTAGCTATTCCCTCTTGCTAGCTGAGCTGTGTTTGCGGGTATATGATGCAGAAGCGCAGAGGTTAACGGTCCTCTGGGTGCTTGGGTTCTTTCACTGCATCATTCAATGGGTTTATGATGTGAATCCGGAAGGTTGGATTTGCCGGTATGACTAAGCCGAGTTGCTCGAGGTGAGATCAGTCTAACTTCTTTTGGTTAGGTGGTATAAAGTCACCGCTTTGGATCATGTGATTTTGGTGATGTGATTGGATGACATGGAGGTAGATTCACTGGTCACTCGAAATGACAATCTATTGATAAGTATGTCAAGATATCATATCGTCCATTGGAGATATTTCCTAAGTAAAGCCCTCAGATATATTCATTGGATATGAAATGCCACTAGTCGTGTTTGATGTGATTTCTTAGCAATTGCTTTTTGGAGACCGGGAAGTGCCAGCAAAATATATTTCTTGTCTTTCGCATAATGCCGAACTCATGTTACTACTACTTAGCACTTCTGCTTCGATTAGTATTCGATAGCATCATTGTAGCACTAAATGACTAGAAAGCCATTGCGTTGGCACTAGCCGAGTAGCAGATGATGTCCTGTAACTAAATAGCTTTTATTTTTTTGATGCAATGTCTATACTACTTAGATATATTTCACTTAGACCCTCGACATGAAATGGTAACTACCCGCAGTAATATGAGAATACTGAACATAGTAGGGCTCGGACTAACACACCATAGGAAAGGCGCTGCTACAGTCACTTGTGTAGAAATATCAAGTGCCAACTAGTCGATTAATATTCATTGCGAGGGGGCATACTGATCGTTGAGCTACATTGACCGCTTGATGAAGCCCTTTCTTGTAATACCTACTTTAAAAAGATATCCACAGAGATCAAAACAGTAGTTACACTCACCGACCCTGATATATCTACAGCTTCCATCAGGCATACCACAATGCGTTACTTATTAAATAATCTCTATGGTGAGGTTTATGAGAAAATCAACACCTATGCACCATCATTAAGGTGGAATATAACATAACATCCACCAAGCCACACCACGTAGAGACTCCTGTATGCCTAAGGCAAAGGTATCTATAACCTGAAAAAGCCCGACCAGCAAAGCGCCGATCACAACCTATATTGGAGGAGAGCAGGGAGGTGGCCGGGTCGGGATCAAATCAAGGGATACAGACGGGCTAATTATGCGAAAGGCAAGGCTTTTTCCAATAACGGGATCTATGTATCCTTGGAAAACTAATTAGCTTTACTACAAGGTTAACTTCCCAACAATAGGCTTTGTTGAGAAGAATGAATGTAACTGCTGAATTTATCCCGGCGTAAGTCGGGAGTTCCAAATATCTTGTTGGAACGAATGGGTTTTGTATATGTGGGGGCTGGTATCTTGCGCATATGAGATGCAATGCATGATGGCGTGGCTTTGAGGCGATCTTGCAGGGAAGAGTGGCACGAGGTTATTACTAGGATGTATGTATGTAGCATGTACGATGCATGAGGGCATGGCTTAGGGTGAGGTGTTGCTGAGAGCATGTACTTCTATAATTACAAATTTTAGCATCGGTTGCCCTGGTAGATTTGGTGTTTCGGTGGAAATCTGTTCTGCCGTATGAGGAAGTTTGTATTGATGTGGTTGTTGGTGATGCTGTTTACTTCAGGGAATGAACGTGGTGGATGGTTTACATGATTGTATTTGTCTGGACCACGGATTACTGAGGGATAGGCTCAAATGAACTACACATAGATGCTAGCAGAAGAAGTGAAATGGAAGCTGATCATTGATGATACTAGTGCTAGTAGCAGGATAATCGGCCTAGTACGTGACAGTGACAACAAGATGATATATCTATCGACTACTAGTATAGAGTATATATATATTGCCAGTCAAGTGGGAATGCCATATTAGTGGTAGTTGATGTATATAGTAACACTTAGTTGCTACTAACTACACGAATCCTTTCAACTAGGCAAAAACTATAGATGTTGATGGCATTGAACGGGGGAGCTATCTATCTAGAAGATCGTGTAGATACAACCTAATGCTCCAACTCATCTCGACTCCTCATATTTCACGTTACACAAACACAAATTCGGAGATGCACCTTCACGTGGAACAAACTGGCGAGCCGCTCCAGGCAGCAAGGCCGCCACGTGCCCCGGGAACGAGGCACCATCCGAGCTTCCTCCTGCAAGTTCCCCAGCAACCTCACAACCACAATGATCTACGCACCAAACAACACACAATATCCCCGAAGGCAGCACCTCGAACGCCGCATACCTATGCTTCCGATGCATGTTGACCCGGATTGGATTCCCGACTATAGTGGAAGCAATGCTCCTCACCGTAGGATGGATGCCGTCCTCGTCACCTGTTTCAGACCCATCGAACGGACCATACCATCTTCAAGGGCCCTCTAATAGCTAACAAGGAACTAGGGAAGCTAGGCTGGTTCCAAGGGACTAGAACCCAGCTGCTCAAATTACAGAAGAGGCAAGACGCCTAGAAACAAAATTGGAATTCGGAGATTAACAGGGATTCATTGAACACCCCTTGCTGGCGCTGAGTCCTGGGGGAGGAAATTTCCGTTGCCACTTTCACTTTGTAGCTGGGGTGGCTGAAGGGAACGATCTTCTGTCAGGAGTCCCTTGCAGAGGAGCACATACCATTGCATATGCTCTGTGAGCTTACGAGCGTTCTTGCAGTCACTTGCATGCCGCACGAGCTGTGAAGTGGGACAACATTGCACGAGCCTGGTCATAGCAAGGTGGTTAGGTGTGCCAAGTAAGTTGAAGCAATATGGAAGAAGTGAGATCGGGGCACTTTGTGGCGCATCGAAGAGGAGAAACTTAGACGAGGGAAACCGAGTATGGCTGTAGAAACAAATCCCAGCCATACATACGTGCGTTTGAACCACCGAATAGGCTAGCCGCCCGAGGCGCACGCATGAGGATCTGCAGGGAAAGCGAGGAGGAATGAGACCTTGATTGGCCTGCAATGCACCCCAGTCATGCTATCTCACGGTATGCGGAAACAACATTGATGCCGGGCATGCACAGTTTGGACCAGGGGTCGATCCATGCCAACTGGTTGGAAGCCAGGCTCTGTTGAGCTTGGATGACAGCTATTGGGGCATGGGAGGCCAGGAACGAGAAGGGATGTCCTTGCATCTCGCATTCCACAAGGGGAAGCAGGTCGAGTGTGTGTGCGTGCGGATGGATGGGCTCCGCAGGCACGATACTCTTCCTACAGCGTCTTGGCCAGGAGCTCGAGGCCTCCACAAAAATCTATATAAGGGTGTTCGAAGTCGCCCGGAAATCGATTCTTTTCATCAGCACAAATCACATTCGTTGATTAGCCTTCTTTCTCTCTCTTACAGTCCAGTCTTTCCAGACAAGCGCTCTTTTAAAGCAACTCCGAGCTTCAACTCTCGTTCAATTCCAAACCCACCGTCACAATGAAGTTCTCCATCACCGCTGCTGTTCTTGCTTTCGCTGCCACCGTTGTGGCCATGCCCGGTGGCTCTCCTTCCACTGGTAACGGTGCCGGCAATGGTAACGGCAACGATGGCAACAGCCAAGTTCGCTTCCCCGTCCCCGGCGACATGACTGTCAAGCAGGCCGAAGACAAGTGCGGTGACCAGGCTCAGCTGTCCTGCTGCAACAAGGCCACCTACGCTGGTGACAGCACCAACGTTGACAGCGGTCTCCTCGCTGGTACCCTGTCCAACCTCATTGGTACTGGATCTGGCTCCGAGGGTCTGGGTCTCTTCCAGGAGTGCTCCAAGCTCCCTATCCAGAGTAAGTCTTTTCCAAACAATCACACCAACTTACAGTGCTAATTGTTATAGTCCCCATCATCGGGATCGCCGTCCAGGACATCATCAGCAAGCAGTGCCAGCAGAACATTGCTTGCTGCCAGTCGTCTCCCTCTACCACCGTGAGTATTTCCAAACACCATCTGTCTCACCAGAGACTAATCCGAACAGGACGACGACCTCATCGGCCTTGGTCTCCCCTGCATTGCCCTCGGTTCCCTCGTCTAAGCTGCCTTTTGGGGCGCTTATGCTTGGACTGGGCTACGCTGCTCAACGGCATCGTTTGTGGTCGGACCTTGGATCTAGTACTTGGCTTTCGGGCCCGAGAAACATCCTCATGGACTGACCGTGTACGAGAAACTTGGTGGCGTGTGGCACCTCGGAGAAAGACTGTTCTGTTTGTTTGTACTGCCTTTCGTGCATTTGCCGGTGCTTTTGGGCGCTGGTCTCGTTGCATAGAAACTTAATTGCATTAGACTTTGTCTATACTCTTCCAATCATTCCATAGTAGACTGAACGTAGAACAATTTCCAGTAATTGTAAGACTGCCTTGTTAATCAGAAACATTCCACATGCAACAATAACAAATTTAGAAATCACTCACTCCACTCCCGCACATTTCCCCAATCACACAGTACCGAACCATGCAATCGCCCGCCTTCGCCCGTCAACCCATCATAATAATATAAAGGCAAGTCATAACACTCTCCCTTACACTCGTACTATAGCCTGATAATAAAGGGACCAGAGTACATCCTTCCTTTCGATCGGTAGTACTACTCTGTCTATCAGTTGAGCTAAAGATTATTGATATGCGTCGTGGTAAAAGGTGTTGCATTGCTGATATGCTGCACTCGCTGATAAATCATGCTGACAATAACTGATTACACGGCCTTGGATAAAATTATCTATGTCTGGAAGCCCCGAATCAGGAGAGTCTCAATGATAATTTCAAGACTACGTATATACTCGTTGGAGGTTCAAATGGGACAGACTGTTGTGTTGGCATCCGTTTTGTCTGGAATGATGAGCTGGTCGGAGATATGAATCCCCGAGTGATCTTGACGATTCCCTTTGCCAGAATTATATCCAAACTCCCACCGCAGCTGCTCCCACAGCATAACAAATTCAGGTCCATGGTTGGGATGCTCGACGTGGGCGAGTCTGGTTGATCAGATCAGTCCATGGATTACGGTGATAGTCGATTTGGGGCAGATTCTACCTACTCGTGCAGCATTATATCGATGATTTGAGGCAGCGGTAGATATTCATCTATCGCACTCCGCAGACGGATAAAGATCCTCTCTCCCTGGTTGTAATCGAGACCCAGGAGGTTGGTGTCGTCTGGGTATACTTCGTACAGAGTGCCAAGTTCCATCCCCCGGCCAGAATCAAGGGGGTGACGCGACCAGCAACGTTGGTGAGAAGGTTGGCTCTAATCCTCGAAATGCTGATCACGATGCTCAGCCATTTTTGGTCTCTTGTTTATTCCTGATTGGGAACGTCGCTGGAGCTGTGGATAGCGCACTATACGAACGGACTCGTGCTCAAGAGGGGGTTATCCTTTTATCCTCTCAGTCCTGTGAGACGAGGCTGTATTGCGGGGATTAGACGAATAAGGCATGAATATTGGGTGCTCAGACATCAGGATGTATATCCTGGTCTTCCTGGTGATTGGAGAACCATTGCATCCACTGGCGGCGGCCTTTTCGTTGTGACTCCCCCATTTCTGACCTTGTTGACACACTCCAAGCCATTTCCCCTGCGCTTGACCACACTCGAGTGACAGCTACTCGTTATCAACATGGCTCTCAACCACGACAGCTACCGCATCGGCTGGATATGCGCTCTGCCCATCGAAATGGCCGCAGCAAGGATCCTTTTTGATGAAAGGCATCCTAGCCTACCGCAACCCCCCACCGACACGAACAGTTACGCGCTGGGGAAGATCCAATCACATAACGTCGTGATGGCTTGTCTTCCCTCCGGCGTCTACGGAACCACCTCAGCTGCCGTTGTTGCAAAACAGATGAGCAGCACATTTCCCGGTCTTTCCTTCGGTCTTATGGTAGGGATTGGAGGTGGTGTCCCTCTTATCTCTCGATCATCCTCAGACGTCCGCCTTGGAGATGTTGTGGTTGGCATTCCTCAAAACTCCCTGGGGGGAGTCGTCGCCTACGACTACGGCAAGACAATCGCGGATGGAACTTTCCTAAGGACTGGTTCAATGAATCATCCTCCATGGAGTCTTCTCACCGCGGTAAGCAATATCCGATCATTATACCTTCTCGGCCAGGGACGAATAGGAGATATCCTCAATCAAATCATCGTTGAATGCCCCGATTTTCGGTCCCCTGGTCCCGATCACGATCAGCTTCTTGATGCTTCGTCCGACCCAGACTTGCCTGTGGACAAACGGCCTGTGATGCAGCGCCCGACACGTTCATCCGATGCTCCGCATGTACACTATGGAACCATAGCCTCCGGCAATCGTCTCATAAAACATGCAAAGACTAGGGACGAACTAGCTGCCAAATACGACATTCTGTGTTTCGAAATGGAGGCCGCGGGGCTAATGGACCTGGAAAATTTCCCTTGTCTGGTGATTCGCGGGATCTCTGACTACGCCGACGAGTTCAAGGCAAAGGAATGGCAGCCATATGCGGCGGCAGCAGCGGCGGCGTACACGAAAGAGCTAATCAGCATGATTCCCAGGGACCAACTCAGGGAAGAAGCAAGGAATTCGGTTTCGAACACACCTTCGGCTGAAGCTTGCGCTACCTCCTCTTCCATCCCATACGGTCTTCTACACCAGGTGTTTCCTGTGGAAGACAATTTCCTCGGTAGCTTAACCACCAACGCACTGTGGCCGCGACAGAATTTCCACGCCCTGCCAGCTCCTCCCAGTCAATCTCAGTGTATTGTCAACGTCCAGCAACGTTCGCATACCATCAAAATTTCCGTCGCCAGTCACACCTCGTTCTCCGCCATTGTGGATATCAAAAGGCGCGGGGACCCTGACGTCGATCGTACGATTAGAGTAGACCGTTCCAGCTCCTGCATGTTGAAGAATTCGAATGATTGGTTCGAAGAGATGTGCACAAGGAGAAATACCAGGAAGTGGATGGAGAAACAGCTTATCCGTTCAAGTGAGCGGATATACCTGGTTGTTGGTTTCAGGAGCTTATGGCATTGAGATATTTCATTGATCCAGGCCGATAGCCATGATGGTTCCAACTCTCTTCCATGTCTTGGCGAGGCAGTCTATGCTGTGCAGTATCGAGAAGTCAAGTTTAGATGGTTTCGCAGAAGGGATGTTGATGCGGCCAGATTGCAGAGAAGGAATTGTTGGCAAAGCCTCTTCACGGATCGAGGTGATGAGAGTGATGATGAAGTTGAGAATTATCTGGAAGCTACCTTGAATGAGGATATTGGTGAGGCATCTACTACCGAGGTTCCCCAAACTTAAGATCTTGGAGATGAAGGGGTTCGTAGTTCCTGTGAAATATTCAATGAAACACTTCAGGTATACACCAGAACATCAGTTAACTCCCAAAATGAACAAACTGCGCCCAATAGAGAGGTTGATCCTCCCATTCGGTACGAACATCATTGACCGCGAAATGAAACGCTTCTGCAACCGCGCAATCGATATCTACGCCCGGTTTCAACAGGAGCGAAGCTAGATTTCCATAGAAGCCAACGGCAACATCACGGCTAATTGAGTCAGCCGCCGGCCACATGGTACCCAGAACGTGAGCAAACCCAGCGACCTGAAAACCACTGGCAAGATGGATAGCCTCGTCTAAGAGTTTCTTCCCTTTGTTTTCCGCCGTTGAACATGCGGAGAGATACGCTATGCGCGCACGTTTGAGATCCATTTTGACGATCGTCTCGACTGTTAGCGGACTACATTGTTTGCTTGAAGATCTGTTTGAAGTGTCCCCCTGCAGTAAAAGATGACCGTTCAGGGGACTTTTGGTGTCGGACACTGCGTGACATGCAAAGTGGATCATGTCATAGGAAGCAAGATCAGACATCACTAGCGAAGGCTGTGGATGTAGTAGACTCTTTACGGTAAATGAAGGCTCAACCACCTCTGCGATCTCTTCTATCTCGTCTTCGACTCCAGGTAGCGATGCGTGCCCGTCGGTGGTGGGCATTCCAACCATCAACAAGGCCGGATGCACACCAGGGATGCCCTCTCTAGACTTGGCTCTGGCCTGGAACATTGTTTTGATTGATAGTGAATATGAGGAGATAGCGTACGAGAAGGTATGCTCATTGGAGCCGGGCGTGCGGTCACCAGCTGCGTGGAAAGGCAAAAGACTAGCCATACCGCAGCCTATCCAGGAGATTCTGGGTAGTCTTGCTGATGACGAAGGTTGGATTTCGGTATGATCGAGGATGGGCTTCACACCAGACACCCAGAGCCAATGGAGTAGATCGGAGTATTGCTCGTTCCGCATTTTCCGATCAGCGCGATTCTTGGGTCTCCCTTCCAGGTCCTTCTCTAGCCATTCGGCAGTCTCCGAGTATGATAGTCCAGGAAGTTCGACACTGTCGATTGCCTCCTCGGAAATAATGATGGCATCGCTGCGAAGGGAACTGATGATGACGATAACGATCAGGCCTCCCTTTGCGCCCGACTTCATAGTTTCAATCGTTGGCCCGAGAAGAAAACGATCATGTCCTGGCAAGAGACGAATTGCGTCAATGCACTCATTGAACTTGAAAACCGATGCGAGACGGTTTTGAACCAAGGAATTCGATTCGCTAATTCCCGCGCCTGCCCTGTCGAATGTATTATTGATATCGTCCTGGAGTTGTCGAAATCTTGCAGCATGCTCCGGATATGTGGATTCGAGGTCGGAGAAATCCATCCGACTGCTCATTAACTGATCGAGGATGACAGTCCGTCCTCGCTCGAGATATTCCAATGCTTCGTGCAGTCGCCCAGCGCTCAAGAGGAGGGAACAGGCGTTCCCGGCCATCCCAGAGAATTTGCGGACAACGTATTGCTGGTCGGTGATACCGAGTGATCGGCTAGTGACTTGAGGAAGCAAATCAACGACTTCCATCGCGATCGTTGTGGCTTCTTCTAGTCTTCCCAATCCCATCAGTCGATGCGCGGCCTGAGAACCAGCCATCACACGATGGAATGGAGGTCCATTGATGATCCTCCAGCCGTCTATAAAACTTTTCACGGCAAGTTGGAGGTCCTGAGGGTCATTACTTTTTCCATATCGGACATGATATTTGGCACCGAGGTTGAAAAGGCGCCCTGCACGACTGGTATGGTCAATTTGCGTGGCTGATAATGTATCTTCAGCCTTCTCGATTGCTGAATTCAAATCATTCAAGTCCTTTGACTCATAAAATCTAGCCTCCATGATATTGGAAATATTGTTCAGGCTTCCTGCGTAGTACATATGGTTGGGAGGGCGCAGGGTTAGGACCATCTCCGCATACTTCGCGGCTTCATCGATATCGTCGGCCATTTTTGTCCATCGAAACCTGTCTGTCAAATGAAGTGCCATGTTGTTCATCACCTCAGATTTTCCTTCAAACCAATCGGGAAGAGTCTCGAGGGCCAGTCTTTCATTGTGAATAGCAGCTTCAAGACTCGCGTGGTCATCCGTGCGTTTGTAGCATAATGTAAATGCGGTAGCTAATCCACTCAGGCATCTTGCTTCAGCAACTGCATTTGTCTTCGGTATATCACGGGCGTTCTCTAGATGGAGAATTGCATGGTTAAGATCCTCTTGCTGCCCGGTTGCATCGAACCGCTCCAGTAGGATATTGCCCAGTGTTGTGAGATAGTCCGCTCGGTATTTGCTGCCAGGCTCGCATACTTCGAGAGCTCTCTCTGCAGCCACGATTGACTTGTCGAGGTCTTCCTTGTTCCCAAGTGCTTGATATCGATACTCCAATTGCCGTGCCAACGAATCCAACAAGAGTGGACTATCTGCCGGTCCATCGCGAACAGCCACTGTGGCATGATCTACCGCCTTTTCCAAATCCTTTATATTGCCATCTTGTTTGAATCGCTGCCTGTAAAGGTCTGCATGAATCGAACAGAAATTACTCCACTGCGACTCAGACTTGGGTGTCAAGATCAATGCTGCCGTGATTAGTTCAATGCCTTTCTCAAGGTCGTCGCGATTTGCAATCTCCTGGTAGCGGATCAAGAGTTCCGATGCGCGACGGCCTAGATAGAGTCCTCTTTTGGGGTGATCTAGTGGAGTCAAGGATAATGCTTCCAAGCCGACTTCAATCGCCCTATCGAGATGTTCCAGACCCGAGGCGCGCTCATGGAGATCAATCAGATTCTGGCAGAGATCCTCGAGGTATTCTGCACGAGATTCGTCGGGCTCAACCTTCAATTCCAGGGCTGCTTCGGCAAGCTCTATGGCCTTTCGCAGGTCCTCCAGTGTATCCTGGTATCGGAACCTGGCTCTGTATGCTTTGCCCAGAGCACGCAACCATTCCGGCCGATCTCCATCGTCCTTTCCCCCAATCAAAATCGCCAGTTCAAACTTGTCAATGGCCATTTCCAGGTGAAGCAGGGCACCATCCTCGCTCCACTTTGCATTGTACAGCGTGCCTAGCAGCCCGAGGGACCTGGCGAGACTTGGGTTTGGGCGCATTAGACTCTTCATCAGTGAAAGCTCCAATCTCCTGATCATTGAGTCAGTTGTCTCGTCACATGTTAACGATACTGTGTCTTCGACAGGAAGACCTTTCTGCTGTTGCCAAAGCTGCCGTCGCACCCGGTCCAGGTTCAGACCAAGCAGTATGGTTTCGTTATCACCACGGCCGAGCAGTTTGAGAGATATTTCAGCTGCTTTCACTGCCAAAGGCTCTGCCTCCTTGATCGCGCCTCTAGCCAAGTGACCTTTGCTCATCTCAAAGAATAGCCAGGCTGCTCTTTTGCTCCAGAGTCGTGAGCCTTCATCGAGATCCTTGAGCAGCCGACAGATGTGAGATTCAGTGTCATGAATCCTTCCCAGCCCATATGCTGCATAGCATTGGGATACTAGACTGTATATAGTGCGCTCGTCGTCCGCGCCAAACACAATTTCGCACCGTCGAGTGGATTCCTTGTAGATTGCCTCAGCCTCGGTATATTTCGTCTGGTAGATAAGCATATCCCCTTCGTCAATCAACGACGAGATTGCTAGATAGTTATTTTCGCCAAACTTCGCCTGGTACGCTTCATATAGCTGGTGGTGGATCCGCTGCGCGCCGATATATTGACCTTGCTGGTTCAAGACATTGGCCAAAGCAATCATGATATCAATAGAGACTTGATCCTGATTTCCGCGGGCGCCCACGGCCAAGGCGAGCGCATTCTGCAGCATCTCACCAGCATCGGCAAGATTACCCTGTTTTTTCATATTCCACGCCAGTTGTTGCATGATATTGACTGTTTTCGTATGGTCCTCCCCGTATGTCTCTTTGTATCTCTCGAGTAGTGTATAAAGCGTCTCCTGTGCTTCGGCATATTTCTTCTGGCGCGTATAGACATTTGCCAAATTCAGTCGTGGTGGCAGGACACGTACACTTTTTGGGCCGTAACACTCCTCCACCTGCTGCACCAGCTCGATGAGCATTGTCTCAGCTTCAGGGTACCTCTCTTGGCGAATACGAACCGACGCAAGGTTGCTAGATACCGTCTGCGTGGATGAGTGATCGGGTCCAAGTGCTACCTTGCAATGGTCCAGTGCAGCTGCGTAGATATTGGCCGCCTTGGTGATATCATTTCGTCTAAGCGTAATATTCCCGAGCAACACGAAAGCTCTGATTGTCGATATGTGTTCAGGTCCTTCGGTTTCATTGAAGGCTTTCCATACTTTTCTGGCGATCTCCTCGGCCTCATTTAGTCTGCCTTGGTATCTATATACCCCGCCTAGTCGGTTCATCGCCACCAGTGTTGTCGGGTGATCTGGACCTGACAGGGCTGTCCGACCTTCCAGAACGCGGTTATATGTACACTCAGCCTCCTGCAATTTCCCCGTCTGCCGATAGGTGGTGCCAAGGTACTCAAGGGCATCGAGGGTCCTGTTGTCGTGTAGTCCGAATATTTCCTCGTATGCCTTCGATGCACGCAATAGCATCTTCTTTGCCTCTGTGACAGCCCCTTGCTGCTGGTAGTAGACTCCGCGCGCATATATTGATTCTAGAGTTGATAAATCCAGGAGCCTTGGTGATCCTTGATCTTCGATTGTAGCCTCGTGGGAGCCCGATTCTCCGCCACAGCTGTCATCGTTCACGGGGGCCGTGTACCAGCGAGAGACATCGGGACAAGTCTGATCGTGACTTTCTGTCTTAGACTGGGTGGTTTTCTGATGTGCTTGCTCATTCTCCATGTCGTGCTTGATAATTGTGCCGTGAGAATAGAACACAGGTAATATTCAAGGTAAAAATGGCCTCTTTAGCAAGCATGTCACGATACTGCTGTCAGCCTCACCGCTGACTACCAAGATGGTCAGAGTAGCAGTCAGCGAATGTCGAAATAGATAAATAAATAAATATATATATATATATATATATATATGGAAACCTAGTCTGTAGACTAGGTGGATCTGGCGGAAAATGGAGTCTGGGGAAGTGAAGGTGGGCACAGATACCCAAACTGGACCCTTCCGCAATCAGGCACCAATAGAGACACTGACTATGGTAGAGCTAAGGGGCTTGGAACCACTGTACTCTAAGAGCTATTCTGATTCAATTTTGGTTCATGGGGTCTTTCGCGTCAGGAAATCTCGAATATCACGGAATAGCAGGCTCCTCCAGGGAATATTATGTGTCAGTCCACAGTATGTTACGATTCGTCAAATTTCTCTTATTCTCCAGTGACGACTGGCTTTCCTCTAAGCCAAGGTCATGCTTCAATAACTTGGCTATTGGAGAGCTGAAGAGTCAAGAAATCTTGGTTTATATCAGAACATCTCCTAGATGTACTCTGGGAAAAGAAGTGTCTGGAATTTGGGGAAACCCTGTTGTTGTTTATGCTCGCTCTTCACACACAAGCATTTGGTTGCTCATTAGACGCAAACACATCCAAGGAGCGGGGCTCTGTCTTAAAGAGCACTCCACTGTTATGGGTTCTATGGCAAACCCACATTTGACATGAAATGCTTTAGAAATATAGATAGATATAGATATGTGAAATTAAAAAAAACATATTATGATTAAAACTCTCCTAATATGATGACTATAGACACCATAAAAGAAACCTGAAAAAAGGCAGGAACAGACAGGATAAAGGAAGTATTTAGTAATTCGAATTCCAGTTCTGCCATTTAGTAGAATTGTATTCTCTCTGATACACAACAGAAATCCACGAGATGAGTTCTTACTTCTACTAAGCATAATCTTGAATGGATCCTGCAATCCAGGCCATTACATCCAGGAACACGAGATCTTAACAGTTCCACAGCCCAAAATAACAACTTACAGCTCATTTCAAACTTATCCACTACCCTCACAGAAACCCTTCCATACATGCCTGCACTAGCCATCACCCCGTTCTCAGTCCATTCCCCATCACGTTCCCCAATCCGTAGGCAACATGGTAATCATAGCATAGCTCCCGTAGTCACAGCATAGAATTGGCCGCAAGATACAGCATTGACCGAGGCCAGAAGCGTATGCGGTATTTTCGCTATTAGTCCACATTATTAAACTGGACTTGAAAGAATTCATCGACGGGGTGTAGACAGCCCGGAGAGACTGATAAGAACAATAACTAGACATCACAGTATTCACGACATAGCAAGAGCGGGCTATTCTACAACATCAGAATGATACAATGCAATCAGAGATAGGATAGATAGAACAGGATATACAGCATCCAAGTCATACCAGTATATTACGGCATGAAAGAGAATAGTAGACTCTAAGATAAATTAAACACACTATCAAAGGAAGACTTAGATGATATTATAGCATAATAACAAATACACTCTAGAAAGAAGCAGAAATCTGCGTATGAAATCACATAAATACCGCTGCGGGCTGAATTATCCCAGTTATCCTCGTCCTGGATAACTACATTCCCCCCGGGGGGAGAACAAGCTGAGCGTCAGATCAAACTGTATCTCCAGTAGAATAAATAGAACAGTACATTAAGCTAAAATCTCCAAGGCACAGTAACCAGTGGAAATAGATAGGAGAGAAAGAAGGCGGCGATACGTAT
The DNA here is from genome assembly GCF_000002855.4 of Aspergillus niger. NCBI lineage: Eukaryota > Fungi > Ascomycota > Eurotiomycetes > Eurotiales > Aspergillaceae > Aspergillus > Aspergillus niger. Next base: position 705,249 of record NT_166523.1, on the reverse strand, counting down.
AAGATAGAGGATTCAAGAGAGGGAGAAGAAGGAAAAGAACAGTTAAGAGGGCGAGGTCGGAGCCATTTACATCGGGCAATGGAGAGAGAGGTTATAAGATAATATAAGTAGTACGCAGACATTCCCTTTTCCATTCCCTTTTCTCACTCATCCAAAAAACATGGGGAGGAGGGAGAGAAGGTCGTATGATGAATGAATGGTTACGTTCAAAGTGACCTAATGCTCTCTTTACCTACTACTTAGGTAGTATAACACAATGGAATGTTTCTTTGCTTTTTTTTTGTCAAATAACATTATCATTATGCTCTGCATAGGTTAGTTATGAGAAGTTTGTATGTATGTGTATGTATGATCCATCCTCCATCCACGATTCGTCGTATCTTACACCATCATCACAATCACATATTTCTCCTCGTATCGTATCATCTCGAGAACAACAAAGAAAAGACAGAAGAAAGAAAGAAAGAAAGTGGCCAGGCCGATCAGGCTAGTAGGAATACATACAATCCCTCCCGTCAGACCCTACCTCTGTTGCTTTCTTCAGACAACATAGATAATGGCATGAGACGGAATAGAACCATCAAACCTTCTCCACAATAGATAAAGAAAAGAACAAGAAGACAAGAGGAGAAGATAAGAGAAGAGTAAAGAAAATACAAAAGAAATATTCCCAATCAAAGAAAGCAATATCACATCAAAATAAGAGACCTCAAAACACCCACGAAACCCTCCGATATGGACCATACACACCAACAAAATACAAACCCGGAACCGGTACACCTAACTCCGTCGCTACTGAAAAAGAGTCTGGCTGTTGCGGTTAGTATCGTTGCTGTGCTTCTCCTTCATGTCCTCGTCGTGAATACCAGCCCATTTGCACGGAAGAAGAGGGAAGACAGCGGTGCCCATCCGGCGTTGTTTCTTTGTAGGACTTGAGCTGAGGCTCCCCAGACTTGTTCCTGACGCAGGTGGTGCGGACGATGAGAGCTGGGCTGGGTCGGGGAGAGGTCTGCTGTTGGGTCTGAGGACAGGTGACTTGGGAGGGGGAGTGGGAGGGCGGTTGGACGTAGAGGAGACGGATGAGACGTAGGAATGATGTGGGGAGTCGTTCGTAGGAGATGCGCGAAGAGGAGACTTGGGAGGAATGGCGAATTTGAGGTTAGATAGTTTGGGGGCTGCGGCGACAGCTGCGGCGGTGGATTGGAGAAGGTTGAAGAGCTCGTTCATGGACTTCCGTTGGCTGAGACGCCAGGTCGAGGTGCGCTTAGTAGGCTTGGTTGCGGCAGTCTCGGAGCCATACTCTTCCTCTGGCTTTGCTTGTTCGTCTGGAACTGCAGACACAGTGTGCTTGATATCTGCATCGTGTTTGTCCTCTTCTTCAACGTCCTCCGGGATGTCCTCGATGATACGGCTCTTGATTTCTGGAAGTTTGGCTGCTGCGCTAGGAGGCACCTCCATGCTTGCAGGACGGGGCTTCTTATCAGGACTGCGGGGAATGCGGCGGCTTGACAGCTCAAGATCTATGTCGTCTTTGCTCTTCGGCGACAGGTGGGCTTTGGGATTGAGAGGTTCTTCAGTCTGAGGGCCGACCTTCATGTCAATGACCCGTGAAGTCTTTTCGGAACCGGACTCGACGTCGGTGTCATCGTCTGAGAGCGTGGTGGTCTGCTTCGCAGCGATATCATCTTGGATGCCTTGTGGTTGTTTCTCATCTGGGTCGTCCAGCGTTGAGCACTCCGAGTCCGCAGGATTAACGAGGCGGATAGATGGTGTCATCTGCGGGGTCTTGGTGACAGCATCTTTAGGCTGGTCTGGCAGAGCTGACAGTTCTGTTGAACCGTGATGGTGTTTCTCGTGTTCGTACGCGGGGAATGGCTCAGTAGGCTGCGCAAGCTCTGAGATACCTGCACAAGTCCAAGAGGCATGGTAATCCTGCCGTCGCTGACGACGAAGCTTCCGCGCCTGCAAGCAGGGTAGGAAAATAGAAGACAGGCACTTCATTTTGCGTGGACGCTGCATGAGGGACGAGTTGAGGATTGAGTTTGTCATGATGCTTGTGTTGTCAATTTATAGCGGCGTGAACCGTGGTGATGTTGTTCTCGTCGTCGGGGCGATAGTGATAGTTGCTCCCGGCGATTGATGCGGGGGATTTTATTGAATCTTCAAGATTAAGGACGCGGGGGTCTGGCACTGGCACTGCAGTTCACTGTAAGTTCGCGGATCGTGATGGTTCGGGGTACATGAAGTGAGTTTGGTCGTGCGTGATGTTGATGATCGCAGCTAATCTCCCACGGGATAGAGGATGTGAAGTGTAAAATGAACCTAAACTAGACTCCGTCTGCCCGCAAGCTTCAGCAAGCACTTCGAATCAAAAAGCAGGTAGTCTGTCTCTGCAAGGAGTGGCCAAAGGGAAGATTAGGACGCAAGGACGGTCATCCACCTCTTCTATCCTCGCACTTTGAAAGCCTCCGCGAGCATCCTCGGCTTGCCAATGGCTCGCAAACTCTGGTATAAATTATGCCAATCCTACAGTCTTTTTCCATGCAAGCCATATGCGGATCCCAATATCTGAAGCCTCGGTGGCAGTAAGGACCAATTTGGCGGAGTCAGGTTGCAGTGAGAGATGCATCCATCCTGACGGCAGCATGTCCATTTGGAGTCACTATGACCATGTAACCGCCACGAGAGTATTCTCGGTCGGTCCAGGAAATGATCTGATCATCGTGCAGCTCCGCATGTATTTTTTCCCCAGAAGTACCCTCTGTTTCCCTCGTTCATCCCTTGGTGGTGGAAAACTCCGCAAGGGATGGCTATTTATGCATTTGACGGGTCGCTACAGTCGTTGCCTTTACACAATCACTTCTATTCCTTGCTTAGTCTGTAATTAAATCACAAGTACGCTCCAATCATGTTACCGGGTATCGACTCCATCCACATCCTCTACAGCTTGCTGGGGATGGTTGCCGTGTGCAACGACCTGGAGCGGTCCAGCGCCTCGACGGCTTCCTTCTCGATTCGCTGGAGAAGCTCAGCGCAAGTCGGAATATCGTGGATTAGGCCAATGACTTGACCGGCGGTCCAGACCTGTTTTAGTTAGCAAAGTAGCAAAACCAATAGGAACAAGAGATACATACTCCATAGTCAATATCGCCGTTCAAGAAAACCTCTCGGCCGCGTTTGCCACTGACGAAGGGCGCGATATCACTGAACTCGCCCGTCTTGCTTTCCTTCTCCACCTTCAGAGCCTCCTTGGCCACCTTGTTGCCATACAAACGAGTGGTGTTCTTCCACCGTCTCATGACCAAAGCCGTCTGCGTCTCATCTGACTTGACAATTGCCTCCTTGACGTTGATGTGAATGGGTGCTTCAATTGTGCACATGAATCGAGTACCCATGTTGATACCCTCGGCTCCAAGAGCCAGAGCAGCAGCCAGTCCCTGACCGTCAGCAAACCCACCAGATGCAATAAACGGGGTCTTGAGCTCCTGACGCGCGCGACTGAGGAGAATGAAGTTGGTGATGTCCGTTTCGCCGACATGGCCTGCACATTCGAATCCGTCGATAGACAAGAAGTCGACGCCCAGTTTCACAGCAGACTTGGCATGACGAATAGTCGTGCATTTGTGGAGGATGGTGGTGTTGGCCTTCTTGAGCTTTTCAATAACTGGGCCTGGGTTGTTTCCCGCTGTCTCGACAATCTTGATACCTTCGTCGATGACCACCTGAGCATAGGCGCCGTAGTCTGGGGGAACGAGTGCGGGGAGGAGGGTGATGTTCACGGCAAAGGGCTTCTTGGTCATGGCCTTGCACTTTCGGATCTCTTTGCGAAGGTCTTCCGGGGTCGGTTGAGTAAGGGCCGTGAGCTGAGCAGTCAGCATTCTGATCTTTTTGCCTGCGTTTATTCCAACAAGGCTGTACGTACAATACCCAGTCCACCGGCGTTACTGACGGCAGCAGCAAGCTCTGCATATCCCACCCATTGCATACCTCCCTGCACGACCGGGACTGCACCAGATCAGCAGGCTGTCAAAACCAATGTAAAATCCCTCCTACCTGAGATGCCCAGGGCTCTCGTTAGAGCAGTGTTGAAAGGCATGGTGTATGTGCCTTGAGTCTAGGGGTCGACGCGATAGCTTTCTCGGCAGTTGATGAATGGAAGAAAAAGGGGAAGACAGAAAGAGTAGAATGAATAAGTTCAAATGTATGATCTTATGCGTCTCTATCACAACTTAAAGACGACAGACGGTAGTTGGAGACCAAATATGGGGAAGGCTAGGTGAACCCCCGTAAATAGTAATCAACGGTTTGCCGCGGCCGCTGCTGTGGGGAAGCCAGAGTTGCCGAGGTTCAAGCCAGAGGATATCTGCGTCTGTACAATCTAGGAAGCGCTTAACAGCAGCACAGAAGGAAAAGAAGCCAAATCACCATCTGCTGGGTAGATGATTATCTTCTCAGTCTCTCTGTAAGATGTAAGGATAGTTGCACTCCATGGCAAGGTACCGGTGACTGCTTTGTCGCCTCCATTGCTGACCGGCTAGATGCATGTGATCACGGGGATATTCACAGGTCACATATCAGGTGAGAGGCGAGGGTATGGCAGGAGACTTTCACTGAGGACACATCATGTTTTGCATCTGAAGGCGTCTCCCACATTAGAGAACACTTTATTTGTAGCTTGATATAACGATTCGGGCCGATCGCCTAGAAAAGATCGGAGCGATAGTACTCAGTACGAGAGTCTATTTCAATACTGCCGCCCGTTATCTTGACGCTCATCAAACTGACCAATTAGCAGTGCGGGCTAGACTCCAGTTCTATAGCACGTGAAAGTAGCCCTAAGCCCTAAGCAGAGGCTAAGATAGGTTTAGCGCGGAGGATGTTCTGCATGGAAGAGGAAAGTGACGCCGCATCGAAAGCTTCAAGTTGGATGCTGCAGCTTTGTTTTTGCGCGGGGAATTGGCTCGCGTCGCTCATCTTATAACCCGAAACAACAGATTGCATATCTAGCCATGCCGTCGCCATTCCTTACCCCCGGCTCCCACTCCGGCCTCGATCAGCTCGCCCTCCTCCACCTCCGTCGCGACCAGGCCATTCCGACTGTCCTCCGCCTTCAAGATGATCAAGACGCTGGCTACAAAGAGGGCAAAGTCGAGACCACTCGATTCGGCTCATTCCCCCACACCACCCTCGTTGATCAACCATGGGGATCGCAAATCGGCGCCTCCAAAGTCGACACGGGATCGCGACGAGGCCGAGGACCTCAGAAAAAGAACCAGAAGCTCAAGCGTAAAGCAGACGAGATAGACTCGGCCACCCCTGTCGAGGGCGAGAACACATCATCTCCCAAGGCTGCTGTCGCTGCATCCAGCGGTTTCCTTCACCTGGTCTACCCCACTCCCGAACTATGGACGACATCCCTTCCCCATCGCACACAGGTTGTCTACACGCCGGACTACAGCTATATCCTCCACCGTCTGCGCGCCCGTCCGGGAAGCACCGTCATCGAAGCAGGAGCAGGCAGTGGATCCTTCACGCACGCGGCTGTTCGAGCAGCCTTCAACGGATACCCCACCGACGACTCGCCCGCGACGAAGAAGAGAAGACTAGGCAAGGTCTGCAGTTTCGAGTACCACGAACAGCGCGCAGAAAAAGTGCGCCAGGAGCTACACGAACACGGTCTTGACGGACTAGTCGAAGTGACGCATCGCGACGTCTACAAGGACGGTTTCCTGCTTGGCGATCCCAAGACTGGCAAGTCTCCCAAGGCCAATGCAATCTTCCTGGATCTGCCTGCTCCCTGGCTGGCTCTGAAGCATCTCGTCCGCCACCCGTCCGACGGTAGTGAATCTCCGCTCGACCCCGACTCCCCAGTGTACCTCTGCACATTCTCGCCCTGCCTAGAGCAAGTCCAACGAACCATCAGCACCCTCCGCCAGCTCTCCTGGCTCTCCATATCCATGGTGGAGGTAAACCACCACCGCATCGAAGTGAAGCGGGAAAAGACCGGTCTGGAGTACGAGCGCGTCCGCGGCGCAGTAGTCTTCCCGAAGGATGTCGACGAGGCCGTCACCAAGATGCGCCAAGTCGAGGAGCATTCCCGGAAATATCGCGAAATGATGCATCAGCTAGACGACGAGGAGAACAGCACGCCTGCGGCTAAGCCCGAGATTAAGAAAGAGCAAGAGACCAAGACCGAAGAAGAGGAAATCTCCGCCCAACAACAACCCTCGACTATCCCACCTTACAAGCAAGGTCGCTTGGTCCACCGCTCCGAGCAGGATCTGAAAACGCACACATCCTACCTGTTGTTCGCTGTTCTTCCCCGTGACTGGACTGAGGAAGACGAGCAAAAGTGCCGCGAGAAATGGCCTCCGCATCAGGTCGACTTGACTCAACCTGAGAAGCCCAAGGGGAGGAAGCAGCTCAAGAGGGAGCGGAAGGAGCGGGAAGAGGAGGAGCAGAAGAAACAGCAGCAGCAGCAGCAGCAGCAAGGGGAACCGACAGCACCGGTAGCACAGGAGCAATCAGCCGCCCCTGAGCAGGCTGAATAGACGTACCTACCTATCTTGGTTCAATTTAAGTTAGATTAGATAAAAGTTTCCTTAGCGTGTTCAGGATAAATACTATACTACTATGTACACTATTGTTTGGCTTCTCCATTAATTTGCATTAGCTATAGGTAGAATGTCGACGTTTCGATAGTAACCGGGGGCGGCCATTTATCCCATCCACATTATACAGGTAGTTGATAACTACGCTCGATGACTTTTCTCCCAATTACCCAGGTCTAACGAGATTCCCACACCAGAGGACACAACTACAAAACTTCCTGGGGTTGGGTCTCCCCTATTAGTGAAGTCTTAGTGAAGCTAATTATGAGGGCAGTAGCACCAAATCTAGAGGACAGCATTGGAACGAGGTATAAGGGCATGATATTCCCTCTTATTAAGTAGATTATCTAGTACATATGCAATGCTATTTCAATACTTTACCTTGAATCTCATAAGTTGTCCTCTTCTTATCCTGTCTGACAAATCCCGATTGACAGATTGGCTCTTTCTGGACTTGATGCTGCACCTCATCGCGAATGAATTCTTTGGTCAAGCATGCAATCAAATAGCTGAGTGTCAGCATTGCACGCACGAACAAGGATATAAGGAGACTCAGCATTGTTTATATCTCTGGTACTATAATCACCTTTTTGGAAGCTCAGATACTCTATTTAACTACTGATTATAACCATGACTAATCTGTTCGTGATAGACTGCATGAACATGAATATAAATAATGAAGAACTCCATTATCACACCCGCTCCGTAGATAAGATGGCTCATATACTGCCGTAGATAGGGGGCAAGACTCATTAGATATCTGTCGCGAGTTGGGCACGGTTGGCCGTCACAACAATATCGTAAAGCGTCATTACCTCGGCTGCAGGGAGTTTGTCGCCTGTTCTGCGTGCTGCAATGGCACGTCTGACAATATCTGGACAGCCCTGTTGTTGTATGGCCCATCTGGCCCCGTCTAATTTAGAAGAAAATTCGCCCGTAACGATGAATCGCCAGCCTCTACAAGCGTTGAGAACACTGTTGACCGAGTTTACTTCGTTTGCTTGGTGCCAATCAAGCGAATCCGCGATAGCTTCCAAAATCCAGCGTCGAGGAATAGCGCCGAAAGCATCGGTTGGATCAGGACCGTGCAGGGTAGGATCAGGACCGCGCAGGGTCCGGCCAAGTTCACGTCCAATAGCAATATCGAGCAAAAACCAGTGACTTGACTCGTTAGCGGGATCAAGGCTGATATGATCAGGCTGGTGAGGTCCTGTGTTCAAATTAAGTTCGAAACGAGGATGGCGGCTGGCTGGATATACAGCACTTTGAGTATAGACCACAAACTCAAGTTTTGTAGCCGGGCAAGGCAAGGCAGCCTGGTTCACTTGGTGTATGACTGCCTGCTTTTCAACGGTGTCAAGCTGATCCTTTACTATAGCCTGTACGTCAAGGTCGCTGAGGCCAGGCTCGTAGGCGTCATAACTCGCAGAACCGAATAGGTACACGCCGACAAGCTGGTCTTTCAGGTAAACCGTGAGGCGTTCGACCAGTTTCTCAAGATAAGCTTCCACCTCTTCTGGCAGCTTATTGTCCATTGCTGTCTCTATTCCGGTTTATAGTTGCCAGGCCTTTTGAATATGGCAGGGCAGGGCAATATGGAGGTATAGCGGGTAATATGACTTGGCTGGCGCGTGTAAAATTGAGTGAGTTGCATTTGATAAAAGCTCGTACTGGAGACTCACATCAAGATACATGTGCGGGGTTTCAGGTTGCCTGCCTGGGGTATCAACTTCAATTACTGTGTCACCGAAATCCCCACTAAAGGACCCTGCAGATCGATGACGACAATCTTGCTAGAACCAGTCCGAATTTCTCTGGTTGGCACAGCCTTTGTAATTGAGTACTAGATAGCAGTATCTTCGTTTGTAAATTATCCCCATATACCCGTATCTTTTAGCCACTTCTGGAGTCCTGGCATATTGGCAAGCGTTGATTCTTTGATTTGGCTTAATATTGAGATAAACCAGTGACCGGGTCAAGGCAAGGGTTCGCAGTCCAAACAATGTAGTACTCTTTAATAGCAGCCAAAGTAGCACTACGCAGAAGTTCAAGGGCTCCTAGTACTCAATGCAGAATCAGAAGTGAACTTAGTTGATCGAGCAAGGTCCTGACGGCCATTACAAAGTAGGTCTAGAACAATAGTCACTGTCCCAACCATATAGCTCGTTGAAGCGAGCACCGGGTACAGGCTGTGTATTCGCCATGTCAGTGCTTTTGCTCGATGTACCTCTTTATGATCTTTGTTTGGAAAAGGTCATCGAACCAGAAATTAAGTAATTATAGCTTATACCACCTGAAGGCAAGATTAAATATGGATTGGGAGTGACGGTGTTCGAATATGCAGGTACCTGATGGGCATTTCATATATCCCCGGGATGAAAATAAGACGTTGCTGACTGCTGACCCCTCACCGAGTAGGTAGGAAGCGACCAGACAAGACATCAACTTTCTACCACGCCTGCTTTGAAGAATCCCCAGGCCCCTTGACAGACATTCCATGCTCAAGGGCCATGGCCATGGATCCCGATCTTACTCGCCCACTCTTGATCTCATCTAGCAGTACAATACACCATGCATCTGTTCCAGTGAGCCCCGCTTCTGAGAATGATACTCCGCCCTCCAACGCGGTCACCGTCGCCCTGCGATGGAACGAGTCAAAGACTATGATATGGAGAGTACTAGCTACTTTCTGCGGTGCACTGGTCATGGGCGCCAATGATGCAGCATATGGGGCGATAATCCCTTACGTTTGTACCACCTCCTAAACGCCCAGCGAACACGTACATACAGTGCTAATCCAGACTGCTTGCAACATCTAGCTCCAGCTTGCCTACAACAAGAGCTATACTATCATTTCCCTAGTATTCCTGTCCCCATTTCTGGGCTACACCATCTCCGCTGTCGTTAGTAATCTGATCCACCAGCGCCTTGGTCGTCGTGGCGTGGCGTTCATCGGCCCAGCATGTCACTTGCTTGCCTTTGCTGTCATCTCAACAAATCCCCCTTTTCCAGTGCTGGTGATAATGTACATCTTTGTTGGACTTGGCAGCGGGATTCAGAATGCCGGGTGGAATGTGTGGATCAGCAGTATGGCCAACTCTCACGAAGTCCTCGGATGTTTTCACGGATTCTATGGCATCGGGGCTACAATTAGTCCCTTTATTGCGACTAGCGTGATCACGAAAGCTGGCTGGAAATGGAATTCATACTATTACCTTCTGGTAGGTAGACTGGACCTTTCCGACGACCTATTGTCTTCTGCCAATTCTAATGCGAATCCAAGACGGGGGCTGCGGTTTTAGAACTCGTCAACGCCACCAGCGCCTTTTGGTCAGAGACTGTATCCAAGTATCAACAGGATCATCCGTCTTCTGCTGATAGAGATAACGGTGGGTCTCTCAACCAGACCCGACTATCACTCATGTACAGAGTCACCTGGATCTGTTCTATCTTTCTCTTCCTGTATGGCGGCATCGAGGTCGCTATCGGAGGTTGGATCGTCGTATTCATGACCAGTGTCCGCCATGGCAGCCCCTTTGCATCTGGTATGGCTGGAACAGGCTTCTGGCTCGGCGTCACGCTGGGCCGCTTCGTACTGGGGTTCGTCACACCTCGCATCGGAGAGAAAATATCGATTATCGTGTACATTTTGCTTGCTATTGCGCTTGAATTGGTCTTCTGGCTCGTTCCGGAGTTTATCGTCTCGGCGGTAGCGGTTGCACTGGTTGGGTTCTTCTTGGGAACCATTTTCCCCGGCGTTGTGGTGGTTGCTACTCGGTTGTTGCCAAAGCACTTGCATGTCGCAGCTATTGGGTTTGCAGCTGCGTTCTCTATGGGTGGGGGAGCCGTCTTTCCCTTCATGATCGGTGCTATTGCGCAGGCCAAGGGAGTGACAGTACTGCAGCCCATCTTAGTGGCAATGTTGGCTGTTGCGCTGTTGATTTGGGGGACGGTACTGCGAGCTCCGGTCCCGCAGTCACTGCATGAAGTTTGATGGATACTGGCCTATGAATAAATGGGTCCGTGTTCGATCCTGCCAACTATTCTGCAACGCGGTGGACGTGTGTAGGCCAGGACAGAGTTGAGGACCTGGAACAGTAGTTACTTTGCTCTCTTTTTTGGCTTATTCTCAAAGTAATGCGATAATTCGCATTCTCATCGCACCCCGGTGCACATACTATCTCCATGTATGCAATTTGCTACCCCACACCGAGTGGGACGGGTGGGTTCGTACCGGCGGGCCTTCCTATGTATTATGATACATACTCGCCTGGCACCAAGACAAAATTTATTTTATAAAGTAGACTACGCGTGGAGAGATGGTTAATCATGAAGTTCCCGTTAGTAGGGGTGCGTTATTGAGGCTGGCTTACTCAGTGCACTCAACTCCCCGCTCACCCGTTGCTCTGTGATCGCCTCAGGGCGTTTCAGAACGTTCAGGGCGTGTTCAGGTCTACTCAGTGAGCAAAGAGCGGCGAGTGGCGAGCACTAAAAGGGAAATGGAAGACTTCGAGCTGGCGAGCAAATCCTGTACATATGTACAAAAGTTGTATATGCGCAAGGAGATCGAGAATATGACGAATGCATGTGCAAAAGCATAGATAATGATTTATAATCAGAAGGGTTTGTGGAACGAATAAAGCCACGCCAGGGATGCATGAATGGGTCAGAAGGGCGCAAGAACGAAGAGACGAATAAAGTGGTCAGCCAGGAAAACGTAGCAAGGTTAAAGGAGGAAGAAGATGGAGGAAGATGGTCGAGATAGATTATGGGAGTGACTAGAGGTTGTTTTCCTTCTTGAATTTGTCCCATGCCTCGTTTAGAGCGCCGAATACGGCACCGGCGATCATGCGCTGTTCGGTGGTGGCGGTTGTGGGGATCTGGTTGATGATGGGTCAGATGGTTAAGCTTGTTATAGGTCTTCGTGATGGAGGGCAGATGATGCATACCTTGTCCGGGTGTACCTTGGAAATTCCCTTCATGTACTGAATCTTCACTTTGTTGGGGATGATTAATTCGGACATGTTGACCTTCTTCCATCCGGCTTCCGGCCAGAGGACGGTATCCAAGCTGCCCAAAAGGGCCCGCAGGTTGTCCTGTTTCCCATTCTTCCATGCTGCTAATCGAGCATCTACACTTTCGGAGAGTGCGAACTTCTCTTCATCTGCACGCTCAGCTGCTTGGTTGGCCTCCCGCAGGCGAGTGACCGCCTCGAAAGAGGTGCCAGATGAAGAGCCCTGAAGATCATTCAGAGCAGACACCTTCTTCGGAGCGGGAGCAGGAGGACGTCTTGCGGGAGCTGCTGGTTTCGGCGCGGGCTTGTTGATACCAGCCGCTTTCTCGCATCGGTTGCGGCCCTGGATACTGGTGCTGCCACCATGGCCATTTTCCACGGCCAACTTCCACACCTGAGCGGCATCCGCCCATCGCTCCAATTGCTCCAGGGCTTCGGCCTTGCGCATCAAAGCCTTGCCAAAGAAATCTTTCATTGGCTTAGTGGGCTCTCCATTGAGGAGGTCGATGCTCTCGCCTTCTCCCTTAGAAGGACCGATGACTTCCAGCATGGTATCCGCATCGCTGATTGCCGCCTTGGGATCGCCAACTTTCAAGGCGGTCATGGCGCGATTGCTGCGAATAATAATCGTGATAGGATGCTTGTTTGGCAGCGGTGTGAGTGCCGCCGTAAAGGCCTCGTGTGCAGCGGCATAGTCGCCCCTCTTGTAGGCCTCGGCTGCTGTTTCACGCTGTCGATGCAAAGAGGAGAGGACATCTTGAGCTACTGGCGGTATAGCACGTGGTGGAGCCTTGGGCCTTGAAGGTAAAGTTGTAGATGGTGTAGATCTCCTCGGCGGTTGTGCAGGTGCAGGTGAGGGTTTCGGCCGCTGAACAGGCGCTGGCGCAGAACTTTCGAACAAGTCGACATTAGGTTCCGGGGCGGGCGATGGGGCAACGGGGCGTTTTCTCCGCGCAGGGCTGACATAGGCTTGTGCTGACTGCTCCTCCGAAGCTGTTTTTGTTAACCGGGTTCTAGGGTCTCTAGTTTCTGTCCTTGGCTGCTGTTGCATAAAAGCGGGCTGTTGCATACGCCGCTCGCTAGCTGGGGACGGCTGATGTCTAGCACCATTGCTGGTCGGACGAGATGAATGTCCGTCGGTGGATCGCATGGCATTGCGTGACGGACGAGGAGGACCGCCTGACTCTAACAGAAGCGCCTCGTCGGTCATTAATTCAGGACGGGCTTGGGGCTGGTTGGCGACGCGAGAACGATCACGAGATGGGGGTTCTTCATGCGAAGCAGCGTCTCTCAACCAGCGAGGCTGATTTGAATCATGATCAGCATTGAGTTCCTGAACCACTTGCTGCATTTTCTTGCTGCCAGTTTTCCACAGAGAGTTCGCTGTCTTAAGCAGGTTGTTTCCGAAAGTCGCCGCAAGCTGTGACGGATCCTTCTCTGCTGGCGAAGAAGTTCGGTTATTGCTGCGCGATCGCTCCTGCTGCATCCATGAAGGTACGTCACGCCCAGGCCTTTCACTGCGATCCCGACTTCTGCTTGGTTGCTCGGTGAACCGTTCATCCGGAGTTGGTCGATTCTTGGACCTTTGGCGGGATTCTTCATGCGCTTGGGTAAGAAGTAAGCTAACAGCAGCCTGGACATCAGTGCCAGATTGTGTCATTCGTAAAGCCTGTCTGGATTTGTCTGCAGGGAAGCCCATATCAACAAGCTCTGCAATTGCCCGATCCACCCCATTCGATGGCCTAGGGGGCGGCGAGTTGTTTGCTCTTTCAACAGGGGAAGGTGATTTCGCTGGGGGCTCTGGTCGGGGGATCTCAGATACAGGCTTGCCCAGTAAGCCAAGAAAGTCATCATCGTCATCAGGCTGCGCGGGCTGTGGGGGTTGTGCGGGTTTGGACTTCAGTTGGTTAAGGCCGAAGGGATCGTCGTCATCAGGGAAAGACATCGGGTTGGTTTGCTGCTGCAGGCCTGCATTGTTGGGAGTCACCTGCACCGAGCTCAGTCGTTGCGGCGAAGGACTGGGACTAGGCACCGGGAAGTTCGTCGATGCGTCTACCGGCGCAGACGCATTGAAAGCGGCCAGGATATCGTCCTCATCGGTCGATGTGGCACTCTGCTGAGCAGGAGTACCAGACGTAGTAAGGCCATTATTACCCCTACCCTTTTCTAAGCTATCCCAGAAATGAGTGTTCTGTCCGCCATATTGCGATTCGAATCGCGATCTGTTCTCCGCCTCCTTCCTAGCTCTCTCCTGCTCTAGCCTCTTTTGCTGCTCGAGTAATGAAAGGTTCTTATTGGCATTGGATGAGCTGAAGGAGACAAGGTTCGCAAAGCTATCCTTGTCCGGCGTCGCGGACTTTGAAGGAGCATTCGATGGGCCAGACGAGCCAGAGAGGGGCGTGGAACGGCCAGAAGTATCACTCTGCCTAACGGTCGGAAATAAGAGACCTGTGTTCATCGGCGGGGGCTTGCGAGTATCTGTCGATGAGCTGGAATTCCAACTCAGACCGTTGAGGTCGTCCATCGTTATTGCAGTTGTGTGAAATGTATTAGTGGAGCAGCGTCTGGAGGGATCGTATTAGGATTGTAACCGTATGCGGAGGATGTGAGGATGCCATGATCTAGATTAGCTCACCATCAACGGTCACTGGGCAGCGGAGTGAGTGGATCCAGTCGGGAGATTGAGGATTGAATTCACAGTAAGGTGCAGCCTGATTGTCGTGCAAGGAGGAGTCCTTCAAAGCGTCATTTCGCCAACTAACAAAAGTCAAAGGGCGAATTGATGAGCCCGCCAACTGTTGTTTCATCAGTCGGCACTACTGTTCCCCTAAAGACGGAGGGCCGCGACCGTCGCGGTGGCTGAGGACTGCCAATGGAGCACAAGATGTGGCGGTGCATACAAACACGTGAGGGGCTGAGGGGCTGGGAGGAAGGCACGTGCTTTCACCCCCCCCTGGGGCTGAGTCATCCTTCCGGACGACAGTCTTGTTGCCTTGGCCGGCAGCCTAACAAAACTTGGTTCAGTTACCCACCGCACAGTGGACCCAAATCTAGACTGTTATTCCCGATGTGATTACTATTATCTCAGACTTCTGGCGGCCGAACGGGACCTATGAACCTGAATCTGCAGGTTTGCGACGATGGGCATCTCCAAGCTGGCCTGTGAGCACTAGTACATTTTAAGATTGATTGGCACACCCAGTCTTGGAAGAAAAGCACACTATGGGTGTCTCACAGTGCTATTCCAGCTAAGCAACGTGGTGTGGTCTTATGCTTAAGGCAGGTGAATTACAGTGGGCAAAATTCGACGATCTAGCTTTCATGATCGAGTCTCTAGCTATTCATTACTTTTGCCTACCTGTCTCGCTTCTTTTGACGCCCCGTCTACAGGCTGTAGTTCGGCTGGCTTCTGTGGGCACCAATGTCAGTCGCCTTTGCACACGGATCCATCTTGGATACGCGGCAATTCTCTATGGGGATGTGGAAACGATGGCCAGTGAGTATTGCGTAGTGACCACTAACACACAGTAAGTTTTTAGACTTCCGAGGTTTGCCCATGGTAGTGACTGGACCGGGCGCTCTGAGAGAATGGGGCCCGGTGGCCCTCCGGGGGCTTGCCAACGACGAAATTAAAGAGGCGAGACTTTTCAGTGTTAAGCGAGCGGGACGGAGATTCGAGGCTCAAGAATAGTAGCTAGATGCGAGAAGGGGAATTCCGAAGGATGATGGGCCTGACAATCTGAAGAGCAGTTTCATGATGATTAGTTATTACTTCCAGGAAATAGCGTAAACAAACAAGGTCAACCTGGGCCCCGCACCGGAAAACAGGTCCTTGACAGAGCCTTTATCTTTGCAAAAAAAGGAAAGAGCGAACAAAAAGGAAAACATTCGCGGGTGTTATCGAAAGGGTTCCTACAGTAGTGGGATCAGGGCAGCCACGGGTGTTCACCAATTGGCGAAACATTACTTTACGGCAAACAGCCATGTCAGCACTCAACAAGCGTCTAGGAATCCCCGACGGGATGAACTCCATTTCCCACTACCAATCGCTGTGGCTGACAGCGGGGGCCTGACAGGGATGCGCGATAGTGTCAAGGGAGCATCGGGAATTACTCCAATACCGACTAAGCGGGGTGTCAGGACGGAGCAGGCGATCATCACGTCTGACAGGAGGGAAAGACAGGTGGTCTTATTGTTTCTCTGAATTCCGGTCAGCCCTCCTCGGGTATAGTATTGGTCTAGCATAACTTGATCTGAGGCGCAAGATCTTCTCCAATAATATGTTCCAGGGCTCTTTAGTAAGGCTGGTAGATAACCATTGCGAATGTTGCCAGTAACACGAACGGGTGTTGTTCATTGAAGTCGTTAAATGAGAGCAGCGCACACATGTAAACGCAAGAGGGGGGCCACACGGCATCTCCGCTGGAAGGTATGCTGGTGGCGGAATTTCGGGGGAATTGAATGGTGCGGTACTGGTAGGGCGGGTAGTCAGTAACTAGGCAAAGATGACAAGATTAGTAGTCGCACTAAGGAGTCATGTCAGTCGCTTCACTAGCATCGGGTCTGTTGCCAGTAGCCGCCGTTGGGATTACGGGCCATTTCAATGGACCTCTCCAGACCCAAAGGTAAAAGCTCGGACTAGTCCGAGTCGTCCTAACTCCTGACCAAGTTACACCAGCGATGGATGAGCGATTCTTTGGTCTCTTCAGATATGGTTATATCACAATGGTCATGGTGTCGTTGGCTCATTACGGCCTCGAAAATTAAAATACCCGGAACGTTAAACTTGAAACCCGAGCGACCCAGCAGTATGGCCAGGGCCGTGTTTTCCGCGTTAGCGGGTACGCCAGTGCATTGACATTTGTCATTTTTGGAGGGGAAGAAGGGAGGGGCTTGCAGCAACAGTGCATATCGACTAATACAAGGGTTTACTGTGTATCATCTTTGCCTCTTCCCCCTCCCAAAAGTACAGGGTGCGCGGAGTCGTTCGGATAAAACCTTCCCAAACACATACAAGCTCCCCCCAATCAGCACTATCAGTATCGTATGATATTATACCCCCAGTAGTACTCCTGAGATGCTTATGGCTAGTAACCACACCATGCCTATATCGGGGGAACCTCAAAATTTGGCGACACTTCCCACTTATTGTATCCTAAGCTAGTATAGGCGCCTTCTTTGCATAACACATGCAGCTCGTGATACCAAGTCTCTACTGCACTAGATCCACTCGAACCATGAGATGTGATAATTATTGCCAATAGCAAGGCCTATGGGAGCCACAATGGTCTCAATGGAACAGTCATAAGATCAAGGAATATACCTACAAGGCTTCGACCTTTCTGGGGTTCGACTAGCTGCAGAGTTCATCAGCCAAGGAACCCCAGTACATGTGCCAGCTGCCAGTCTGAAACGGTAACAGTAACACGTATCTAAAATGACACCGCGGTATATACCATACCAGTATAAGACGAAGTGGTCAGGGCAATCTTACTTAGGCCAGCCACGGTCGCTCTCACGACATCATTTATTGAAAGACCACAGATGCGCGACATCGGGGATGCGGAGGCTTTTTGGAGGGGCAAGAAGCCGAACTTTATGCTGAAGAGGATTCTTCCGGCCGAACTCAAAATCACAAATGGCTGGTTTGATCCGTATCTCCGCTGTGGTACTTCTTCATAGGTGTGATAAAGATCGACTCGAGGGAATATGCAACATGGAATTCTAAAGGGGGAAAACAAAAACGCCTGTAACCTCAGATAATATTGAACTCCTTCACGCGACAGCATGGGTATGATCGGCACAATCATGCCTATATCTCGTACGCATCCAAGAGCTGTCAAAAGGAGGTTTCTGGGCGATAGGACTATCTTCTGCACAAAGTAACGTGTAGATGATGTTCGTAGTTAGGCTCAATCCGTGTCTCATAGAAGTGTTTCACTTGCTTTCTGACAAGCTATGTTAACCTAAGAAGGTACTCAACATCGGCTGCTGCTTCCTATTCTGTGGGGAAGCTACCGACTGTGTAAGGTATCCAAGCCCATCTCTTCTTACAGCTGCTATCAATGATCACCATCCCGCTCTACATTTCCAATAGGGTTGTCGGAAAGTGGGCTCAACACGAGCGCGAAGCTCAAAAAAACATTATCCCGCCCTAGCGCGCTGACTGCCGACCAATGTGTTTTACAAAAGCAAAGATGACATGCGGGTAGCTATAGAAAAGCAACCTATAGGTATTGGGTTACGAAGCTCATCGGACTTGACCCATGTGAAATCGCAGTGTTGGTAAATCGAACCAGGGGTTTAGTATTTCGCACTTATAGTTGACAAGAACGTGAAGTGTATCCCAGACCTGCGGCACTTCCTGGCCACGGTTACCTCTTTGCGACCTTCTCCAGCCAAACTAGTGATACATTCTGCACCTG
Source organism: Aspergillus niger (assembly GCF_000002855.4). NCBI lineage: Eukaryota > Fungi > Ascomycota > Eurotiomycetes > Eurotiales > Aspergillaceae > Aspergillus > Aspergillus niger. The sequence continues at coordinate 687,199 of NT_166523.1, read as the reverse complement.
ACATGCTTGAGAGAGACTAGAAACTATTTCCCTTCGGATTATTCGCTACTAGTTCGAATATTCTGGTGTGGACGATCCTGCCGGATTGAGATCGACACGGCAATAGTTGCGTGCCCGCGTACGATTCAAGCCAAGGTCCACCTGAACCATAAATGCGCGTATCGGCAACTTCCCTTCCTCTCGGGAGTCGCACACTTGATGAAAATAGGGCTGCCGATCTAAAAAGGGCCAATTCTTCGCATACTGCTGGTCGTGCTCTTTACTGCAAATTTGCTAAACCCGGAAGTTGTAGGTGCCAGTAGGTGCCGAGACGAAAGTCAGGTCAACCGCAGCGCGATTGGCACGAGTAGTTGATTTTCTGCCTGAAGCATGATCGGCCTTCGGCTCGTTTTGGGATCTTCAGTTCTCCAGTTGTGCACTATAGGGTCACCAACAGTCATAACGCCCCAGCTACAGTCTGACTATCACATCTGTTGGAAAAAGACGCGAGGCGGTTATCTGACAAAAACAGCCTTACTGTTACTGACCACTACGTCGTGCTTACTATTTGGAATATACTATGCTTCACAACGCCCGATTCCACTCTTGTGGCGCAGCAGTAAGTAACCTAGTTAATATACTTCTTTACTAATACTTTCCATACTTAGCATCTATACGTGGCATCAAACCCAGAAACCAAATACAGCAATTGCCAGAGCAATTGGCAATGTGAATACTATTTACACTCTAGTTTCAATTGCCTCTCTCTCTCTCTCTCTCTCTCTACGAACTTGCCACCGCCTGTGGATCAGGATTGCGTTAGCATAGCACAACGGTATGGAGACAAGGCTGCAGCGAGGCTAATTCCTCCTGAACTGAAACATCGACATGCACGTATAAGGTGGACTATGCCGACTATGCCGAGGCTATAGTCAATATGGGGTGATAGTAGCTAGATAGACGCGGCATAAGCTCAACACCCCTGAAGTAGATAGAAAACAGGAATCACACGCCATCAGATCGGAGATATTCCCCAGATAAGCGGGAGCATCGCACTATAGCAGCCAACATTGCGCCTGAGCAGTGACTATTGGCCCTGCACACCATTACCACGATTGTGCCGAGTATCAGTGCACTTCGACAGAAGATAGCTAGCTAGGAGTGGACATTGAAGAAGGTGGAGAGCTTGACTGATACCCGCTGCTGACCTAGGTTGCCAAGGGGAGGAGGGAGGGGTTGGCGCTCGGTCAATAATTCACAAATATGGATGGATGGAGTATATCCTATCTATCTACCTGGTGCCCTCGTTAGCATTGATTCGAGTCATATCTTGGTTTCCCTTCCCCTCTATCTTTGGGCTACAGGCGGAGGAGCCATGGTTCCATAGGAGGGACACGTCCCGATTCGGTGAAATGCTGGAGGCGCAGAGTGACTAACAGCCAGCTAGATCCGCCGTGTCGGGGCGAGGAGAGGGGGGCAGAGCAAATGAACCTGGTATAGCCTTGTGCGCAGGCTTGTCTGTGCTCCTCTGTACTCCTCTTTTTCTTTTTCGGTCCTCGCTAATTTTACCTATTTTTCAATTGGTTCCATCGATCTGGACACAGCATCCCTTGGTCGGCCGTAGCACCGAGGAGGAAGTTGATGGGTGAGTCTAGGGGGAGGTGCTAAAGTAGCCGTCCAAGACCCGTTGGAACTGCTCCATTCTGGGAAATTTGCACTTTACCAGACACGGGGCCAGTTATGGGCTCCCTCCCCCACCATCACCGGGACCAGGTACCGGTCTGGTACCGTGCGGTATGGTAATGCGTGCGTATGGATGGGTCGGGTTGGGTTTATCATGCATGCACCATCATGCACCTACATGCTTAGGGCACATCAGACATCAACTAGTTAGATGCATCTTCCACTCTTCCAACTGGTCTGATATTCTCTGACCTCATCACTGGCGTCGGGGCGATTGCAACGCGGACTGAATACTCCGCGGTAGTCTTGGTCCCTTGGCCCTGAGTTCAGCCCTTCTCCCCTAGGAACGGACTGACTGACTCTAGACACAACCTAAGGATGGGATGGATGGTCGAATTCTGTAGCCTATCTGTATCTTATGGGATTATCCCCGTTGGACCTATATGTTGCCACTTATACTTGTTTACTACTGGCTCCATTATTGTTCTTCTCCCTCCTTTTACTTTGTACCTGACAGGGACTACTTACTCTTGGGTGAAATACCAGGTACTGGTGGAAAGTCAGTTCTTTTCAACCCACTACAATTCCAGTAGTATTGACGACCGTGGGAACGGTAAACAATGGTACGAATCGGTTCCTATCAGAACGCTAAATCGGCCAACCCGCCATGCACCCTTTTTAACATCGAACTGGAGCCTTTCCGACAAGACCTCTGCCCCCCTCAAGCTCTCCACCTCCCGACTCCGAGGGCTCGACTAGTTCACTGGGTACTGGGTGTATGCTCCGTGAAGGTCCAGTGGCTACTGACCACTCCTTTTCGCTCCAATGATGTCTTGCTAGTTGGGCTGCTAACTTTCCTAACCTTTCCTAACTTCTCCTAAGCTCTCTCGCCCGCCCCGCCCCGTATTATTCCTGTTATTATTATTTCTTGTCCTTATTATTAGTATTATTGTCCCTCCATGCTGTAAAGAAAAAAAAAGTTTTAGGCTCAAAAGGATTGAAAAGGGCCAAAAAAAATTACAGAAGGTAGAAAAATAAAAATAATAACAAACAGAAAATTAAAAAAAGAGAAGAGTCAGACTAAAGAATCAAAACCGAAGTCACCCACCAGGGCCTCTTCTTTTTCTTCTTCGAGTCTCCCGCAACTGCCGCAGATCACCATCCTTTTATGTACCTTTTCCCCTCTGGTGTCCATTTTTCCGGTCTGCGTTTCTTCTGGCACCAGGGCCTCTCATCTGTCTTTCTTTTTTTCTCCCTTCCCTTTCCTCCTCGAGTGTTCCACCTTACTGTCAATCCCCTGGCACGAACAAGTGTTCTTTCTATCCCCTGAGCGCTAGGGAGCGTTTGTTGTGTTTCACCCTCCGACTCTACTATTGAACCCCCCCCTCGTCACCATGGGTCTCTTCAAGCGCAAAGACTCCAAGAACTCGATTCAGAGCGAGAAGGAGGATTTCGACTCGACTGTAACCGTTAACAGTGCTCGTACTTCAAATGCATCATTGAGATCGCCCGGTTACAAGGGGAGTGGGCTGCCTGCCTCCATTCCAGAACTACCGATTGCCAAACCACCTGATCCGGCCCTCGATCCAGCGGCCTACCTGCGGAGTATCCATGCTGTCCGCGAACGCTGCAGCCTTGTTTTGAACAAGGCCAAGAGGAACAGGCTCAACCACTTTGATGTGGATATGGGCAAATTCATGGCTACTGCATCCTATATTGTCTCCATTATCAAGGTACATACTATATGCTACAGCCCTCTCGGCCAAAAGATTAGCCGTTTTCTTCATTCTCCCTGAGGTTCGCTAATCAAGCTTTCATTTACAGAGAGATTATGGCCCGGACTACGACTCCATTCCTCCTCATGGCCGTTGGCAGCACTTCGACGTGGGTGGACGACCTCGTGTTAACCAATTGCTTCAGTCTTGGCCCAGTACCATCGATGCGCAAGAACGTACTCGGCGATTGATCGACCTTTTCGTTGTTTCCGTCCTTCTCGATGCTGGTGCAGGTACCAGATGGTCATACAAGTCGAAGGAGTCCGGCAAGATCTTTTCGCGGAGCGAGGGTCTGGCCGTGGCAACCTTGGAAATGTTCAAGAGCGGTTTGTTCAGCAGCGATCCGACAGAGCCTTGTCAAGTGGATGGGGCAGGCCTGAAGAAGATTACGGTGGAAGTACTGGCGAAGGGAATGCAGCACTCCGAGACCAACCCCTTGGCGGGAATTGAAGGCCGAGCTGGTCTTCTGATCCGCCTCTCCGAGGCCTTGAACAACCAGGATTTCTTTGGGGTAGACGCTAGGCCAGGCAACATGCTCGGTAAGGCTTCATTTGGTGAAGGATTGCTGGGATTTTGACTAACATAACATCGTTAGATTACCTCCTTTCTCACCCGTCTACCCTTGCTTCATCGGTTCCAATTGTGCCCATCACCACGCTATGGAGTGTTCTTATGGATGGCTTGTCTCCCATCTGGCCGCCATCCCGAACACAGATTGATGGGCTTTCTATTGGAGACGCTTGGCCGTGCTCCGATCTCCCTAAGTCCCCCCCGGCAAAACCCTGGGAGAGCATCGTCCCATTCCACAAGCTTACGCAGTGGCTGTGCTACTCTATCATGGTTCCCATGTCCAAACTCATGAAGATCCATTTCGCCGGCAGTGAACTGCTCACGGGTCTACCTGAATACCGGAACGGTGGTCTGCTGATTGACATGGGGCTGTTGACTTTGAAGGAGCAAGATCTGGAGCGGGGTATTGCCGCATACAAGGAGAATGCGCAGATCAAGGGCCAACCCAACGTGGAAGTTGTGCCTCTCTTCTCCACGGATGACGACGTTGTCGTTGAATGGCGGGCTGTTACCGTTGGGTTCCTGGACGAGCTACTGGATGAAGTGAACGGTCAGCTTGGACTGACGGGCGACGACCAATTGACCCTCGCACAGATGCTTGAGGCTGGATCTTGGAAGGTATGTGATACTTTCGGCGCTCGGTGTTTTATGTGGGCGACATTGCTAACGCAGGAGTAACAGGGTGGCCGCGAGATTGCCGAAGTGTCGAGACCCAACACGAAAGAACCTCCGATCATGATCCGTTCCGATGGCACTGTTTTCTAATGATCGCATATCTGTTGATGTTTTGGATACCTGACACCGCCAGTCGACGCCCGTTCCACGGCTGGTGGTCGTGCTTACGACTTTGATGACCGGATGTTTATGCGTCTTTACTACTTTCGTGCCCATCGCCTGTGGCCCACCCTTTTTCTGTTCGTTTTGTACAAAGGTCTCTGCTGCGGCACCTGGCCGACTTTTTATACCTAATTTCTTTCTGTAGGATCATCGTGATAAGATGATCGTCTACCTTTCCTGTACACAGTTCCTTGGGCCCTTTTTACCTTCTTGCCTATATTTGGATGGAAATGTGACCATAAAAGTTTACATGGCTGGGATTAGTGTTTCCGCCAACAGTCTAAAGTCCTGACTATTTTCCTTTTTGAAAAGGAATTATTATGGGGATAGTGTCTCTGCTAGTTTGATAATATTTGGGTTCTAGTTAATCCACTATGAATGAAGTGGAGCCTGATGATTGGCAAACCCCCCTTCCGTGCAGAAAGTCTAATAACAATGGAGGCACATGGGAGGAATGTGGATGAACGCCACCTCCGTCGACCAATTTCCAAGGCAGGAGGAAGGAGATGGATAGTTCGGTGAGAGAGAGAGAGACAGAACATACTTTCCCATCATGCATCCCATCCCCATGTCAGCAGCCCTGGGGTGGACCGTGCTTTCTCCACGTGATGGAGCCGGAATATTATTGATCCCGGAGAAGCTCATGCAATGACGCCCGGAAGGCTGGTCATCCGGTTGCTGCTGCTCTCTGTCCAACCACCCTCGCCCATTCATTGCCTGTGGAGATCGCTACCTCCCTCGACTTGCAGGGTCCTACTGCATCCCATGGGCTGGAGGTATTTATGCGGATGCTAAATCCCAAATCTTTTCCACGGTTGCCATCCATCTGAACGATCACCAGCCCCGTAAGTGCGGGGTACGGTTAACGGATAGCTCCGGGGAACTGCCAGAATGGATATGCGCAAGAAGAAGAGAAAGGTCCTCTTGATGGGCAAAAGTGGATCGGGAAAATCGTCCATGCGCTCAATTATCTTCAGCAATTATGTTGCGAAAGATGTCCGACGCCTGGGTGCTACCATTGATGTCGAGCACAGCCATGTCAAGTTCATGGGGAACCTCACGCTGAACCTCTGGGATTGCGGAGGGTAAGTCGCAGTCTCAGGCATTTCTCGAAACATTCCAGTGTCTAACCCAATGTGCTCTTTTACCATAAACAGACAGGATGCATTCATGGAAACATATCTCGCGTCTCAGCGAGGGAACATCTTCTCCGACGTCGCGGTCCTGATCTACGTCTTCGACATTGAATCCCGCGAGGTCGAGCGCGATCTTGACACCTACAACGCTATCATCAACGCCCTGAAAGAATACAGTCCCAATGCCTACGTATTCTGTCTTGTGCATAAGCTGGATCTCATCCAGGCCGAGCACCGCCAACGCATTTACGAGGAACGGTCGGCCTTGATCCGCAGTCGTTCGGAGCATTTCAGTATCGACACCTTTGGCAGTAGTATCTGGGATCAATCGCTCTACAAAGCGTGGGCCGGCATCGTCCACAAACTCATTCCAAATCTGACTGTCATTGAGCGCTTCCTGCAAGCCTTCGCCAAGCGAATTGATGCCGAGGAAGTCATTCTGTTCGAACGGTCGACCTTCCTCACCGTTACTTCCGTTTCCTCAGAAGTAGGCGACATGAACCCCATCTACGATCGCCATGAACGTCTCTCCAACATCATGAAAGCCTTCAAGCACTGTGCGGCCCGAAACACTCATACAACCCCTGCATCTGCCGGTTTCGTTGTCATGCACACCAAGACTCCGCAGTTCAATGTCTTCCTCGGCCGTTTCACAGACAACACATACATTTTTCTGGTTGTGCCGCCTGGCGAAGCAGCCTACAACTGCGCCGTTCTCAACACCATGCTAGCTCGCGAGGGCTTCTCCAAAGCCGCCGCAACCGGTCACGGGGACGGGTTTCCCCTCCCTGCGGCTGAATCCCCGGACAACAGCAACGGGACCCATTGATTTGACTACTCGACCGGCCGCCAACGGCCATCCCTCAAATCAGCCAAGCACTTTACCGAGTATGAAACGAAAAAAGGACCTGCACGCCTTATGACAAGAAAAAGAAAACAGCTTCTTACTTCACTACATCAACCAATCAATCACCTATTAGCCAGCGTCGTCACACGGCATTCTAGCCTACGAAAGCTATGAGCAGCAGAAATGTGTGGAAAGTACGTAATGCAAAACGAAAACAAACCTGTTTTACTAAAAGACAAAGATACCCTACTTAGCATGCATGGCATTCTATATGTATGTATACTGTTCTTTCTTCTCTCTCTCAAACTCACCATATCATATCATAACATATCATACCATACCATATCGAACTTATCTTTTCCAAACTCTCTCTCCTTATCCAGTTCCATACTTTCTTCTCATTCTGTAACATGTCGATTGACTATGTTTCTGGTCATTGTGTTTCACGGCTGGTAAAAGTTATTGTCTTTATTTGTTATGACTTTCTCCACTCGTTCACTCATCTCGTCCATGTACCTGTCCTTCACAGACATTCACCCATATCTGTTGGTTCTATATTGCACGGTCATTATGCCTGTATGTTGGAAAAAAGGACGATGAAGAAAGACGAAGAGGACAGTGATGGAAGCGACTATGCCATACAATTGTATGATCGTGAATTAGCGAAAGAAAAATACAGTATACTATGATTACTAGTACCAATAGTAAATAGAAAGTATTTGATGTGGTTTGAAGTAATATTACCAAGTAGCCAACAATGTTTCAATACATAAATACCGGATGAGTGCGTAGAAATCTATAAGGCAATGGCGAGGTTTCTACTAGATTTGCTTGTCACGGTCACATGCCTGAGGCCTACTACTGACTACAAGTATTTACCTATTCGACTATATAGTCCGGGAAAGGCTATCAGTTGCACCACTACATTCAGTCAGTCGAGGATCATGTGCTAGTGCATCAAATCTGTACGAGGAGTACACTCCATCAACAGATGAATGATCCATGCTTGATGCAAAGAAAAAGAGAGAAAGTATATCTATTGAATGAAACTAAAGAAGAAAGAAATAGAAGAAAGAAACGCTTTACATCATTGTACATCTGGCATGCGGACAGCAATGTCGCCTGATTGTGTTATATATCGCACCCATGGGAGGGAGGGGTATTGTAGCTGCATTCATTGGGTCATTCGTTAGCATCCATTGCATTGCATTGTGCTTGTGCGACAAGGCTTCCAATCCAACTGATGGTGGGTTGTTGAAGGGAAGGGAGTTGACATGGATTTATGGACATACCTTAGGTTCCGTGATCTTCAAGTACCGGACTTGGATACCGCTAGTAGTGAAGTAAGGGATTTCGAATTTGACGTTGATCGGCCGCTTTGCCTTGCCCTGCCCAGTTCCACCCATGCTACCTCCGAAACCGCCGGTCATGCCACCGCCGTGCTCGTCGTCGCCCTTTACGGACGGCAGACCCAGCTCTGCGCGCATGAGGAACTCCTTGCCTCCGCCGAACTGCTTGATCTTCCAGATGATGGCGGATTTCTCAGGCGCGTAGTGCACGGTTCCGATGTTGGTGCGGAAACGGGGTGAGTCGGCATCTTCTGGGACTGGGACGAGGATTTCTACGTTGTTGGCAGTGCTGCGGCGCTTGAATTGGGCCTTGGCCTGTTTGGGAGGAGTGACGTTAGCTTGGTGATATGTCTCTCTAGTATTATAGGCAGGGAGCTGGGCCGCACCTTCAACATATACTCCATGCGCGAACCAGAGTGCGACTCCACCAGACATTCCACCCAAATCAGAGGCTTGACTTGGGTGTTCAACCGGTAGCTCATCAGCTCGAACTCGCCATCCGGGGGAATGAAGCTGATGGTGCGGTCATTCTCGAACCGAGAAAGTCGGACACACTGATGGAACTTGACGTCCTCCATCTCGACGGCCTTTCCTCTTGTTGCGCGACCCGTGGTTTCGAACATGACCTTGTCGTTCAAGCCCAGACGAAGCTCCGGCATACCACTCAGATAACACTTCATCTTGATAGCTCCGAGAATCTCCGATCGCAACACGTTACCAGACGCGGACACGAGGAGGTTAAGGGACTCCACAACATCAAGGAAGACTTCGTTCTTGCGGTACCGGATACCCTCACTTCGCCATGACACGGCATTGGTGACAGCAATGGGTGGTCGGGCTTGGATCTCCAGCTTGTGTGATTCTTGGGTAATGTATCTGCCATGGAATCGTCAGCTGTGGTCCTCCATTACTCGTAGTCTCAAAGACGGGTCCGTCTTACTCTTGCAATATCTTGCTCTCCGTCGTCTGCGGGTATCCAAAGTCCATCATCTCATCGAGCAATTCATAGATGATGACAAAGTTATCGCGGATACTCTCCTCCTCCAGTACCTTGAAGTATTCCGTGAACACCTCCACGATCTTATGCAGGAAAAGGAGGATCTCGGTGGCATTGGTGTTCTTCTTAGTCAGGGCAAGAATGTAAAGGTTGCTGTGACGGATGTAGAGGTACTAGGAAAGGCGGAATTCTCAGCAATTGACCTCCATGCTTCTGGGTTCCTTTCTGGGTATGCGCGCAGGGCTGATGTGGGAGATGGTAGACACAGCGGGTTGCGGGGAACGGCGGGGGGAGGTGCAGGTGCGCCGCCGCAGCCACGAGTCGGAGACACAAATACGTACGTTAATTCCTTCGTGGGAAAAGCACGGAGCCACGGCGGAGCTCTCTTCTTCGGCGTCACTGAGTAGGATGGGGAATTTTTCGACGGCGGACATGGGGATGTCTCCGCGGTAGTTTCGGGCTAGAAGGGTCTAAATAAACGGTCAGGTTCCAGGGGATCACGGCGGAATTGTTCATGACAGCGCAACCTCCACGGGGGTTCATACCTTGCCCTTGAGATCGAGGAAGAAGATGGCCGACGCCATCGCGAAGGGATTCGAAAGGAGGTCGTGGGTGGAAAAGTAAGGTGGAGGTTAAACGGCGCGAGAATCGAGGAGGTGAGTCGGGCAGGTACTGGAGGACTAAATGGGCGGGAGGCTCCTGGGCGAGATTCAACGGGAGAGGCCAGCGAAACCACTAGTTCAACATGCTGGACTTGCGGGGAGGTAGCTGTGGACAGTGTGCATCAGAGACAGCTCAAGAGGAACATTCAACTGGGGAATCTGTGAAAACCGGAGCCGGAGAACTCACAGGAAGCAGCAGAAGGGGAGGTCTTGGCCGACGTGCCTGCGATGAAGCTGGAATGGAACGAATATCATGCGAGACTGACTGATGATGCGGCCATCGGGGATGCTCTGCCTTTCCGCGTGGTATTGTTCCGTACACAATACACCGCCAGACAAAGAGCTTGTTGCGGGGTAACTTACCTTGACCTGGTCACAGTGGTGTATGTAAGTGTATCAATGCCTCAGGGGTCTTTGATCAGAGCGCTAATCCTATTCGAGATATCCGGCCAGTCCAGATCTCCACTAGGCCTGATGGAGCCTAGCGCTGGTCACGCGCGCAGAATATATTTCGGCCGTCGCAAGCGAATTCTCTTCCTCTTCTTTTCTTTTCTTTCTTTGTACCATACGCCCTTATAAGACAGTGCAAGGCAGCTCAAATTGCTTTTTGTGATTTCTGGGTCCTTCCGTGACATTCTGTCGTGGAGTTCCTGGTTTCTCATTGCTGACTTGCGATACCAAGGTGCGAAGACTATGCATCGTGTATTCGAGGGTTCCATAAGAGCTGGCCGGGTATTTTGCTTACTGTTACCCGGGCGGTGTCAGAGGAACCGTACATACTTTTTGATATCTACTATATTTGTTAAAATTAATAATGGCATGCTGTGTGAATTGATTCCCAAAGAACCAAAAGTATACTTGTAACAAACGTAAGAGAGAAGACAGAACTTCCGGTGGTATTTGCAGTCACTATATAAGACAAGTCGTAGATAAAAATACATAATATATGGCGGATGAAGAAAAAGCCCCAACACATACACAAAACATCCAGGGCACAAAGAAACAAGGGGAAGGTGAAAAGAGAAAAAGGAAGTAACGCCTTGAAAATGCACCTGCGGCCATTTCCCATAAATCAATCACCCAAATCAAGCCGCGATCTTGAATCCCAGAGGTGCTAATATGCGCTCACGGGCCACCTTGTTCGCAACAGCATTGCCCTTCTCCAGGGAGATGGCACCGATCACAGCGTACATCGTGTGGGCGAGAACGAGGTCCATTCCAGAGCTTTCGAGGTTGTTGGGCTACACGTAAACACGCCGCTGTTAGCAGGGGATCCAATTGACCAACTCACAAGACAATATCAAAAGCCCAGCAGCGCAGGGTGTCCGAATGTCGTCTTAATGCACGGGAACCGTAGACTCACCTTCCGAGGGCACCATCTCACAACTCTCTGCATGTCATACTTGTGAGCAAGTTCCGACAGCTTCGTCTTGCTCGTAAGGAAGCTCTTCGTGTTGTAGTCGAGGTTGTCCAGGCTATCTAAAGCCGGGTGAGTGAAGGGGACCCGGCCATACGCATCGGGGGTGGCAGAGTTAGCAGCGTTGCTAGGACTCTGGACCAAAGCCAACGAAGCCTGCAGCTGAACAATACGCTTGCCTGTGTACAACCCCATCCGCATTAGTATCCAATCCTGTTACCATTCATTGCACAGCAACACTTGACATACCCAGGAAGGCCAAACGGTCGTTGAAACCTCTCCGGCCCTGATCAAAACTCTTGTGTGTCACTGCGAGCCACTTGGTTTCCTCCGAGAGCATCTTGTCGCCGTCGTTTCCGAGCATGAGGATGTAGAACCGGTCCAGAACCTTGGGATCTGAATTCACGGGGAACTCGGGGCGGTTGGAGTTGAGTCTCAAGGAGAACGGCGCTTTGGCACGAGGCGGCGTGTACGACCACCGGGGCTTGTCTGCATGGTTGACTGCTGCATCTTCGGTGGCCGTCGAGAGTCCTCGCCGCGGAAGGAGACCGGCTGCGATGGAGTTGGGACGAGCGAGGGAGCGGCATGCGGAGCAGGAGGCGGTCCTGACCGCGCGAGTCGATAGTACGGAAGCCATTGGATAGAGGAAGGGCCAGAATTCGGAGTGTTGGGTGAAAGGGAAGAGGTCGCCAGGCCGGGTCTTTTTCCACGATCGATGGCGGCCATCAATAATAATTCCTTTGGAGGAGGAAGAATTCGGAGACGTGGCGCTAGTCCCGATCGGGATAGCCGCTCAGTTCTCCGGTTCGCCGGCCAAATCTGTAGTTTCGACGATGGAAAGAGAACAACACGCTGGAACCAATCTCTTTTTCGATCTACGAAGGTTACTTCAGTACCACTACTTGTGTTTCATCGATCAGGCATCTTTGCCTACGAGTTACTACTCGGAGCCCATCCCCATTCTATCCGGTTGCGCTCGAGCCATCAACACCTCAGCCGTATGGATCTAGAACAAGAACATCGCTTCACAAAATATGGAACTGGCGGGAATGTGTAGGCTAATTGTTGTACGGGAGGCCCATGCAACTCCTTTTATATCATTCAAGACCAACTATCAGTTGTCGGTGACGAGTGTCGCCGGGAGATACGGAAAAATACATGCCACCAACTGCCAAACTTGACTTCCGCAGTGACTTCCCCAAGAGCAACAGTGTGCACTGTAAGCCAAAGGCAAGAACACACTATACTAAGTGAGCAAGACTGTTGGCGGGTAAGCCGTGCCTCATGGGAAGCGCGCCAACCAAAAGCACATTTGCCGTCTGGGCTCCCGTTGTACAGCTCGCGGGAACCAGCCAGAAAAGTACTAAATGACTAACAATTTCCATAATGCTTCTATTCAGAAAGGAGCCGCTGATCTGTAGGTACCTGACCATAACTTGCGGCACGGATTTCTACACCGCAATGTTGAGCGGCAACTAGTATCCCTTCATATCCTTGTCAGCATGCGTGACATGGAAGCGCTAGAGACCCGGCCGATGGTACTTATGTGCAATTGTTGTAGCACTCGTGTTCCGCCAATCCCCGAATATTGTGTGCATCATGTCACTCAAAACTGTGGTATGTCTGAGCGTTAAATCAGCACATACTTCACTCGGCAGTTGTTCCATGAACCAATGAACCAAGTTGCCGCTATACAGTGATGCAGTGAAGTATCAGACGGTATCGGCGATATTAGGACGGATGTTGAGCATCTCACGCTGCTTGAGAACCATAAGGGCATGTGCAATTAAGATGGCATAAGCTTAAGGTACGTATCACGGCTCTGAAACTTGGCAATGAGGGCCATGTACCCACAGTTTGACTTTCAAGACTATCCTTGTGGTCATTCTATGGCATTAGGGCTGGAATTAAAACAAAGACAGTAAATTCTTCTCATGCAAAACGGGGTTGAGATACCCTTTACTCTCTGATTTCTTTCCGTAAAAGGTCGCTCAGACTGTTGTGCTCAGTCTTTTGCTGGATCTAGCCTGCTGCTGCGCTTACCCACAAGCCTCCGATTGTGTCTAGAGTGGCATATTGTAAGGATGGTACGTGTCAATTGCGGCAAGACACCAGTTACTAAAGCAATGCATCGTGCCTCAGTGCGTCGCTTTGCGGTCGTTGGCAGGAACTCATTGAGCATCCGATTCGACGCACTGCTTGCCGCGGGGAGGCAGTCTAATGCAGTCCCTGCAACAAACAGGGCTATTCCCCCGCTTTCCTGAATCTTCAACATACTCCAAGTGGCACAAGGCCCAGTAATTGATCCACGTGCTTACTGCAGTGTGCCTTGTATTCCACTTCCGTAACCTGGACTCTTCCGTATCTTTGCCGGCTGCCATCATATTTCATTAGTAGACCGCTCGCTCGGAAATCTCCAGAGCTTGCCAGCCCCAACAATCGTCTGGGATGGCTTGACTAGGAATGGAATGATCGAGAGGCGAAAGATAGACATCATCAAGACAATGTCGATGCTTGGGTCCTGTTCGTTCTCAGTACACCAGCTTTATCAGCCGAGTAGTCATGTGTGTCAGTCAAGTTGCTTGGGCCAATGGCCCCCGCGTTTGATCGTTTGCACCTAACCATAGGTCCCCGGGATCGGATATCAGCAGACAATGCTGCCACATCTTCCCGGTTGCAATATCAAACAATCATCCGTGATCCCTCAAGATACTTGAAATCATAGCGACGATGGCTTAACGGTGTAGACTAAAGAAGGAAAAGTTTTCCCAATAGAGGATTCGCGGGCAAAGAATATCGGCGGGTGGCAGCTCCCGTTTTTCATCCAGTGGGGTACAGTATAGCATGAAAATGCGGGCATAGAAGTCCTGCAGACGTTATCAGCTGTAGTGGACCGTGAACTTTTGGTCTTCCGTACACTCGGGGATTGCTGAGTTGCAGCCCGGAGTTTCCAGCCGTCGGGTAACCAGCAAGGAAGTTGACCTCTCTAAGAATACGCTATGCACTGGGCTTTATCAGTTTATCCTTGAAGAAGCAAAATATCGGGCCATTCGTCGAAACATACGAGGACAACTACGCTGTTCAACATTACATACCACAAACATCCGTCGGGCCCTTGCAGAAACGGCAAAAATCCCATCAAGATCCGGCGATAGCCATGAAGATCACCGTTAAACCATCGGGAGTGTCATCATATCCACGCGGTTCCTCACTGCTGGTAGGACGTTGATCAGTATGGCGGTGTACAACTCATAGACATCCTTCGGACCCAGAGCTGGGCTCTGGGGCTAGTATTTAAATGCGGGATGTTAGCCAACTCACACCAAGAGAAACAACTCATATCTTACCCCATTGCCATCTGTTCCTTCATTGATCTCAAATATCTGCAGCATATCACCAAGCCCTTCAGACTTATAACCACATAACTTGTACCATCTAATACCCTCATCAAACCAACTGCTGCCAATACTGTCCTGTCAATTGACCTCCATGTTTACCGAACGGAGATATTGCGTCATGTATCGCGCTAATTTCGATTTCCTACCCGAGGACCTCCCTCTGCCGATTTGGGGCAGCTGCGAGGATATCGCACTAATTCCGAATTCCGTGCATGATCCACCTTCGCCTGGGATACCACCTAATCCGCCACCAAGCCCTGCTTGATCATCAGTTGTTCAAGGCTGGTGCTTTCAAGGGCAGTGCAAGCTAGTAGAAGAGGTAAGTTTGTGCAGAAGCAATAACCTGTCCCAACGATGCTGAGTGAGGTTTGACAGATCTGCAATGAAACTTGATGAAAAGGGGGGGGAATATCGTAGTGCACTATTGAAGCATCGATAGGTGAAGGTAATATAAGGGGAATATTGTGGAGAATTGCGGACTGCCAGGCTCTCAAAACAAAGTCACAGGGGAAACGGGTATAGAGGCGTGGCGGGTTGTTTTTGGTTCCATTGTTATTTTTGTCCTTTTATGATTTCTGAGGAGTTCAGGGAGCAGAACGCACACTAGACAATGAGACGGCCAGTTTATGCATGAAATCCATGATAGTCATGACCAGAAATTTCGTAGATCTCCAACCTCATAGCTTGAGGACATACCTATCCATTAAAGCCATCGCTCTGCCTCCTCTTCAGGCAATTGTATGGTTCGCGGCTATGGCATTAGTATCTGTTTCAATATCTCCTACATGCCGACAATTTCCACGGCTTGGGCAATGAGACGGAGCTCAGAGTTCGGGGTGAGAAGATGTGAAGTTTGATCCAAAAACAGTCGTCAATTGACTGGTATAAAATATATTGCACGAAAACAATTTTAAAACACAACAGGAATCAGAGGTATGTCACAATAGTTCACAGGAAAGCAAGAATAAGAGCGCTAAGAGTACTCAAACCCACCACAGTCCAGCCGGACTTGATGACCTGGGGGTTGGTAAGACCAGCACCAGTATCCCAAATCAGGTGGCGCACGCCGTTCATGCAGTGGTAGGTGAAAGGCAGGGCCATGGTAGTCTTCAGGGCAACCTTGGCGACAACAGGGAGAGCGGCGAAAGCGGCAGCGGCGGAGGCAGAGCCCAGATCCCAGCCGAGCATGGGAGAGGCGAGGTAGGCACTGGCATAGAGGTAGAGACTTCCGGACAGCGCAATACCGGTGATACGGTGGATACTACTGCCGATCCATGTGATCTGGGGACGGTAGATGCTAAGGTGGGGAGAGACGGGGCGGTTGAGACGCTGCTGGGCGAGGAGCTTGGTAGGGTCGGAGGAGTTGGAGGAGGTGGCAGCATGTCTGCATGACAACGTTAGCAATCCGTGTTCCGCCTCCACTTAGCGACATTCGCTTCATGACGTCGAGTTCGATATCGCGAACCCCTCCCAAGTCGAAATAGTCGCAAATAAGAATCCCAATCACGCGTAGTAGCTTACCTAGTCTGAACGGTTCTTCCAAGAGCAACGGCAGCCGGAGAAACCGAGTTCATCAAAGACCAACGCAGAGCGTAGGGCTGCTGGACGGCAACTGCAACATTGAAGTCAGTGTCGCGCGATTAGCTGAAGAGGATGAAGTGAGTACGTACGCCGCCGCAACGATTGCTGAGCAACCTTCTGAGAGAGCATGATGAAATTGATGACCTCAAGAGATAGTGAGAGGCTGAATCGGGCACACGAAGCTGACCGTCGTCGTCGTAGTCGTCCAAGAAAGAAAGTGGCCTCGAACTGCCGACTCTCTCGTAACGCTTCGGAATCACGGGACGGACAACCTCGGGTTCACCTCCCAGTCACGGGACTTCACCCGATGCCCCAAAAACAGCCAATGAGCAGTCCTGCATTACCACTCGGAAGATCCATCTTCCATCTCCTCACCGCCCGCCAGTTCCGGCTTTTCAACTTTTGTGTGTTTCTCCCGTCGCTTTCTCTTCCTCCTCTTCTTTTTTTCTTCTCTCCCAAGGGTCTCCGCCCACGTTGTCTACCAGTCGGGATGATGTCGACGTGCTTAGCAGGGCCTCACTGGTCCGGCATTCTGTCGTGACCGCCGAGGTCAATGAGATACCTGAGAAGGAGCTGTCCCGTCGTTAATCGCCCATTCTTCTCTGTCCTATGAGATGGAAGGGTTTCATATCAGGGTTACATCACTATAGGATTCGTTAAGAATTCATGTAAAAGTAGCATTTAAGCTCGTGTAAAACAAGCATGGAAACCATTTTGGATTTTGGAACATGGCACTATAGCCGAGAATGTGGAAATTCTCCCAATAAGGAGACAGGGGTTGGTATTCCTGTTCATTCGTGTGCCCGCTACAATGCTTGCTCAGCAACTACTGAAGAGGTTGTGGGAGGTGTTGTACTGGACCAGCCATTGCCTCCTCACTCTTGCTTCGGGGCTTGCTACTGCTGTTTCGGCTCGTTTTCGCAGCGAAGCCTTAGCAGGACAAGCCCCAAGCAGCTTCCTCATCTGCTCTCAATGCAAACGTCAAAACATGACTCCGATGTGGTGCGAGTGCAGGATAAGACTGGCCAAACGAAAGCCCTACAAAGTGTAAGCTACTTGATAAGCGAGGAAGGCCAGTCAATGCTTGCATGGTGCTCAGCAGGACCATCCATGAGGTCATCGCAGCGAGCCACGAAGCTCATTACGCCCATATGTACCTTCTTTAGTACTTGATCTCCAATGCCATTTGTGGCCACTGCTCAACGGTCTGGTTGGAACAATAAGAACCGGGTGGATATCCATTTTTTAGTTGTGTCTCCTCCACTGAGAAGGCACCATTATCATAGCCTGGCACTACAGGCTTGGATACTTTGGTTCCTAGAGTTGAAAGGCTTGCTGATGTGGTAGAGAGCTCTCGCCATCAAGTTCTCTTATTATATGACATGGACATGTTCTGTCCTACAATAGGCAGGGAAATAGACAGCATATTTCGGTTCATATTTCGGTAACTGTTACCCAGACTCGAGACTCACTGGGGCGACAAATGGCCCGCCCACTCAGCAACACGGTAAAAGTTCTAACCACACTTCAGAAAATATACAGGAACTCTTCACGAATTTCCCAGATATTGTAACTATACGTCTGTGTTGTCAAGTTACTTCCCATTTCCCGAAGAGGCCTGATGTTCGGACTTGTAGCTAAGAGATAGTGTCAATTTATATCGCCCGCATAGAAGAACACAATGAAGAGGACGTATTTAGTAACCGAGTCTGAGTTGGTCTAATAGTGATTCCACTGTATCTGTAAAAAAGGCTCCAACGTAGCCAACCACATATTGTACTCCAAGCACCTTATGTGATTCATATAGCTTCTTGTTGTTTGGTGGTTTCGCCCAGGTAGCATTCGATTAAGCCGGGGTAAGTGCGGGGGAGTCCCGCAGCGATAATACTCAATCACAATATCGACAATTCTACGGAGTACATTAGAGGAACATGTCATAGTTTGGAGCATACAAAAGAACGACTGCACAATTTTCGGACTATAGAAACTACTACGAGTTTGAATCTACAAAAACAACGACGAAACGTGCCCATACAGCTATTAACTAGTATATAGTCAATAACTAACTACAACCGTCGACAACCAATTTGCGACTTCTGGCAACCGATAAGTTCGGAAACCATGCAGTACTAAGGAACATCTACAATCAAGGCTGGTGCACCTTCAATAGCTCTTAGCTGACAACTGCCGATCAGTATGTCTATCCTGGAGCCTGTTCTCGCCTTACTCAACATGACAGAAGGCTAATTAATTAGTGAAGGAACCTACGGACTTTCTCCGTAGGCATCGGCTTTCTCTCCCGACCAAACCTCCGACCTTCTTGGTCGGAGACAAGAGACTCTCGGCCCGAAGGTGTCCAAAGAATAGTATAAAGTACTATTTAGGCTAAATATATGAGATGGCATGAGGGGAGGTTTACGAGGCATGCTTATCTGATCTTCCCCTCCTCTCCTCCATGCCCAGCCTATCTACTTCGTATTCTTCATCCAAATCCCTTCGACTCTCCATCACCAAGATATCCAACATTACTATCGAGATCATCAATCAATAACCCTTCATAATCAGTAAAGCGATCACCATGACCATCAAATCTGGACTCGACTACATCCGCTCTCGCTCCATTGTCGACTGCGACACCATGGACGAGCAAGGCACGTATCTCGCTTCCATGCACCTTTTACTATCTACTAATATAAAATTACAGTCGCCAAAACCCTTGGTCCCTTCCACGACTGCACCTCCAACCAGGTATATACATACAGTCCACTGCACTGAGCCCACCCTTACCACTCGGCTAACAACAACATCAGGCAATAGCCTACAACGAACTCATCAAGCCCGAACATGCTGAGCTTCTGCACTCCTCTCTCACCCAAGCCAAAGCCCTCATCCAAGAATACCCCGGTCTAACCATCGAAGAACTTGCCATCGAAATAGCAGTGAGTATACCCTGCCCTTCTCTTCACCAACATCAACAAACACTACTAAATAACACATCTATAAAAAAAGATGATTTCCCTCTCCCTAAGAATCGCCCCCCACATCACCGGCCACATCCACATCCAAACAAACCCCTACTACTCATACTCCACCGAAAAGACCATCGTCAACGCCCTCCGTACGTGCATACATTTATCCCCTCTACATACAATACCCCACCTCTAACCGCAACAAAAACAGGCATAGTCAAACTAACCCACCACCTCTCCCCCACCCACCCCCAATCCCACATCTGCATCAAAATCCCCAGCACCTGGGAAGGTCTCAAAGCATGCCGAGTACTCGAACAAGCCGGGGTCCGAACCCTAGCCACAACCCTTTTCACCATGCCTCAAGCCATCCTAGCAGCAGAAGTAGGATGCACGTACATAGCACCATACGTGAACCAACTGAGAGTCCATTTCGAGCCAGGGTAGATATATACCCCCCAAATACTCACCATCAACACAACCCACATAATCTATATATTGGTACTGATAATTCATCACAGCTTCAAAGACCCCTCCCCCCTCCTCCACTTCAGCGCCCTGGCCCAGAAATATTACGCCTCCATCGGATCCCAAACACAGGTATTACCCGCTAGTCTGACGTCCACGAACGAGATCTTCGCGTTGGCGGGTGTACAGCACATTACTATCGCACCGGGATTATTGGAAGAGTTGGCCAAGCCGTTGGAGGGGAAGGTACCTGTGGAGTCGTTGTTTGATTCCCCTGCTGTGGTGGAGGGGGCTGTGCCGGGTAAGGAAGTGTCGTATGTGAATGATGAGTCTGGGTATCGGATTGCGTTTACGAGGGATGCGGGTGGGTTGAGTGAGGAGAAACTTACTCAGGTAAGCTATATACTTTTGATATTGGGGGTAGATGGGTGGAGTAGAATATTTGAGTGGTTGATCTGTTGCTAATGGTTTATACTACTATCTAGGCTGTGAATATCTTCTGTGATATGCAAGACAAGTTGGTTCAGGTATTCAAGGGGTTGAATTGAGTTAAGGGGAGGGTGGCAGTGAGATACTACTAGCTACGTAATTGAGGTTGGGTTTATAGGATACACCTCTACACTCAAGTTCAAACCAGACATCTATCTATCCTAATAACCATTGTTCTCTTCTACCTACCTACCTACCTACTTCCATCAACCCCTCACCCGCTTTTGACTAAACCAAGTCAATCGAACGAACTTTCTAGTTGCTTAATGATGATCTAGCCAGCCCACGAACCAAACAACCCACCCTCAATAAAGCAATTGAGCAAGCAAAGCAGCATACAGGCACGCAAACGGACTTGGGAGTCTGAGTCTGAAAACGCCTGCTCATGCAATATAGAATGCCATGCCAAGAATATAGGAAAAGGGGCAAAAAAAAATGAAACACTATATACCTTTTTTTTATCATCCTTAATTCCGAAACAGACAAAAGGCCGCATACAAATACTCAAGCAGAATAGAAATAAACAGATGGACAGGTAAACAGAGAGGTAGGAGGACAAGAGGAATGTGTGTGGGTGTCGGCGATAAGAGCTTCAGTGTGTGTGGGTGAATGTTTTGTAAATGGTCACATGAGAACATCAGTCATCAAACCAAACCGTGGGGGAATCTAAGACTGAAACAAATGATCGGATGGGTAAAAAAAATGAAAATGTTAAGATAAGATGGAAAGACCACAACATCATGCGCTCAATCGCTGGATAAAGGACTGTCGAGAATGTTAGTAAAATTGAGGCGTTGAACACGTAGTTCGGATCACAACATACTGGGAAGAACTGCCGGAATCCCTTCATGTCCAGCCGGCCCAATGCTCCCACAAACTCCTCCACCAAGTCCGCTCCCATTCCCATTCCTGGCAACTCGCGATCCCGCAAGTACTGGAGGTACTCCATTCCCGTCTTGGCGTATATCGTGCGCTGCAGACCTCCTGCTTCGGCGAGGACCTGCTTAGCCTGCGCATCCTTCGAGTTGAAGGACGGCGTTGCGGGCAGCGCCCAGCACAGAGGCGACAGCCGGGTAATCATGAACTGGCCAAATCCTGGCAGTGCTTGTTGCTGGGGTGCCGCGCCGTTCGCACCCTCCGGCGTGATGTCCGGTCCGCCCCAAGAGCTGCCCATCTTCGACAGGACCGAGAACGCCATCTTAGCAGTGGTGAAGTCCTCAATGTCCTTGGCGAAATGCTCAATAGTACCAATGACCGTTTCGAACATTGGTTGGTTCCCTAGTGTCGTCAGTTTGAATCCTACTAACAAAAACGATGCTACTTACGCTCGCTAATGATAACGGCTCCGAGCTCATTGTTCAGGACCGCGAGCAAAAAGTTGAGGTATTCCCGCTTCAGCTCTGCCAGCTGGACCTCGTCATCCGTGCCGGTCGGGGCGTCTGCAATGCCAGAGAACACCCGCTGCAGGAATGGAGTCAAGAGAGCATCTAGAATAGAGTAGATCTCCGACTTGAAACCGAAGATGACTTGATCCAACAGTCGCAGGAACAGCGCCATCTCATCCCGGGAGGACGTCTGTGTGAGCAGACCGTCAATCCACCGTGGCAGCTGGGGCAGGATGCGTGATCCCAGCACGCCAATAAGGCGCGAAAATGCAAACCGCGCAGCTGTTCTGACGTTGAACGATGTCTTCAGTGACTCCAGCGCAACGAGAGTGGCCTCGGAAACCTGCATGAACGCTTCCGAGACTTCAGGAGCAGGCAGCGAAGCGGGAGAGCTGGTTCCCGGCATCCAGTCGGAGAAGCCTCTGGCAAGCGTCCCCAGTGCCATGATATCGTGGTGTATTTGCAGTAAGGCCCGTTCATCATTGGCCTTAGCCGGGGCCAGGTTCTTCTCCATATCCATAAAGACGGGGTTCAACACAGACTGTGCGTAGAGGACCTGCTTGTCCGCGGGAACAGTCGGGGTGGAGCAAATGATGCCCACAGCCTCGAACAGGTACAACTGGCTGTTGAAGACAGCATCGGCCGACCCCTCGTGGTCCTCCGAGGACATCTCATCGCCATCTGAGCCCTCAGTCGGCAACTCCGCGTTGATCACGAGCAAGTCGCCCAACGCCTCGACAACGGTCTGCGCCACGTTTCCAACATGGGTTCTGAGTTGCTTCACCAAGCGCTGGAAAAGGTACCACGACCGTGTCTTCACCTTCTTAATTGGGTGATGAACCAATTGGAGGAAGCTCTCCAGCACGGTAGGGATCAAATGGGTGTGGTACTGGAAGAAGGAGCTGTAGCGAACACAGATCTCCATGTACTGCAACTGGGTGGCTGGGTGCGTGAAGGATCGGATGTCCGACTCGACCATCTTCAACATCATCTCGACTAGCCTCTCCGCGGCCGCATTGTTGGGAACTCCCTTGCTGTACAAACTGCCTGCCCTGACGGCAACCTCGCCGAACAGGAACATCTCGTGCAGAGCCAGGTCCAAATCCCGCCAGTCGAGTTGAGCTCCCGATTGGCGCAGGCTCTCGAATGTATTTCCCACAACCTCCGAGACGGCCTCCATGCAGAGCTGCTCGTTGACACTTGCGACAATCTGCTGCAGTACGCCCAGGCGCTTCCGGAGTTCCTGGAATTCCGCTTCGTCTGTCTGATCGTCCTCATCGCCCCAGGACGAGGTCTCATCGTAGCGCATCTTGGCGATGATGGCTTTCAAAATGGGAAGCAAGATGGATGAATGCTGCTCGGCCAGGGCAGGGTTGACCTTGGCGATCTTCCGCAGATAGGACAGGAGGTCGCTCACGCAGGGGATCACAGTCGAGCAGACTTCATCGTATTCATCGGAGAAATATCTCAGGATATGCGGCAAGAAAGCCTGCAGCAGACCGGTGGCCTTGGCCTTGCAGTCGGCCGTGACGGTGTCCTGCTCCAAAGCCCGTACAATATCAATGACGGTAATATTGACTAACTTGGCCACCGTTTCCGCCAGGTCAGTATCGTACTTGAAGGTAAACCTATTCTCATGCAGAGGGGGGCTATTCGAGAGCTGAGTAACAATAGTGTCGAGATTCAGGAATATAATCATGTCCATCTTATCTTCAGGCTTCATCTTCTTGCCGATGATTTCCGTGAAAACGTCGACCGCCGCATCGCGCACCTTCTCTTCTCCCTCTCTGAGCTCCGCCTTCTGCGCCCGGCCGAGCTGCTGGAATAGGAGGTCCAGCGTGGTCTGGTTCACCACAAGACCGATATCGATCCAGCTGACCCAGCTGCCGACCGCCCTCAGGGACATCTCCACGATCGTATCATTTCCGTCCCGCCATTCAGACAAGATCTGCTGCCACGAGCTGGCAATCTTCTGCATGTCGCGTGAGCGAATCAAATCCTTGAGCAGGTTGGCCTTGTCCTGCTCGGTGCGGGACCGAGACACAAGCACGTCACCAATCTCCTCATGAATCGCATTGATGACACGCAGGTAGAAGACGATTCCGAGCGGGTTGTCGTGGCTCGTGCTGGCCGAACTCTTGTATGTGAGGCTGAGGAGGTCGTCGAAGAAAGTCTCCCAGCCATTACCATAGAGGGCTGAGAAGAGGAAGGTGATGGTCTGGGCGATCTTGTTTTGGATACTGGTCGAATCGGGGGTAACGTTATCCTGACCGTACACCTGGCGGAGATATGCCATCAAGCCGTCCCGGACATAGCCCAAAGCCTGGGGGTCAATGAGACCCGCCTGGGCCGCACTGTTGACCACTTCCAACGCCACATGCCGTATGATTTCGGAGTATTGCGGAGTCTTGGTGAAAAGGGTAAGGCAGACCTGCCATCCGGAGGGGTCGGTGCGGAGTTGGTTCAGGTAGTCGAAGGCCTGAGCCTTAAGAGTTTGATCGGAGGTGGGGTTCCCGGCGATTTCAATGGCATTTGCTACCTATACGGGGAGGTGTCAACTAGAGGTCGACGGAGGGAAAGATACGGAATGAGGGGAAATATGAGAGGGGAGAGGGGATATAAGAAAGGAGGGGGGCAGGATGGAGGGGAAGAGAGATCGGTGGTGGGGTGTGGGCTGAACAGAAAAAGAAAAAAAGCGAAGAAAGGTGAAAGAAGACAAAGATAAAAATAGAGCCAATGTATAGACTAGGGACTGCAGCTTACCTGCTCTTCCATCTTCGACCAGCCGGGTTGCCTTCAGAGTCGCAGGACTCGAAAGCAATGAGGGTGAGGGGGAGGGATCAAGGAACGATGGAGGTGGTTGTTCGGTCAAAATGCAGACGGCGGCGGAGAGTCATAGCAGAACAGAACTAGTCGCAGAGGCCAGCCTATTGAGCCATCACTAGTGCGTTGGAGCCGGTGGATTCTTCGGCGTCAGACCCAGTCACCTGGGGAAGCGAGGAAACCGCAAATTCTGCTGCTCACCAAACGAGTTGGACAAGGTGATAGATAGCTCGTCAGCAAAGGCTCGTGGACTGTTTCTCAAGAAACAGTGATTGCTCTCGTGCCGATGACGTGCCGCCGGAAGGGAACAAAAAGAAAACGACAAAAGAAATCTTTCGTGCCTGAGTTTGTGTGGCCGCTGTTCCGCCCCAAAACGGCAACGGGCGGCGTGCCGTTGCTGCCTGACGGTTCAGGCATATTATCTCAGATATAGTTACCCTTTCTCTACCCAACTATCTACATACCTTGTTTACTGATCGCTTGATACCATTGCATTGCAAATCATAACTCTACCATTATTAGTTTAAGCGGCCCATATCCCAATCAGCTTTATCCTGGCGCTCAGTGCTTCCCTTCCTGGCGCAGCACCTCCAGCTCCATTTTCTCAAAGCCCTCTGCAGCCTGGCCGTAGCGCTCAAACACTCCAGGCTGGTAACCATCTGCAATCTTTTCAATGAACTCCTCCTCATGCCACCGTTTTCCGATCAAGTCTTCGAAAGTCTGTCCCTCAGCTCGTTCCATGGCCCAAACCGCCTTATACGCCGCACCCAACGCACACGCGTTATCACCAATCTCCAGCTTATACACTCCTTCACTACCACCCAAGATCTCTCCAGCCACTTTAGCAATGGCCTTGTTCTTCGATCCACCGCCAACCAGGTACACCCGACGTGGTTGCGCAGGAATGCCCTCACCAGGGCTCTGAGTAAGGCCACGGGACCGCAGACGCAATGACAGCATCTGGCTCTCGACAATGGCCCGAGCCTCGTCAAAAGGCTCATCCCAGCCGCCATTCGAGGGCTGCAGACTGCCATCCTTTGGGTTGTAATCAAAGCGCCACTGACCCGAGCGCAGGTTTGGCACAATCTCCGGACGGGGAAAGAACAGGCCCAGCTTCATTGGGTCGGAGTCGGCCTTTTGGCCCATGGGCGGGGTCTCCAGGGTGACTTTGTCGAAGTTGGCCCAAGAAGTAGACGGCTTCTCGCCGAGTTTCTCGTTAACTGCATCACGGACCAGCTCGCGAGCCAGTCCACCGTTCTTGTAGCAAAGCATGAACATGTACAGGCCCGCAGTGGTAGGGTGGTTGAAGAAATGAGTTGCCGGATCAGGCTTGTAGCTGGGCGTGGACATGAGGAAGGTGGTCGAAGTGCCCAGAGATACCATAGCATCGGAGGCTCGTAGGGGCAGAGCAAGAATGGTGGCAGGGTTGTCACCGGTGGCGGGGATAATCGTACAGTCGGGGCTGAAGCCGTAGCGTTCAACGTAGTACCGATCAATTGGGCCGAGATGAATGCCTCCATCTTCCGGGACATCACCCAGCTTGCGCTTCAGGTCATCGACTCCAGATGAGCCGGCGCAAAGCTGAAGGAGCTTCTCATCGTAGGCACCCTTCTTGATGTTCCAAAGGTTCATACCGCAGACATCAGAGATGTCCATCGGAGCAATGTGACCCAAGAACAGGGACGCAATGAACGAGGATACCAGCGAGATCCGCGACGTCTTCTTGTAAACATCAGGGTACTTCCTCTGGAAACGCATGATCTGCGGGCCTGTAAATCTCTACACAAAATTAGCAATTGCTAGACCCCTCTACAATCATGGAGACTATTGTGGGATGAATACTCACATGGTGTGCCTTGCTTCCTGTGGCAAACGCCAGCTCGCTCTGGCCACCGAGAGCGGCATCAAACTCATCACACTCCTTCTGAGTGCTCGAGTCCTGCCAGTTAGGACTGAACGGGTGCGAGAACGCCCCGTCCAGCTGCTCCTCAAGTGTCTTGCTTGCATCCAATTCCTTCAACAGCTTCTCCGCATTTTCTCCCCAGTACACACTTCCATGTTGCTGTCCCGCACCACTGATACCCTTGATCTGGCTGAAGTCCATGCCCTGTTTACGCAGCCCTTCTAGGACGCCATCCAGGGCCTGCAGCCACAGGGCAACGGGGGCGAAGACCTCATGTTCGGCTTCATTGGTGAGCACACCCTTCTTGATGGGAAAGCCGTGGGAGTCGGCGTCGAAGTCAAATTTGGAGACATAAACGACCTTGAGGTCGGAATTGACGACGAGGCCCTTGAGTTGTTGGGTTGAGAGGTCGAAGCCGATGTATAGAGGACCTTGCATGGTGAGTGCGGCCCGGGGGGTGATGACGTATGGGTGGAAGTGGGATGGCGATTCACGGAAGGGAGGGAAGAAGAGAAAAGATGGAGTGGAGAGGTGTCAATTGAAATAGGATAGTCTAAAACAATCAAACTCTAGAAAGCAGGTATGATTCTACGAGAAGCTAATGAGCAGAGAGAGGGGTGAGAAAGAGAACAATGGGAAAAGCAATGAAGTCAACACACCGATGGATGATTTATCCCTTGAGCTCCCGCCAGCCTGGCAGCTGGTCGGCAAAATCCGACCAACAGGAAGGCAATTGGCATGTCGGCGTGCCAGAGAGCAGATCCCATGACTGATCATGCCCGACCTCGTCTTTTTTTACCGATGTGGGCGCTGCTTACTGAGTGATTCTCATTCTTGTGGTGCTTTTTGGTACGCGTGGGGTTCACGATAAGAAGATATTGAATTAACCTGCAACCCCCACCGCCGCCGGGAATTTACCCGGTTAATTACTAGTGAGAGGGAGGGAGGCCACTTTGGACACAATAAATCGTGCTGAATGACCGCCATCGTGGGTCTAGATCCTAAGAATCAGCCCAAAAGTCCCTTCTGCAGACTTTTTCTGGGATCTTTTACAGGGAAAAGTTAGACTAGTGCTGGACTACGACCAACTGGCTAAGACCTGCGGCTAAAGTGAAGATCCCGCGGATCGCCTCATGGGGTCGAGTTCAGTGCGCTCTGGTACATTCATTCAGACCCGATAGATACACAGTCATCGTAGAAAATACAATCCCTTCTATTTTGACCCCAAGATCTCACTCTTTCTTTCCCGCTCTACGTCCACCTGAGATCGCCTATCAATCATCTATTCTATCCAACTGGCTCGACGGCAGCAGACGGGATGTTGGATGTCTCCCCCACTATCCATCCTCGGGTATCATCGAATTGGGGGTTCAAAACGCTAGTGAACGACTGACACATAGATCTGGCAGATCTGATAATGCCAACCCATGTTACTCATAGGACCAGAATATGACCCTCAGTGGGTTTTGCGGGGTTCATGTTCATGGTCATGGTCATGGTCATGCTCATCCTCTTCGCCATCCTCCGGCTCAGGACGCGCACGGGAAGTGACATCCGCAGGGATGAACTCCTCCGTGAAAGTCAACTCCTCGTGCTCCAAGGGGATAAACCGAACCTTGAGACGCTTGACTCCACGCACGCCTTCTCCGACCGCAGTGCGAATGGACTCCTCGACCTGCCGGGTCCGGCTGACAGACCACGCGCCCGGCACAGCGATTTCGACATCCATCAGATAATTTTGTCCCGACTTCATGCCCTGCACATCACGGACCTTGATGGCATCGCCACCTTCCAGTTTCGCCAGCATCTTAGCCGCGGCTTTCTGTACCGATTCCTTGATGTCGTCGTCAACGTTCGTATCGGCGAGCTCCAACAACGAGGTCTTGGTGTTTCCCCATCCGGCCTTGATGACCATCAGCGAAATCAACAGTCCACCCACAGGGTCCAGCCAGGATGCGTCCTGGAAGAGATAGGTTCCGCCAATTGTAAAGAGAGCGACAATACTGGTCAGGGAGTCGATACGGTGGTGGATGGCGTTGGAGGCTAGTACTGACGACTTGCGTTCCGTCGCGACTTTCATGGCTGTCGGGGAAAGGCGCAGTCAGCATTCGCAGTTGGTGTTAGGGCAGAGATTCCTCAAGGTACTCACTAGCATGATATAACCACTCCTTCACCACGATGGACCCCGCAGCAAGCCATGCGGCATGAATGCTCGGGCCCATTGCCTCAACGCCATGGCTATGCGAGTGACCATGTCCCAGGGCGCCTACATGCGCGATCGCTTCCGCGGCCTGGGGATAGAACTGGTCCAGCAGAACTTGGCCGGAATTGAGGCCCATGAACACACCTCCGCAGAGCAACAACCCGCTAACCCCTAATGCTCCGATGCTTTCGATCTTGCCGTAACCATTAGGAAATCGCTCGCTCGGCGGCTTGAGCGACCAGGCGACCGTGCCTAATGTCAGGAAATCGGAAACTAGATCGGTAAGGGCGTGGTAGGCGTCGGCGATGAGGGCTTGGGAATGGAACACGTAGCCGCCGATGAACTTCCCGATGGCCATGGCGAGGTTAGCGAGCAGGCCAAGTCGCGTAATTCGCACACCGGCATCATGTTTATCGGTAGAAGTAAGGTAAACGTTTCCGTGATGGTGATGATGGTGGTGGTGGCCATGGTGGCCACCGTGGTCTCTGGATTGGGTGGTCATTGGAGGTAGGGTGACGGAGGTAGCGGAGGTGGCTGCGGCGATGGAAGGGACTAGAGTCGGACGAGTGACGGGACAGAGCAAAGCATTGGAGGAGGAGACAACCGAAGAATGAGAGGAGACACTAGGGTTCTTATGGCGCAGACGCGAGAGTGAGGACGAGGACGAGACTCGCAGCTGAAAAGCCCTGGGGAGAAGAACAATGCCGGATCGTCTCCCAAAGGCACAGGCCGGCCGTGATAGCGGAGGATGGGCCCTGCACCACAAGGGCTGCGTCAGCATCCTCGTAGTGGCTTGTCTAATCGACCAGGTTCTGCTGCAATTATATTATTTTGGGTTGCAAATACACGGAGAGGAGTCCGGACTGAAACAGCAGCTCCATGGTGGTGCAGTGGATTGTTTGAAGAGAAGAGGAGTAGCCGGAAAGCCTGATTGTCATTGCCAGGCCCTCCGTCATGGCTTGTCGGTCGAATCCCCGGCTGAGGCGAAGCCGACATGCGCTGACGATTTCGGCCCCGGAGTCTGATCCACTGATCGCTTCCTCGATAACAATCTTCCCCCAATTCCGGCGGCTATGATTAGCAGACCCTGCAATTCTCGCTGACAGACGAACTGCACACACGAGACCAATAACCTCCCAGGTAATGCAATCTTGTTCAAGCTGGACTTTTCTGTCTGATCGAGAGCGCCGTCTCCCTCCGTGACCTTTTCGCTCTCTCTGCCGATCCCTTCCTTCTTTCCCCCTAAGAAGCAACGCAATTCTTGCTTGGCAACTCCTCCAGCTGCGTCACCAGATGCTTGTCATGATCCAGAGCCCCTCTCCGAACCGGAGATGAATATCTGCGTCTGAAGCATCCATAGATTGTCGGTTGGTGGAATTCTAGTGCCGAACGAAGAAGAGGCGGCGTCTTGGCGGGGATCAATCTTTATCAGAAGCTCCGTGACGGACGCTGACTTGCCGATTAGTTAGATTGCGTGCTTGTTAAGCTTATTAGTCCGCAGTATTCCACTAAAAGAGGTTCAGCGTATCAAAACAATAGTTCGCAGAGTAGACCGATCTTAGTCCAGTGCCAACTTTATGATGGTTGATAACTAGGACACACCCGTTGTTGTTAGGTTGGCTTGAGCCAGATCTCGGACTCGAGCTGTATGCTGAGCCTTGATTGATTTGCAAATGATATGGCTGTTATTGCACTGCCTGCAAGCCATTTCTTTGATGATACCTTCTGACTGGACACGATCTCGTGACTTGATAGTCATCAGAGCATCAATCACTATTTAGCTTTGCTCAGCCTTGCTGGCTGATGCCAGGTAGCTGTCGTTGAAGACGAGGCTGCCAGAGGAGCATATAAATTGTAGATAGAATCAGAAATGAGATCCAAGTTCCTCTTCAATCAACAATAATATAGGAATACTGCTAATCTTGTCAGCACGATGGCACTTCACGAGCGACGTTCCCCCACGTTCCTGCGCCGTCTCCTTGGAGAAACAACCCAAATCACCTCGATCCCTCCTCCAGACTTATTCAAGACATTATCCTTCGAGTTGAATGACGCGAGTCCCACTCAAGGAAGCAAGAACGATATCCCAACGATCGGAGAATGTGCCGTCCATCTCGAACTGCTCGAAGTGTTCCGTAACCTGCGTATCCAAGTCATCCAGTCCAAGGAATTAGACCACGTATTCCGTCTCGATTCAAATCGCTTATGGATATCGAAACATCGTAGAGCAACACAGAGGACGAAAAGGTGGCACTGTTTCGTGTCGCTTGCTGTTGAGAAATTCCAGGTCTGGATCCGTGCTGCGGAGAAGCAGCTTGAGGGTGATGGAAACAATGGAACGCTTATACTTCCCCCTGTTGGTAAGTTCCATTGCCGACCATAATGGGCGTATCCAGTTACTGAAACTGTCAGACATACTCATGGTCTGGCACGCATTCTTGCTCAATCCATCCGATTACAAGGAATTCTGTACACGCCATCAGCTTGATCGGATTCAGGAAGTGCCTTTTCCTTGGCCTGTCATCGTAAGTTGGCACAAGGGATTGAACTGTGATACTAACATGCTAAACAACTACTGCCATGCAGCACGGCTGTATCGACCCAACCAACTGGTCATTAACCCTCCCCAGCGCGAACAAACAATGGCTCGAATCTACAGCAAACATAACAACAGACCCTCTTATCAGTCTCACAGATACTATCAGCAAAATCCAGTCTACACCAAACCAAACAAACCAAAGAACCATCCCATCAATATCCCCCGAAAACGAAGCCCTCCTGCACAACGTTCTCCGCCAAACGAACTTCATCGACCAGATGCACGACTGTCTCTGGATTCTCTATCCCGATGCCGAAGAGATACTAGAGAGCGCTCGAAAACGCTACAACAACTTCGTTGAGTTATTCCGTCTTCATCCCGGCGTTATGCTCGTCCCGACGTTGGATATAGATCTAGTCTGGCATACGCATCTGTGTAGTGCGGCGCGGTACAGGAATTCCATGATGAAAAGGGTGGGGCGGTTTATCAATCACGACGATAAGTTGGGGAAGCGTACGTTGTATGATGGATTTGAGAGGACGAAAGAACTGTATGAGGAGCTGGAGAGTCGTGGGGGAGCTTAGCTGTGAAGGGTGTTCTTGTTGCCGTGTTGTGGTATGAATTATGTGGGATGATCACAGAAGCAATAGAATGGGATCGGATGGTAGTCTGAAACGATTGTACTATTTTAGTATCCTCTTATTGAAGTGGCTTCTGGAGCTTGGAAGAAGTAAATGATCAACACGTGCGATGGCCTGCACACGTCGGTTGACAATGTCAATTATTATAGGATAAATCTCGATATTTTAGTAGCTTGTCCAAGCCCGCAGGCATAAACATGGTCCTCAATCCTAGGCCCATGGATCGTGATTGCTTGAAGATCAGTCGGCAATATTGCGAAGGATTCCCAAAGCCCATACGCTTGATCAACCATTCTCATCGGAGCCCTTGGGTCCACGGTCAGCATCCTCGATTCTCTAGCGATGTTGCGTATGCATTTTCTTGATTCCGTTATCCTGGATATTACCTTCCATCTCAAAACGAGCCATGTACTGTGAGGTCTCATAAACCTCAACGTGGTTGGTATGAAGTCAAGTATCAGGATAAAAAGCTTGAGTGAGGGTTAGGATCAATGACGACTTCTCTTCCTCGCTAACTTTGATATCGACTGAAGGGAGGAAGAGGTGCAGTTGCCACCAAGGGCAAATTATATAAACACGCATGCTGTGTAGGCATCCATCAGCTTTGAGAAAATAAATAGTCTCATTGTCTGAGACTCGCGGCCATGTTTGTTGCCTGCCAGAGTGGCTGTTACTACTGCATCTAATAGTAGCTTTCATGCTCGTGACATAGCCAGTCCTCCGCTATGGTCTTCATCATCCCCACCAACACCAAGGAATCTCTATCTTTAGAACAATGGGTGGCCCTATATCTTATCAATTAACACACGGCAGGAAGATAAACTAAGACTGTGCCGATCATGAGATCTGTTGTTGGATACATTGACTGAAAGGAATAGAGCCATGTTCTTTGGCACCCCGGGCAATGTTGCGCGGCAAACCAACGCAATGAAGCAAGACCTTAGAATTTCGGACTAAAGCGCAACATCTCCCGTGGCCAGTAAATATTCCAACATCACCAACGCAAGCGGTTCCAAGCGGGTGGAAGATGTCTGGGTCCTCGCTGTCATGGCGGATGGGGTGCCTGGGGCTGGCCAATGCCAACCCGTCATTCTAGCGCCAGCTGTGCGTGCTTCGTCTCTTTGGCGTCTCTCCCCTCTCCCCCCCTCTTCATGGCGGCAACCCCTCGATATCACATCCCCTCTCACGCTATCTTCTCTGGCGCAGCTTCCATGTAATTTCATTGCTCATCACACTTGGCGTCTGTCAGGTCGGCCAAGACCAACCCATGGCTTATACTAACCGCTGCACTTTTCCAGCACGACACGCTGGAATCTCAGCACAGCTGATCCGTTGGGATCAGGGTAACTACGCAGGACTTATTGGCTAACAATGTCTCGTGGGGTGATATGAAGTCGCAACATTCGTGGTGTCTCCCGAAA
Organism: Aspergillus niger; assembly: GCF_000002855.4. Taxonomy (NCBI): domain Eukaryota; kingdom Fungi; phylum Ascomycota; class Eurotiomycetes; order Eurotiales; family Aspergillaceae; genus Aspergillus; species Aspergillus niger. The sequence goes on along the minus strand of NT_166523.1, from coordinate 654,127 downwards.
ACCATGGCATCGAAAGCTGCTTCATTGATAGGTCCCATTTAACCTGCTGCCTCCCACCATGCAATATAAATATTCTGAAGTCGACACGATCCAGAACCTGCTCCTCTGCCACATCATATTTAAGCTTAAAAAAACAATCTTCATCCTGGTGCACATATTTTGGTATATACATCGTGCTCATAAGTCGTCATAATGATAGACCTCCTGGAAGTGAAAAGACGCTACGAAGCCGTGCTGGCAGTTGAAGATAGCAGAGACAAAATCCTCCAGGTACTCTTCTACACAGCATAAAGCATAATCAGCTTATTGACTTTTTGTTTGACAGAATCTATTTGCCCAAGTTGAAAGCCTGCAGAAGGCTCTCCAAAATACACTTGGTGATGCCAAATTCCAAGAACTGAAAAAATACAAGACAGAGTACGACGATTTGCGACTTGACCAGGTACTTCTTCCCTATTTAGTGTCTAGCTTCCATAGGCTTATACAGCTCCGCAGGCCAAGTTGAGTTTTGTTTCTGTGCTTGTCGATGGTGACTGCATGAATGTAAGTCAAGCGTCCTCTGTTGTCTCGTACGCCTACTGACGACTAAGTTCAACGATGCTCTCATCCGACAAGGCTACAACGGCGGGCGCAAGGCTGCCATGCTTCTTCGAAAGTCTGTCGAGCGTCACATTCGTGATATCGACCCTCAAGCCAGTCCGAACATCCAATACCGAATTCGAGTGTACGCCAACGTTCCAGGTCTGATGAAAACGTACCGGGAAGCACACATCCTGCGTTCGAATGAAGCGCTAGATCCATTCATTCGGGGGTTCAATATGGAGAACAGCTTGTGTGATTTCATCGATGCGGGAAACGGCAAGGAGTGTTCAGATGTCAAGATACGGGGTACGTTGCCCTCTTCACCAGAGCAGACATAGCATGTGCTAACCATCACCATAGCAATGTTCGAACAAGACATTCTAGACGTCCACTGCCGTCGCATCGTCTTCTGTGGCTCCACCGACAATGGCTACGCACGCATCCTCGGCTCCCACCAGGGGTCCAACCGCATCTCGCTCGTCCAGGGAGCACCCTTTGCATGGGAAATGGAGCAGCTTGCGAGCGAGTTCCAAACCACATCCTTTCCCGAGGTCTTCCGATCCACGAAGCTCCCCTCCCGAGCATCATCCTTCAGCGCATTCAAAACAGCATCCGCCAACTCCTCACCCAGCAGCTCCCCAACCAGCCTCAGCACGCCCTCAACGCCTAAACGCAACTATGCCACAATCGCCAAGTCGAATCTCCAGGCGACATCTCCCACCAGAACAAACAGATCCAAGCGGTCCAAAATCTCAGTAATAACATTCGATATCTCCCCCTCGTACGACACCCACATTCAATTCAACAAAGTCCAGCTCAACAGCAAGAGCCAGCGAGTCGATCCGCCACCCCGGGCCAGCAGAAAAGACAATTACGAAAGACTACGAAGGTCAAAATACTGCAGTAGATATCATATTCTGGGAGAGTGTCCCCTTGGCGATGAGTGCGGGCACAGACACGGACGCCGACTGGGATCTAGGGATGTTCATGACCTTTGGTGTGTTACGCGAACGTGCGTCTGTCCGAATGATATCTGGTGTACGGATCCCAAGTGTATCTGTGGACATCAGTGTCCGTGGGAAAATCAGCAAGGGCATTGCAGTGGAGATTGCAAGTTTCCCGAGTCTATGCATGGGGTTGATAAGTCGGTTGCAGTGATTTTATAGTAGCTTATTTGGTCAATGATAATCTGTTATTCCCGTGAACCATTATATACACCATCATCAGATCATTATGATTCCTAAATATATCCCTCCAGTTTTGGATTTATAACGACGCTCTAGCCTGACGGTCGCTTCACACTATCAGAACAGTCACACACGAACTTGCATAATTTCATTTTACAAAATATAGACCAGTCTAGTCACAACACATAGACCTGTAATAAAATAAAAAAGGGAAGAGAAAACCCACTAAGCAAACAAAAACTTCGCCGCATGCTCCACATGATCATCCGAGAACGTAGCCATAGTATAATAACTGTGATCATAATCAGGCTGATACCGAATCGTCACGCCCTCCACGCCGGCCTCCTTGGCAGCTTTCTCAAAGTTCTCAGGAAGAAGCTGGCCCTGCTTGTAAAAGTTGTCTCCGGTGCCCTGCACACAAACACACAGATAAATCATTAGTACACATCCCACAAACCAACCTAAAAGGGGCCAAAATAAAAGGGAGTGTGAGTGAACATACAACATCAATCAAAACATCCAACCTCCCACCCTTCCACTTCTTCACCAACTCCGTAGCATCATGCTCCTTCCACTTCTCCTGCTGATCCTCCCCAAAGTATCCCGAGAAGGCCTTTTGTCCCCACGGGCAGTTAATCGGGTTGGTGATGGGCGCGAACGCAGACACGGACTTGTATTTGCCGGGGTTGCGGAGGAACTACATACACATTATTAGCCAAAAAAAAAACCCCCCCTTTCCTCGAGGTAACCCAAAATCCGAATCATAGATAATATCAATAAGATCAAGGGTAGTATGAACGTACCAAAGTCAAAGCCCCATGTCCACCCATACTATGACCCGTAATACTCACCCGCTCACTATCCAGCTGCGGGAACGCGGCAAATACCGTAGCGGGCAATTCCTCTGTGATGTACGTGTACATGTTGTATCCGTTGTCGTAGGGCGGCTTGGTCGCGTCGACATAGAAGCCCGCGCCGGTGCCGAAGTCGTAGCTGTCGGCTTCGCCGGGGATGTTGAGGCCGCCTATATTTTCCCCCATCCGTTATTAGCATATCCATTATTAGATTTACTACGATATTAGGGTATATAGTGCAGTTTGGTTATGGAATTAAGTAGGGAATGTGGGGGGTGGGGAACATACGAGGACTCGTATCAGGATACAGCACGGCAATGCCCTTCTTGCTCGCACCGTGCTGGAAGAAGCCCTTCTCGGAGCAGTTCTCGGCCGTGCAGGTCAAACCCGAGAGATAGATGAGGACGGGGACCTTGGAGGAGGGGTTCTGGAAGGCTTGAGGGGGCAGGTAGAGGTTGAAGCCCATTTCACATTTGGTGGAGGTGGCGGCGTGGGTGAGCTTGAGGAGCTTGCCGCCGAAGGAGGCGATGGTGGCTTTTGTCGTGACGGACATGGTGTATACTTTTCCTTGGGGATATTTGGGATGGAGAGAGTGTGTGATAGTAGTTTAGGGGAAGGTGGATGGTTTATATCAACAATGATGAGGGGAAGAAATCGGATGAGGGGAAAATGAGGGGCGGTGGATCCTCAAACTCCGGAAATTTTTGCCGTTTGAAGTTATCGGCACTATCCCGGATTTATCATCGAGAATATCTAGATGATAGATGGATGAATAGATAGGATTGATGAAGTGTATTCAATGCAGAATTAAACTAACTACCCTGCCATGCTATGCCATAGGTATCATAACCCCTTCCCAAAAAGAAAATAACGCCAATGCTTATCCATCTCCCCTGATTACGCCAAAAACACCGCGGGGATCCCGTAGATCACCGGCGCCGCACCATTCAAGTACCTCAACACACAGGCCTGCCGGGACTGGCAAACCGCATCATCCAAAGCCACTGTCTGCTCACGTCCCCCGACAAGGCCCCACATCTCCAGCGTGCTCTTGGCAAACCGGTCAATGTCCTTGTCCGTCACATCCCAGAGAGTGGCCACCAATGCCGGACTCCCCGCATGCAAGTAGTTCATCGGCGTGCCGTACGGCTCGTACTCGCCGGCTTCCGTCAGAGCACCGCTGCTGCAGCCCATCAGGAATGTGATTGCGCACCGGTCAAGACGCTTGATCGTCCGCGCCCGGCAGTACTGCGCGCCACTGCCGTGTCCGAAGTACAGAAACACGTCGTTCGACTCTAACCCAGTCTTGAACTCCTCCTCTGTAGGCTCCCGGTTGGCCACTCCGTTCCACCCCTCCAGCTTCAAAAGGTCCTTCTCGAAGGTACCCTGCGTGGTTTGCAGATCACCAGTGGGGTTAAGGAAATAGGTGCCATTCTTGCGGCTAATCGCAAAGCCAGCCTTGTTCTCCGCCCCTTCGTCGCGGAATCGCACGATTCGGTCCCGAAGACATTCCAAGGAGGGCACCCGGCACACGGGGAATCCCTGGAGACACGGAAGAGACTCCCACGGGAACATATGCAAGGATTTGTCCAACACCAGAACAGTACGGTTCGGCGAGGGGTTGCCTTGCTCCTTCCGGACGTGCTCGTGGTACCCTCTCAGAGCGTCAAGGGTTTCCACCACCATCATGTCGAAGTCAATCTCATCGTACGCATTACGCTCCCCCTGGAATTGCAAGATATCGACCACAAAGTAGAGAAGGTCCATCAACGTCTCTTCGGGGTCTTCTTGGTCATCCAAGTCCTTGACACCAATGAACAGTTCAAGCACATTTGGATGAAGTGTCAACCGCGGACTTGCTGCTCGCCCGCCCTTGCGGCGTGAGGGTAGGTGCTTGTCGAGGATGTTATGGAATGCATCTGCGAACCGCGCAAGTGAACGAGTCTCATGAGGGACCGGAGAGAATATTCCGCGGAATCCACCGAACCAGACATTTTCAATATGTTGCAAAAGAGCTTCCATCCGACGGTCCAGTGCTTCCCGGTTTTTCCACCAGTCCTTCTTCATCTGCCGGTCGGTTTGGTGCTTAGCTGCATGCGCACTTTCGTTGGCCAGCCGGATAAGCTCCTGCATATCTCCCTTGCCATCCTCGAACGTGTATTGCTCTTCCTCGTCCTCTGAACTGCCACGCTTGAGAGGTAAACGCAACAAGAACGGCGAACGACCCTTTTGCAACCGCGACACCACAAATTCAGTACGGTCACTGCTTAAGGACAGAGAAAGGACGTTCCAGTTTTGCGGAAGAATGTCAACATATTCTTCAGTAAATCGTGAGCAGAGATCCTCTTCCGGTACCACTGCAGACTCGGCAGTCGGCCAAAGCAGGGGGTCGCAGTAATCTGCGAGTTGTTTGTCAAGAGCGATGGCAGCGTGCTCCCGGGTAAAAGCACCAATGCGGCCAACCTCGTTCACATTTGCTGGTGACTGAGAGAGCGAAACAAGGTTATCAAGTGCCGTGACATGAGTCAACATAGAGATACGGCTCATCAAGCGAGAGGCGGCATGGCTGTCAAGGGTCGATCCGAGGGTCGTAGCAAGCGGGAAGATGGTGTTCAGACTCTCGCTCGCTTTGGCGAGCATCACAGAGAAGTCCTCTGTCGGCTTAGGCGTCTTGGAGCGAGTACCTCTCGTAGCCGTCTTTGTTGGCGCTCGTGTCCGGCGAGTGGTAGTCGTTTTACCAGTGCTGGTCTGGCTCGCCGTCTTACTTGGTGACTGGAGCGACGGAAGGGAAATAGTCGATTCAGGGAGAACACAGTACACTGCATGGGTGGCGAAATTCCGGATGGCATCGGCGAGTAGATGCTCACTTTCTCCAATGTGCAGGGAGATCTGACTGTCCCTAGAAGTGGCAAACTTGCGCGCATCTTCCAGCAAGCTGGATGCCTTTTCAAAGTCCCGTAGTGAACGCAAGCATGCTGCTTGCTGCCGAAGAATGTCGCTCCGCAAATGTAGAAGTGACGTCGAATCTGTCTCTGTCGATTCGGAGCTGGGGCTTGACACCTTGGGTGCGCTTGTAGTTCCTGCACGAGTTCGGCGGGTCGTCGTCGGCGCCCGCTGCCTCGTCTTCCTAGCAGTACCTTGGACCTGTAGCTTTTTCATCTTCTCATTAAGGTCTGCTACACCTGAGAGAACGTCCAATGGCTCAGAAGCGCCACATTCAGCCATGAGCCTGTCGGCTTCGAGGAGAGCACGGTGTTCATCGCGGTAACGACCCTGTGCTCTATGGAGGGAAGCAAGGCCGATCTGAAGCGAAACAAGCTCGATACTGTTGTCGAGCTGCTTGGACAATGACTCGGCTGCCGCAAGAAGCTCCTGGCCTTCCTTCATATGCCCGCCATATATCCAGTGCGAGCCAAGCTGCGCTTGTGAAGCGATCAGACGGACATTGGCGTTTAATGTCTTGTTAATCTTCAGCGCTTGCTCGCCGTAGTAGATGGCGTCCTGGAATAAACCGTGATGGGCGGAAAGGCTCGACAAGTTCAACAGAGCCATGTGATGCGAACCTATATGAGGCCAAAAAGGGGCACCTTGGGAGTACACGGCAAGGGTTGCGTTCGCCTGTGAGACCTCCAGTTTTGCCATTCCTTCAACCACAGTTTCCAGTTCAGAGTTTTCGTTTGATTGAGCGATCTTGTCTTGTTTTCTCTGGGCGAGCTTTTCGATCTTCGCCCAAATCCTGCAATTTAGCCTGACAGACAATTTGCCAAAAAACAGAGCATCATTGATCGAGCCCTGAGCAAAAGAGAGCCGTGAGCTCATGAAAGCCGCATCGGCCACCAGTCTCTCCCACATAAGCTTCGACAATACCGAGCAAGCATTCAGATCTTCTTTCTTCTGGTTGTTCTCATACATCGTTCGGGCTGCTGAAAGAGTACTTGCTGCTCTCTGAATGTCACCAACTTCAAGAAGATATCCCACCCGAGCTAGCTTGTGGGACAGCAATGCCAGGCAAGAGACGTCGCGTTGACTGAAATATTGGTCCGCTCGGCTCAGTAATTCGTCTGCCTTTGTACAGTATCCAAGGCGGCTGTACTGGAGTGCCAGCCGTGAAAGAACGATGATCGCTTCGGAGAAGTCGCTAGATCCTTTTAGCTCCGTCACGCGCAAGACCAGTTCAAGCGTGGAAAGCTGCAATTTCCATAGTCCATGGATCTCAGTATAGTCGACGATAGCTTTCATCTGAAGCAAGAAGTGGTCAACGTCTCCAACGCTTGCAACTACCGAGTCCCAGCCATTGCATTCCCGTATCAACAGGTTCCACCAAGTTAGCACACTCTCCAAATCCTTTGGCTGGAGAGTGCCTTCGTGAAGTCCTAGCGTGAGTCGGACGGAATTTCGTATATGCCCTGCAAGAGGCGAGAGGTCTGAATCGTCGCCAAGTTCTTCCATGTCAAAATTGCTTGAGCCAGCCTCAATGACTTTCTGTAGTATGTCAGAATCCAGAGAGCCCGGGTATTCAAGCGAAAAGCGCAAGGCCGTGAGCACCACCCGCAAGCGCCGGATTGGATGGGTTTTTGGAGAGTATAGTTCGAGAAGTTTGGTCAGGAGCAGACCGAATGTAGACCGGAAGGAGTTATCGAGTGTAGAAGCGGAGGCTAAGTCGGTCATGATACCTAGCTGCCATTCGAGAAGATGCCCGCTCTGGAGATTGGTCAGATCGTCATCGTCGAAGACGCCATATGTTTTGGCCGACTTGCTCCTCAGGTTCATCTTCAGAAACGCATAGAGAACACGGCCAAGCATGAAACCACCGCTCTTAGGATCCTGACACATCCGATGAGGGAAGCACCCTTCCGTGATAGACAGCACTTGGTCGAGAGTCCCGGTCAGTAAATGTTCCTCAATCGACTGCTGGAAAGCTTGCTCAGCCTCACGGGCAACATTAGCCTCTAGATAGAGATGCGCGAGCTTCTCGTATTTGAGAGGCGTGAAACCCGCAACCTTCTGAGCCGGCGAGCAATCTGACAGGAGCGTCGCAGACTGCTTCAGCAAAGGCACGAGCTCCCGAACTCCTTTGCCAGACTCCCTTTCCTTGATGTACCGAGACCAAAAGAGATTTGACAGCTTCACGAAGCAATTACCAATGCTTTCGGCAACTGAATCGGACGCTTCTCCCGCTGACCCCATTGTTATCAGTAGGCGTTGGCTGTCTATCAATGTTGACTGCATTTCCTCCCAGGGCGGTCTCTGTGACAAGACAGATAGCCTTCCAATGGCAATGACAGAATCGATGGCTGCAAGGGCGATATTCCGAACCGCAGCAACACGTTTCTGGAATGGTTCTATTTCCTTCCCTTCGTCTTCGGCAGGTTTGCGTCCAACGTAGCGTCGCAGAAACCTAACAAAACCGTTCAAGTATCCGTAGATTCGATAAGAAATTTCGTCATCATCCTTTTTCGGGCTTTTCTCCCTTGAAGCAATGTCTCCGAAAAGGCCCATAGCAAGCTTCTTCAGTTTGGCGGCTTCAACCAACAATTCGTCAAGATCGTTGGCGCTACCTTTGAGTGGCATACATAGGACATTGGTGGCTTCCTTGATTGCCTTTGCCAGTCCAGAATAATGCTTTGTGGCCTGCTTCAAAGCTTGAAGATGCAATGATGCAATCTTACAACGTACGGTCGCGAGAGAAAGACACTGTCCGTCAGAGAGAGGAGTCAGAGTTTCCGTGTACAATTGTAAGGCTTCGTCGAAGCATCCCGCTTCCTGAGCGAGCTGGCCCAAAATGGTCGCAATTTTTGCCACGGAGATATTATCGTTCATGCTGGGCGAGGAACGTTTTTGCACGCTGGTAAAAGTCGATTGCAGTCGAACAATGGCCTTGTAGGTGGAAGCGAAATCAGATTTTGTAATTCCTTTGCTCTGATGAGCATAGTTAGCAACGTATCGTGCCAAGGGATCCCACATCTCCTTAGCATCATCGCAGACATGGCCCGAGATCTTCCAGGACATGCAACGGATCTCGAGTGATAGTAGTTGAAAAGTTAATGATGTGGTCGGCTTTAGTCGGTTCGTTGTAGTCTGCTGTGAGCTGGAGCATAGGGATAGCACTGTATTAGACAATAGTTGAAGCTGCATGGCGGCTTTATCCTTGGTGAGAGCGCCTGCTTCTAACGCAGCGAGAGTCACATTTGCCGGGCTGCTCGGGTCCGATAATTGCAGGGATGGTGTCGCGTTCTGAATCGTTGCGGCCTTCTTTTCAGTAGAAATAAGTCGAAGCGCATTCGACTGGTAAGACACGATAAGACCATACAGAGAGCCCGCATGGCTAATATTAGAAAAGGTCAAAAGGTCAGACATCCGTTCCTTGGTTGTTTCGCCTTCCTGTTCTACCGGGCTCCCTTTCCGGCTTGAGCCTTTACTTCCACCACTGGCTTTGCCATCGAGGTATTGCTGGATCCTTCGTTTCAATGCTCTGAGTTCCTTGTAGGCCAAGTCGCCCAGACCCAATGAGAGAAACCTCCCTGCTAGAATGCATGCACCTTGTTCGAGTTGTACGTTGGGTGTCCCTTTCTCCTGATCACTTTTCAACGTCCTCAAGCATGACAGAGACATAGCCGCGCACTCTGCCACTGCTAATATCCCATTATCTGTTTTTGTTGTTGCACTCTGTAGGGACAATTTCGACTTTCTGGGGGATTTCGCGACACGAGTGGGAGAGGGCGATTCGCGCGGAGTACTAGTCGTGGAGGATCGAGCGTCATCGCGTTTCGTCGATTGTAACTTCACTGCTTCTGAGAGTGTTTTTAAAGTCGAGTTAAAGACCTCCGTGGCGAGGACAAGCTTCTCCTGGTTCGATAGACGCGCCGCATCCTGATCGACCACTGTGCTCAAAGCCGCTTCTGCCACAGAGACCGTCGTCCGAGATCCTCTAGTTGTTTTTGTTCGACTGGTAGTGGATGATGCTTTCGTCGTCCGGCCTACCCGCTTCACTGTCGCACTTTCGATATCTGGGGACGCTTTCGACGAACCGCGGAGTAATGTTTGGAGGGATGAGACGGTGCCATTAGAACATGTGGAGGTTGAGCGGACGGCCTGCTTCACCGATTCTACAGGTGAACCGGGGAGTAGCGTCGAGACCGTCATGGTTGGCGGAGTTTGAAGTTAGACAGTGCTGCGGTCACTGACAATTGAAGGTCGTGGGGTTTCCTTTCAAGCCATGCCTTCGATGTGATCATGACAGCCGGACGGGAGCCAAGCAAAGGCGCGTTGTCGCAGCAACCGGTCTGGGACTAATCCCAATATAGACTAGTGGATCCTGACTCCGAACCTCCGATTGCCTCAGGCCGAACTGCGGCAGATAATTGTGTGCCACAGCAAGTGTACAGACACCCCAGTGAGGCAGCTTTGAGAGCATCTCGACGTCGCAATTCGACACAGTCCCCAGGATGAACCTCTTCATCATGAATTCAGCACGACCTTCCCTCCGGCATCTGGCCCAAGCGGTCCCGGCCCTCCGACCTGCCGGCGCTTTCCACATCCCAACAACTCAATTACATTATCGGCTACAGTCCACTTCTTCCAGATCGATACCCAGATTCGCTCAAACGTCAATATGGACATCCATGATCCCCAAGTTCATCCGGAACCGCGGCGCTAAAGAAACCAAGCCGTATAAGCCAAAATCCAAGGAATGGAACCCCGCAAGTTTCTACATCATCATCTTCATCCTGATCGGATCTCAGGCCATCCGGATGATCGCATTGAAGAATGACTATGCGGCGTACACGCGATCGACAGATGCGAAGATTAGGCTCCTCCGAGAGGTGATAGAAAAGGTGAACAATGGGGAGAAGGTCGATGTGGAGAAATTGTTGGGCACGGGAGATGAGGCGAAGGAAAGAGAATGGGAGGAAGGTTGGTGCTTGCTCGCTCTTACTTTACCGTTCTACCATACTTGGAAATCTGCTTTTACTGACATGGGGCTCTTCTTTGATATAGTACTCCGTGAGATCGAAGCGGAAGATTCATTATGGCATCGCAAGGCGGCCGCATCGGAAGCTCAGCAAGAGCAGGTCGAGGAGCCAAAACAATCGATAATGAAGTCAATTATTAAAGAGCCTGCTGTACCTGCTGAGGGACCTCGGGATCAAGGTCTACCTGCCGATAGCCCGTCTAAGAAGAAGCTCAATTTCTTCTAAGCAGATGTGCGTCTATTGATGGTTAGCATCGCCATAATGAGGTTGCACCCAATGCTACTATCAAGATGCTATTCCGGATGATGAGGATGAACTGTGCATATACGCCCAGGCGAGGCTCCATAGGTGGTTACTGTCGGAGATACAAAAACTGTTCAGAATATGGTCCTCATTCATTTCTTGAACCGAAGTACCGCAGAGGAACCAACAACCTCTAACAGCATACTGGCTAGACATAGTCCTCGTCTGCTTGAGCGTGGCCATCATCTGATTTGACTTTTGCACAAATACGCCTTGCTCCCTCTCCTACTCTTCAATTGATACCCACATAGCATTCACATGTATCCCAAATAATGTATTATTCGTGGGAAGCATTCCGGACAGGTCATACATCTGTAATATAAGCCATTATACAATGAAAAGTCGATAACAATCTTGACCACAATTTCACGAAATTGAGCAAAAACGCACAATGTGGGGGCGATGTAGAAGTCCTGCAGTAGTATAAAAGACAAAACTTGAATGGACCATGTACTAACGACATTCATTAATTAACAGTGCTGGTACAGCAGCATGTAGCGTCCTTGTTCTGGATATCTGGATCAATATCTGCAAGAATATATATTAAACCAGGGATTGCCCGGAACAGCTTGAATCAGGCTTGAAATGAAACGGATCACAACTGTTCATCCTGAACTTCTATCTGCTTTTGGTACATGTGCAAATGGAAATCGCGTCTGTGTAGTACATAGAAACGGAGGTCACAGGGAAGTCTTTGCTCCAAGCCAGAAATCTAAGAACCAAGGAAAACAAGTTGGGTAGTATGACAAAAGAAGATATTTCCATTTAAACAAAAGAAACAAAAGGATACAGAAACCGATTCGTCGCTATGAAAACATGAAGATGCTTATCTATTGTTTGGACTGCTGAAGGAATTTAGGCCAACGGTCTGCCGAGGGGATCGGAACGCGGCCAATGTTCTGATCCAGATCCAGGATCAGTTTGAGAGCGTTCCTGGATCTGAGGTAGGGCAGAGGAGCCTTGGCGGTCTGCAGGCCGACGCCAGGTTCGATTTGTCCAGCCGGGGTAACTTCGGGTTGAGACCCGGGCATGGGAAGCATCTTCTGCAGGATCTCATAGGCGGCAAGTGTGAAACCGAACTGTGGGGATGAACGAATGATACGAGCTGGGCCTCCCTTGAAGAAAGCCTTAAATCCTTCGTCCCTCCAAACAGTGGCCGCGCAGTGACGCAGTCCGGTGTACTTAATCTCACCCTTGCGAGCTTCGACCTGCAGACGGGTCTTGATCACGTCGCACGGGGTAGTAAGGTAAGCTGCGGGCATACCGGCAATAGCACCTGCGGTGAGCAATTGCACGACGCCGAGCTTGTGCGTGGGCGACTCGCCGAAGAAGTCGGACTTGAGGTGCGCATAGGTAGGGAAGTAGATGGCGGAGAACGGGACTGGTTGGTGATTCATTAGATGGGCACAAGCAACTGGATAACGGGGCGCAAATCACTTACCATCACGAAGCAGACAGGCACTTGCTCCCTTGTACAGACCCATCAAACCCAGGTTCTTGACGATCCAGAGTGCAGAGCGGCGAGGAGCACCCTCAACAGACTTGGCGATCTCACCCTGGACTTGGAGACGAATCTTGACAATCTCCAGAGGGTTGGTGAAGATCTGAAAGACTTGCAGTTAGCATTTTGACCCTCTTCGATGAAGCTAGACTTCTGTCAGAATAACTTACAACTTGACAAGCTCCTGCAGTACCACCGGCCAAGATCTCATGACCAGTCCAGATCTTTCCATTCTCCTTGTTGGTGAAATGCCCACGCACAAGGTCGTTCACAGTGAGCTTGATAGCCTTCTCGGGGGCGACACCAATCAATTGAGGGATGACACCAGAGTACAAGCCGGTAAAACCCTCGTTCCGGATCACTTTCCTGAAGCAATCCAGCGAGTTGTTGTACAGTCTCTCTCCGACGCGAGTTGAGCGCTGGTTCTGCATACGGGTCTTCACAAGATCAATGGGGTACACCATGAAGGCTCCGAAAGCACCTGCAAGACTGCCCAGGGCGAAATGGTGGACGGATTCCAACACACTGTACAGCACCGACTTGGACTTCTCAGCAACCTGGTGCGCCTTATCCGACGCAGCCTGTCCAGCAACTGCGAGGGGCATGCGCCACGATGCGTCAATGACCTTGGCGAAATCCTTCTGCGAAAGTCTCCCAGAGGGAGCATCCAATCCAGCGAAGTGGAAAAGGATGTCGGCCTCCATAGGAGTGAAAAGGGAGAACCGGGTAACACGAGCAGCAGCATTCAAGAAATCCGCACGCGTGATCTTGCCATCGTCGCTGTGCTGGGCCGCCTCACGCACAATAACATCAATGATATCCATCTCACGCATAATGTTCTGGAAAGCACGGACGGTGGCATAGGAGATCTTGGTACCGGCAGAGATGTTGCACAGACTGGGAAGGTTTTCCAAGACATAGTCGGACAGCTTGTGCTTCGAGGTCTCGAGAATGATGCGCTGGAAGTCTTCGGGCTCGATGTAGCCATCACCGTCCTTGTCGAAAGCGTGGAAAGCTTGCCTAATACGTTCTCCCTGCAAGCCGCGAAGCATCTGAGAGAATTGAGGGTATGTCATGTCGTGTCGGTGCTTGGTCTTTCCGGTGTAGAGGGAAGCCCATTCTGAGTTCCAATCGAATGGAATGCTTTCGCTGCTCTTGCTCAGATTGCACACTTCCTTGAAAGTATCCCATTTCACGGTGCCCGTCCCTTCCGTGTCGAACAATCTAAAAGCGATCTCGTATTCTGCGTCGGGTTTGTCCAGGAGGTTCTCGAAAGTTGCCCAGTCGGCAAGGCTGACTTTGCCAGATCTGCGTCTGTCGGCGACCATAAAGAGAACACCATAGTGCTCGCGTTTGATTTTATGCTATTGTCAAGAGAGTACCGACATGCATTAGCCAAGCAGGAACCCTTGCGAATCGTATGACACATACAGCACAATCCGGGGGATGAACGGCAAGGATCAGGGTGACTCACGTAGTCTTCATACTTGGGAGCAATAGCATTCACGAAATCCTCCTGGCTCATGTAGAGCTCTCCCGTCTCCTCATCTTTGCGTGCATGGCGCAGGAAATTGCTTTTGATCTGCTGCGATGGCTGGGGCTCCTGGGAGGTGCCCACCAGGGATTCCTTGACTGCGTCCTTCACACTAGCCATGGTGAAAAATACAGCAATCTATGAACAAACGCCAAAGATGACAGATGCAATTCCAAGGAAACCCAACGGAGCGACAAAAAGAACGGAAAGGAAACCACGCAATTCAAGCAAGCGAGGGGAGGACCGGGAATAAGAAGGGGTTGGGGATAAGACGAGGGAGTGGAGCAGGGGGATTAAGACAAAAATAACGGGGGAGCGAAAGCGCTTTGCGCCTGAGCGATAATCGATCGATCAATAATAATATTTTAATTCCCGGGGGTGGGCAGAGTGAATCATACACTGACAGCTGGGAGCTGCGTAGAAAAAAAAAATGGGGCCCAGCAGTCAAGAAAGGCAAAGATCCTGACTTTTACAAGATTTTAATTAACTATTTGTGGTTTTAACTAATTTTTTCGTTTTGCTTTTTTTTATTTTTTCCAATTTTGTGACCTTTTTTTCACATTCATCAGCACAAGCCTCACCTGGACAATCGGATAAAAAGTGTCTTTTTCAAATTTGTTTTTTTTTTTTCTATTTGCCTACTGACCTTGGGGCTGAGGGCGAATCAACCAGCAACATGGGGCGATCTCACCGCCCCTGGCTGGCATGCATGTTGTTATCTAATTAACCGCTCCGGTGAGGCCTTTTCCTTATGCTTATGGCCTTATGCATTGGAGTTGGCCCCGAACCCTGGTCAAGCGCGGCTTCCTTTCTTATTTAACTCCGCACGCAAGACCCTCACTCCCCTCACAAGGCAATTCATATACATGCCTTCATGGCTGATAATTTGCCAGATTGAATACATATCTATCATGAGGTACCAACTTCATATGAATCAAACTTTTTTAAAGAAAATTCTCCTGTCCGAAACCTAGTTCTCCCGAAACAATGGAAAGCCACGCTGACCCAAGGGACACACCCTCGATCCACGCCCCCTCACGGATCACGGATTTCGCCATGGACAACCAACTTCTCTCGGCGTGCCACGGTAACTCCGGAACTTTGGCCACCTTCGATTATATGATAACCAACCACTGGGCTCCCTTTAGGCCAGACAACCAGGATCTGAAGCACTCCCCCAACTTCCCTCCCAAGAGTAGCGAGCCCGTTATCTAACGGAGTAGGGTGGTCAAGATGCATCTCAATTCTTCAGTGAGAGTAGCGAGCCCATAGCAACTTGGGATATGCGAACCCCTCTATCGGAGTTCATCTGCCACCAAGACGCGGCCTGCGACCCGATCTCGGAACGCCATCAACGTACAGCTGAGGGGTTCAGACCGGATTTGGGTTTCCAGGTGAACAGCAGCCGCACATCAGACGAGTGATACTGTGTAGTAATGCAAGGCTTCCGGGCTTCACATGACATCGCCGTCTGACACACAGAATTGGAGTCTTTCTCCCCGTCTCGGGCCGATATGTTTGGGTCACCCGCGAATGAGATGAGCTGCTTCCACGAGAAGCGTCTCCGGCTCGGTGGGGACCCGGGACAAGCAGGAGAAACTAGGTAAACTATGAGTTGATAGTCTATTCATCTTACCTAAGGATTAGACCTTCCCCATACTCATGGGCGAGTCTATCCCCCAACTAAACGAGCCCAAACCTGGAGAACCCGGGGAGGCTTGTTTCCACTGTGGCTCAGCAAAATCGTCAAGGCGTACGGGGAGCCGCAGGTTCTGTGCGCCTGAAAGGCACACGAATTGAACAACATTCGTAGACGAAACCCGGAGAGGAAGGTTGTACCGAAATATCCCTAAGCATGGCCTTTAGCCTAAGGCACCAAGGGGGGAAAAGGCACGGGACCAAAATTTCTCCGAGAGAAAACACGGCGCCACTCCACCTGGCATTTCCAGGTCTCGGCCTCGGCCTTGCTCCGACCTGTGCAGTTCTTCTCCGAATTGCTGTCCTCACGCGATCAGGAGGGAACTTCCCCCAAGACTGGAATGAGTAGCTGAGCAACAAGTTTCACCGAGAACTAGACCGAGGTAGGAGTATCATGTCATTCAATATACTCATCAAGCAGCTACTTTTACTAGTTCTCAACTCCCTGCTATATTCAATACACACCGAGCCCTGTTTTAGTCCCACATGTTCTACTATCATTCATAAGTTGTTTGTTTCTCCAACTTACCGTCCATAGTAGACTACTAGTAACTAGTATCTACAAACAAAAACAAACATATTCAATGCAGACATAGTGCGATTACTATCCGTAGCAACATGCATAATATATGTCCTCACTTTCCCAACAAATGCTAATCCATACATATTATTGGATTATTATCAACGCCTATGTACACCTAGCTATCAATAATCTTCAATCATATCAGCTACACTCAATGACTATTAATCGCCATCCAAAGTAAGTATTCGTACAACGAAAGGGGAAAGTACGAAAGAATTAATTAGTCAACATCCTGACACTGGTTCTTCGCGTCCCGATACTTCCTCGAAGCTCCCAAAAGGTAGTGTGAGAAGAAATAAACATAAGCATCATTTATCCCGTCTCAGAAGGGTTTCATTGTCCACCAGCACACAGGATTAATACGTACTACTGCTAGTTAATATATAGCACTTGTTGGCTTCGTTTCTTTTCTGGATAGACGGGCACCTGTGTAACTGGTTCTACCCATTTGCTCACCTCTACGCAAATGTATCAAGAAGGTTGGCCGGTAAATGCTGGCTCACAGGTGTTATCTACTTCGGTCAGCCTCAAAGGCTTGAAATAGAGCCTGCCCGTACGATACGGTTGATGGGAAAGACACTGTGCCTGTGTACAGACGCGATCCAAATGTATGTTGATTAACAATGACTATGTACTCTCCACCAAAGAATATTGATCCAGTACGAATGACGATATGGATATCGTGACCCCAAGTTCCCAAGACTTTATACCGGTAAGCTAGGCACCTCTGGCGGCCTAGGGTTTCTCTATACGCAACAACCTGAAGAGTACTCTTTCCACAGGAAGAAGATACAACATGACGGTGTTATATCTAAATGCCGTCAGCGTCACACATGCACCGACGACAGCATCTAGGATGAAATGATTGGCCGTCGCAACGATAGTGAGTGCCATGAGCATGGGCCAGATGGGCGCCACAGCCCGAAGGTACCAATGCGGACTGAACTTCAGCAGGCAGAGTGCAATGAACATCGAGTTTCCAAAATGAAGTGAGGGCATCGCTGCAATTGTAAGTTGAAATTTGTTCTGCGTCCAAGCTGAGCCGCCTGTATTGCTGTGCAGAACGTCGATGAAGCCGTACTCTTCTGGCAGCAGGCGAGGTGGCATGCACCTCCACAAGGTAAGGATGGTGAAGGCAATGACATTCTCGAACGCCAGCGTACGCCTGATTGCTTGATATTTGTCTCGTTGGAGGAAGGTATAGCAGTAGACGATGAATATCACGCCGAGGACAATGTGTGAATAGTATACCCGAGCCAGGAATCCCATGAGCCATGGCTTCTGCTCAAGCACATACCTTTGTACTGACAGCTCGACATCGAGGTGAAGGAAGTGCTCGAATGAGAGGATGGAAAGGGCATGACGCTCGGCAGTGTCGAAGATAGCCTCATGGCCACTAATCATTCTAGCGGAAAACGCCCGTAAACCTTGATAGATCTGCCCACCTAGTCAGTTATGCGTGGTACTATAGGAAGTGTGCCTTGGGCATCGAGATGTGTCTCACCCAATATGTGAGTAGCCAGTACCATATTTCCAACAAGAAGGGGAACTTGGCTAGGATCCGTGATTGTATGGTTCGGCGGTTTCGGATTGTGCGCTCATCAGCGTCCTCCTCGTTTGGCTTTATGTCTACTGGAGGGGCTTCCAGCAGTGGTGACTCGACGTCCGGCGTAGCGAGGAGCTTAGCGTTCTTGCGCCGATTGATGAGTGATCCTGCGGTGAAGGCGGCAACAATCGCTACAAGAGGACGGGAATATCAGTATGCTTCTTCGGATGATGCGGGATTGCAAGTAGCAGGGATATAACTTACCCGCAGGCTCTAGAATGTTCTTCACTGCGCCCATTTGCGATGCTCAATGTATGGAAACCAGGCTTAGGTCATGTACACCGGTCGTCGAGGTTACCCTGCACTGCAGGCGGAAGCTTCGCATACGCTGGGACTTATCGATGGGCCCAGCAAATGGAATTGATGTTGTTTCCTCGAGCCCAACGCCAGAGGATCTACCTTGTCTGAAGTCTTGCAAAAAGATCCCGGAAGCCAGTCGGAGGAAAAGGAGAAGGGAGCCAAGGTGACAGCGAAGGACTGAGTTCAAAAGTTGTCGTCATCCTCCGTGGTTGCCATACTTCCGTGGATACCTGGCGCCTGGTGGGGTTTGGCGTGTTTGCATGGCCGATGTGGAAGAGCCCTGGCAAAAGGAAAAAAAACAGGGCGGCAGGCAGGTGAGTTTGACTAGTCTGCTAGGTTAGGCAGACCCATCACCTTTGTCCAGCAACCATGAACGCTCTGACGATTTCTAAGAAGTCATGGAGAAACTGCCTATGGACCACACCGAAGTAGGTCACACGCGGTATTACCTCCTTTGAGAGCCACTCTGGTCTGGGCCCGAACTTAGCGGCCGTTCATCAGGATCCATCGTATCCGATGGAACCGGTGGCCGAATCGGGCTGTCACTGTTCTGCTACATTTCAGCCACCATGGCGGGTAAGGCTGGAGTTCAAACGTTGCAGAAGTTCGTATCCAAATTAGCTACAGGTACGGAGTACACTGAGTGAGATGGTGATCCTAGTAGTACGGGCAGTGACGCCCAGAGAGCCAAGTGTTTACGGTCCCGCTTTATTGGTTCCTACCACGCACTAATTCCTTCGACCAAAAGCTTCGCCGATCTTCACTACATGAACGACTCTTTTCCTCATCAATGTTTTATTCCTTTCTCAGCGTTTTACCATTTTTCGAAAAGATAAATAAGGGGACTTGCAGTTGATGCGATTTGTGGGGTACAGTGAGAGTTAGCTCATCCTATTTTTGTTTGTCGATCGAAGCCATCTTAGCGTAAGTGACTCGCACCCGCGATATACCTCGTATCTGTATCTGAGCCCCTTTCTGTACAACACCACTCATAGGATTTTGCTCCCATCATGATGCTAGGATGCGACATACATTGGTATTAAAACGGAACTTGCGAATTAGCCTCACAACACATTCAGTAGTAATGTAGACCTGTTGCTGCATACAAACTATACGCAGTTGTCATGGGCCTTTAACCAGTCCTAGAGTTCCAGGTAGCATCTCTTGGTGAAACCAACAGGAGCATTACAAGGAACCGGACTCTACGAATATATTCAATTAAAAAATTTCCCCTCGATCAATGCCCCATTATCGTAACAATACTCCTAGAATATCTTGAAGCAAAGCCCAAATTTAAGCTACTGCCAGATAAAACTCTCGCTGGTAGCTCTCGTGAAACAAGGGTTTGGCCGTAGTCCCTGAAGTCCCCACCAGATATATACCCATCTTCAAGGCTTCTGTTGATAAGATTTAGTAGGGGATGACTCTGCCATAAGATATCAGGAGCGTAGGTATACTATCATTATTTGGCCCATCATATATAGTAGTTCAGTAACATGACTTTGACATTAGTATATCCATCAGATGTGCTAAGTTAGCACCACGTGTACTACTCTTTTCGATGTGTAGATATCCCATCACATGTGATGAATTTGTGCGAGCACTTAAGTATCTGAAAGTACATCTGGACTTTTGTGCAAGGAACCAACTCAATGAAGGTTCTGAACAGTGCTACAGACATATTTCCGGATTATCTCCACCTCTCCACCATATTGCAAGCACGAGCGTCAAGTTGAAGGTCAGCTGATCATAAAAGCACTGGACTCCCTATAACTTTAGTATGACATACGGCTCATATTCGGATTGTGCGAGATTGTCTAATAGGCTGTAAGCTGAGGTTCAATGCAGAGCCATTTTAAGCTTATCAGCAGATGGGCGAATGGCATGCTGGCGGACCTTGCTGCCTTGCTGTTCAGTGGATAAGTCCGGGCTCAAAGCTTGCTGTTACCGTATCAAAATTAGACAGGAAAAAGAAAGCCTTGGTCTTACTATTCCTCGATGCAAAGAATTTGTAGGTAAATTGATGTATCTATACGCATAAAAGATGACGACCAGCTCCCTGGAAAGAAACAGGGACGGGCTCTCGGTGGGGCACCGAGCGGCTAAATATACCAAGCCTTGGAGCGCTACCAAAGAGATTCGTCATTTCTCCCTCGCCAAGTTTCGGCCATGGCGAAGTGTCCACCACCAGCAATCACTCAACGACCCCATTGTTAGTGTTGAAAGCCTGAACCCTTTACAGCACCCTTTTGCGACCATCATGCAATTTATTGACTGTCGATCATGCCTATTCCTGGATATCTTCCAGGGCTGTCACAGTGATCAACGAGGGCCATGACCCACCATATTGAGAAGATGTTGGACTGATTGGGCTGCAAGTACACCGAGATGCAGACTGCTGACGGCAGAAAGGAAAGACAGGCCCGTGAACCAAAGCACTCCTCCCGCGTCGAAAGGGGACTAGAAGTGCTAGCCAGTAGCCAGATTTCCTGCTGCAAATGCAGTGGATCGTAAGGCGAGGTTGGTGGCCTTTTCATGGGCTGCGAAGCGGATCGCATCACCAGTCGACCCCCTCTTCTCCAAGTGGGCGCTCCACCCGGAACACGTACCAATAGGCCCCGGTGCAATAAATTAATCCCAAACGGGCCAAGTTGCCCACCCCCGAAACTGGCTATTTTTCTAAAATGGTTTTGGCGCCGGGGCTCGTCGCCTTCGAGCACCACGACCCGGTTCGTTTCTTATCTCATTCCTCATCGACTCTCTTTCCGCCCAGCCCGAATCCTCGCGCAACCAGCCGCATCGTCGGAAAAGAGGACCCTGAATACGACTTTCCTTCTATCACACCGTGTCGACGAGTCAATCAGCTGGGATATACGTCGATGGGCAATCCTGAAGTGACCTTTCTGTGGCCCCCTCATTCCCGAGCGCCTCACTCCTGAACACTTCCTCCAGCCATGTCGAATCGCGGTTGATTGCGGTGACTGGTTTTTGATACCAGCCATATCCTTCCGGTGATCTATGCTAGGCACCTTTGGCAGATGTGAAGGACCGAGGAACGATGACAACAGAGCTTACTCGCGATGCTCCTCAGATCCGGACATCAGGATGGCTTCCGCGGACCTTGCGCCGACAATACTTGATCCCGTTGGCCTGCCTCATGTTCTTCATGCTGTTGGTGACTGAGTTCCTTCGACAACTGGGCAACAATGAAGGTAGCCTCAGTCTCTTTACCTCGACTGACCAACTCACCGACACCCGAAAATTTGCCTACACCTACGTCCCCACGATCCTGAGTATGATCATCGCAGTCTTATGGTCCCTCGTTGAATATGACGCTCTTCGGCTCGAACCGTACTTCCAACTATCAAGACCCCAGGGGGCTCCGGCTGATGTGCTTCTTCTTAATTATGAATTCGGTCACTATACAACCGCGCCATTTTTTGCTATGAGGAACCGCCATTGGATTGCGGTCTGCATCTCAATCCTGAGTATCCTCCTGCAATTGGTATTCCCGTCGTTGCAAAGTAGTCTGTTCAACATGGATGATGCTACCGTCTACAAGAATCAACACCTTCAAACATGGCCGACTATCGTGAACCTCGAAGAACAAGGATTATTGGTGGATAACAGCAACCAGAACACGTCCAGCTTTCGAGACCATCGGGATTTGTCTTATACTCAGCCGGAATCGAGCAAGTATGCCATGGCACCTGTCTCTATACCTTTGGATATTCAATACGACACGAAATTGTGGGAACTCACGCAATCCATCTATTGGGCAGAGTTGTCCTGTACTGAGATCGACGTGGACGATGCCGTAACCATTGATGTATCCTCCAATACTTCTTCATTCGGTATCGGGTCGCCCACTAGACAACCCTTGATTTGGAACCTCAACGACGTGTCAACAACCGATAATTGCACGCTGGAACTTAGCGAGGAAATCACTATACCGCCGACCAACTCATCTGTACAGATCTCACACTGGCAGCCGAACGTATCCACGACTAGTATTACCAAGCAATGTGCTTCCTTCGACTTGATTGGACTGACGGTAGACGTCAGTCTCAACAAAACCAGTGAACTTGATCGCCAGAAATCTGACTATTCGAGCTCTGATTACACCCATCAGGTCAGTGGATTTGGCTGCAAGATTGTCTATCAGACCTCGGAAGCTGGCATCTCAGTGCAAGTAAACGGTTCGCTTTCAGTCGTTGATCTGCATCCGAATTCAACTACAGAGGTGTCGCGAGCTTCTCTCAATACTACGCATTTCAAAGGCATAATCCTGCAAGAGGTGGTCTCCACCAACGGCACTTCCTCGTTCAATAAGAAGCCTGTGAGACCATCAACACTTCATCACGATATGATCTCGAAGCTGGAAACTAGCGTTCAAGGTGCTTTTGTACCTTTGATGAACAGGATTTTCGATGTCACCAGCCAATCACACTATGTGCAAGCTTCTCATGTGACACATCAGATGGCCATCATAGTGGGCCCGGTGCAGTCCTTCGTGTCCGAGGCAATCCTCCTGTTCGGAGTGGTAGTGGTCTTGTACTTGGCATACACCTACCCCAACCGCCCAAATATGCTTCGAAGTGACCCTGCTTCTATCGCATCCATGTGTGGTATCATGGCTGATGTCATTGATGCTTCTTGCCTCTCTCACTTGAACCTGGATCAGTTGTCAACCAGACAGCTGAGGACGATCCTCAAAAACTATACTTGCCGCTGGCAGCAAGCTTCTGAGCCTCCCCGTATTTGCATTGAGCCATCTGCTGGTGAGTCTCCCCGCACTAATCGTGACAGGCCTCGGTAAGGGGTCTCATAAAGCAGAAATATTGACTTCTGTTTAGTTCCTCGCTCTCAAAGACAGATCTTCCAAGGCAAACCCGATCCAAGACCTCATTTCCTCCTGATACCAATCTTTGCCCTTGAAATCTTCCTTTTCATAGCGGTATTTGCTGGTATTGTGACGATATTCGTGCTGTGTGCCCGGGATGGGGCATTTCATTCTTTGACCTACCTTGATTCAGACAGTCTGGCAGCATTGTTCCAATTCATTCCGTCCGCACTTGCTTCCATTATCAGGGCATTATGCCTCTCGATATACCGCTACCTGAGCGTTCTGGAACCATGGTCTGTTCTTCAAGCGGGAGGCGCCTCTGCTGCGTCTTCCCTACTGCTTGAGTACGGATCACTGAATCCTCTCGCTTCGCTTTTTAAGTGGTTCAGTTACCGCCACTTCTTGCTGGGACTCGTAGGAGTGGCGTGTTTGTTCAACACCGCAATGAGCATACTGGCCAGCGGGCTTTTTCGGCACGAGCTTGGCCCGACGAGGGTTGATACTAATATGAAGTCTAACTACAGCTATGCGTCAATCGCCATAAGACAACCTTCGCCAATAGGCCCCGAACTTGACACTATCAAGAGCAGCATCTACAGTGGAACCTCGGTGCTCTCTTGGACTACATCCAGCTACTCTTTTCTCCCTGCATGGACGGATACATCTTCTGAATGGCTCGTTGGGGGCACCATACGGGGCGTTGGTGCCGATTTAGCATGCAAGCAGCTTTCGATCGCCGACAGCTATTCCGAGGACCCGATAACAAATGTAGCCAGTTGGAAATACTCACCTTTCAACGAATCAGATACGGTGTGCCAAATAGACACGATCCAAGAAACTGAGGCTAGCCAGGACAGCCTGACGGTTCGCTTCTTCGCTTCACCAACGTCTGCAGAATCAAGTGGCTGTCAGAAGCCCGCTGTCGTTGTGGTTGCCTACCCTAGCGGAAGTAGCTACTTACAAACTACGTCCGATACCGCAGTTGCGTTGTATTGTGAATCCCTATTCCTCATGCAGAATTTCTCCGTTGGATTTAACTCGGATGGGTACATACAATACTATGCTCCTCTCAATGGCACATTTGTCAGAGATGATGCAATTGTGCGCAATGGTACAACAAACCTCGCCAACTACAACCTCAGGCTATCGAGCCCTTTGAGTTTTACCTACAACGGCTCGCATCAAGAGACCAACAATGCAAGCAGCACTGATTGGTTTGGCGCCCTCACGGCAAGTCTGTACCGCATTTTGGACACCAACACAAGTGTCGTTACTGCAAGTGTTTTAGAATCCGCCTCCCGCAATGTCTACCGGACAATCTTTGCAACTGATCTATCTCTTAAACGGGACTCTTACTTCCAGCTTCAAGATTCCCCTGCTCGAATCAGCGACGGTATTATCTACAACATGTCCTGGGCGGTGGTCCCATCGTTTGCATCATTTATGTATGTCCTGATCATAGTGGTTTTCGATGGGTGCGTTGTCGCCTCGGTTTTCCTTACCAGGAGAGGTCGTTTTAAATTTCCTCGCATCCCACGGTCTATCGGCTCCATCATCCCTTGGGTCATCCATGGGCAGGTTCTGAACGATTTCAAGGGAACATACGCTTGGAGTGAAGGCTACCGAGAGAAACACTTTGTCGATATGGACAAACGATACAAACTTAATCGACAAGAAACGCCCGATGGGCAATGGAAGTACGTCTTGGATGAAGACAATTCTCGCCGCAACAGCGGATCTTCTACCATCGAGTTACAGGAGATTAGTCCGGCGCCGAAAAATCGGTTCCGAACCCTTTTGCGAAGGGTGACTTCTGATGACAACAGAGATCAAAACGGATGATGACCCTCATGGCTTGATTGATCTCATTACCTCCGACATCTTAACGGCTTCTTTTGCCCGAATTTCGACACGCATTCGCTTACTGGCAAGGTAGGCGTCAATCACAGGCACTGGCTCAGGAATAGCTCCCCAGATCGCTTTCGAATTGGCAAAGGGTTCTCAATCCGATTCACGAACCCGTTGACCTTGGTACGCGCAAGAGGTTATTAACTAGGCGTTCGGATCTTAAGACGGCCCCGACCTTGCTCTGGAGCCACTCCGCATTGATGCCTCGAATTCCCCAAAGTCCTGCCATTGCCATCATGGCATCCGGAAATGGGAAGAACCAGGCTCGCTTGAAACCTTGACTTTAGCTCTGTGAGCTATTCTCGAGCCACAGTCACTCGTTTTTGCTGATTAGCAAGATCGTCGACACATTGCAAGCTGGCATCTTGCACTTCCCATCTGGAATAGCGCAAAAAGTCCTTCGGATACGAACGATGAGAACCAATGATTTAGTCGTGGGGTGTGATGTCGGTGTGCCCATATGCAAGTGCCGTCAATGTCCCACACGCTCGCCCATGTGTGCTCCGAAGCCCACGGCAAACAGTTATCTCATTCGGCAGTTCAAACTCTGCAGAATGCTTGTCCACTCTATAGTGAGGGGAGCTTGCGATCGTCGAGTGCGGGAAATTGTGAAGATGCCGGGTGGTCGACGAGGGGGGATGGCGACCGGCAGCCAATGGCTAGTGTTCATCACATTCTAAGCGCCGAGCAGCTGCACGATCAGGCACAAGTCACCCCTTCATCACACCTAGTCTCGAGGTCCCTGCTGAGCGACAACGAATCATTGCGTATGGATGGGAGCAAAGCGTCACCTCCTGACCCAAAGTTCTCAAAATAGGTTGCCATCCATCGCCAGGTCAACCCCTCGCCTTCGCCCTCCCCACCACCAGGGTTTCTTCCCAGCAATGAAGGTCGAACAACTATATAGCCGCCCAGCTAGCCCGGGGCTTAAGGGTTCTTCCTCTTTTCTTGACACACAATTTGTTTTGGGCTTTGCTGGGTTTTTGTTTTCGTTCTATTTTCATCCTTGAGTAGTTCGTTTGGCTGGTCCAGGCGACTATCTGTTTTCAACTTCTTGTTTGGCACGTCATCGAGTAATAATAGTATCATTTACACGCCTGCCTTCTCGGAAACACTCTGTTGATCAAAGTGTTCTTCCTTGATAATCTTGTGCTGCTGCTCCCTGCGCCTGTTCTCTACTTATTTCTTCCACCCAAAGAACAAGACATCTTTTTGCATTCAATCATCTTTCCAACCCATCAGTGTCAGTCAATATGATCGCTCGCAACGCAAGGCCGAAGCTTTCACTGTGCACATCTGCTGCGCAAAGTACTTCTCGTCAGCCGTTGTCTCTCAAGTCTCCTAGCGCGATCCCGCGCACTCCGATTTCCCCTGCCAGCCCGAGTGCAAAGCGGTTCTCGTCTTTTCAAGTCCCAAGCTATGCCTACAGCAACTCGTGCTCGTCCAAGAGTATTCTCAAGAAACATTCGGGCGCTTCGAGCCATGCAGAAAAGCGGATTAAGTTCAAAGGCACTCCCACTGTCCACTGTGTCACGCCCATCGAGAATCCCGAGGAGTACTATGGCACTTACACCAAGTTGTCGCGCGAGGAGCGACGTTGGATGGTTCGTGAATGAAGACGAGGCTGATGTCGCTATAACCAACACTACGGCGAAAGGCAGATCAGTGGGGATGCTGGGCCAGAAATCCGAAGAGCCTTCTGACGCGCCACGGTTTCTGCGCCCTCCCCGTTCCGACTCGGTTCTGATACAGCCGATCCGGTATCTGGAGCGCAACGACAGCTCAGGGTAGGTCTGACGGCGCGAAACATCGAATGTCCTGGAGTGCAGCCGAAACACTGGGATGGATGCATCTGGTGGAATGAGGATAGACTCAGCGTGTATATGATACCTGTTATGTTCATGATGTGATGATACGGTCCGGCGTTATGTACTTAGTATAGGGCCTACCTTGGGCTAAACCCAACGACGATCGTTATGGCTCCATTGCATTCAGTGCTTGCAGTAGATTAGTAGACCTACTCATGCTGTATTCTCAGCGGTGATCCTAGCCACTTTAGACCGACCGTAGCGATTTATAGTAACAGTGGCGGCGGCCCCGGGTTTCGATGGCCCGTGCGAGGAGAATCCCGATACGATAGTCTTTAGTTTTCCCGCCGACAAGCCATACCCAGAAAGCTTGCCTCAGCCTTTCTTCGCTTGTCTTTCAAATCCTCTCCAATGTTGAGCAGAGTTTCCACCTCAGCATTACGCAAAGGCTTGTGTACTGCTCCGAGGTGGAGTCTTCTACCTCGAAGCCGCCGCGGCCTGCTCACACTTGCCATCGAAACTTCCTGGTGCGTCTAATCCGCCCGGACTTACTTTCGCGACAGCATAGCTAATCGTTCTAATCTATCTAGCGACGACACATCGGTAGCTATCGTCGAGAAGGAATCCAATGCCGTCCAAATCCATTTCCTC
The DNA here is from genome assembly GCF_000002855.4 of Aspergillus niger. NCBI lineage: Eukaryota > Fungi > Ascomycota > Eurotiomycetes > Eurotiales > Aspergillaceae > Aspergillus > Aspergillus niger. The sequence goes on along the minus strand of NT_166523.1, from coordinate 626,793 downwards.
GATAAGGTGACATGCGACACCAGCGCATACCAGGGCATCCACCCGGTCGTGGCTCTCGAATCGCATCAAGAGAATATCGCAAGTCTCGTCCATAAAGCACTCGCTCACCTGCCCGTCGCGAAGCACGAAAAGCAACAAACGATCAATGTATCGAGTGATTCTCAATTGCGCAGGAAACCCGACTTCGTATGCTCCACTAGGGGACCAGGGTTCCGCTCGAACCTCTTTGTCGGGCTAGATACAGGAAAGGCGCTTTCCGTCGCATGGCAGGTGCCGTTCGTTGGAGTCCATCATATGCAGGCTCATCTGTTGACTCCTCGTCTTGTATCCTGTATGAACCGTGGCAAGGGCCAAGACAACAGCCAGGATGTCGCGGCGTCGCAGCAGCAGCAGCCCATCACTCCCGAGTTTCCCTTCCTCTCTATCCTCATCTCTGGCGGCCATACAATGCTAGTCAAGTCCTCCTCCATAACCGACCACGAAATCATGGCTTCGACGGTGGACCGAGCCCTCGGAGAAGCTCTAGACAAGGCCGCCCGCGAAATCATTCCTCCTTTTCTCCTCCAGACGTCAAAGAGCACCATGTACGGGAAATTGCTAGAAGAGTTCGCCTTCCCGAACGGCAAAGCCGACTACGCCGACTACCAAGCTCCCAAATCTCGCCACGACGAACTTATCCCACGAGAAAACCCCTGGGGCTGGTCGTTCACAGAGCCGTGGGCCCACAGCCGTCAACTGCAATACAGCTTCTGCTTCATAGGCAGTACGCTGGCGAGGATATTTTCCGCTCGCGAAGCAGCCGGTCAAACTATAAGTCATGAGGAGAGGATAGCACTCGCTCGGGAGGCAATGCGGACTAGCTTTGAGCATCTCGCGTCGCGCACTATCATGGCGCTGGAAAGCCTTGCGAAACAAGGGCCTGAGAAGGAGGTTAAGACCCTCGTTGTTAGTGGTGGCGTTGCGGCGAACCAGTACCTTATGACTGTGTTGCGCTCGTGGCTGGATGCCCGCGGGTTCGGGCACGTTGGGCTTGTTGCTCCTCCGCCATACTTGTGTACGGATAATGCTGCTATGATTGCTTGGGCGGGTATGGAGATGTTTGAGGCGGGCTGGCGCACGAATCTTACCTCTCGGGCTATTAGAAAGTGGTCGCTTGATCCGCGGGAGGGGGATGGTGGTGTGCTGGGGCCATTCGGGTGGGAAAGAGCTGAGGATCATTTTGTACAATAGACCGTAGGATGTCGTTTAGCGGCACTTCACTCTTTCGAGTGTGTATTTTTATGAGCTGTATATAGATCACAACCAATGTATCACCACTACTACTGAGCTTTACTCGCAACTGACTACAACTCAAAATCTCTGTATAATCATGTACATTTCATTCCATGTCATATGAACTAGTATTCGCAAGCCAAGCGGAAGGTGCTACCTTACCACAGACAGATATGATACAAGTCCGGGTTTGCTCAAGACAGCACCAGTTGTCCGTGACGAGACTGTTATCCCAATCCCCGTTTCCAGAGGTGACAGCTTATCAGCCTATCACCAGGAGAAAAGAGCTCATCTCCACATCCATCCACCAGCAGCGACAAGCATTTCGGGTTCTTTAGATCTCCTGACCCTCGCCTGAAGTTTCCAGCATCGGTCGACTTTGTACAGTTTCTTCAACCTCCAATTTCCGTCAACCACCTGCAACAGTGCCACCCTGCTGCAGCGCCGTTACTTGCTTCCGAAGCTCGAGGAAGAAATCTTTCCCGTTTGCCATTTGGTTGGCTGTATGTTTGTCATGCGCGTTAGGTTATTGTTCGTTTGTTTTGTGCTGTCGTCTCCTGGGGGGTAGTCACGTACGCTTTGCGCCCCAGGGTCCGCTTGCACGGTTGTTCACGTCCTTTCCTTGTGGTTTGTAGTGGTAAGGCCTCGGTTCTGGAGAGGAGATGGGAGTTAGCAATAGGCAATCGTAGACATTGGTTTCGGGTGAGCAGTAGCGGTATGCGCACCTCCCGGTCCTAGAGCCCAGCGCAAGCTGTGTATTAGCTGGTGTCATTCCTCGCACAGAAGTTGGTCTAAACGCACCTTTTCTCAGAGCTCCCTTCGACTCCGCGGCATTGAAGCCTCGCACGGGGACATGCTGCTCCTGCTGCGGCCCGGAAGCGAACTGGTCACGCGAATCTCCCCAATTATGCTGTCCCCCCCGAGACCCACCATGCGCGCTCATGGTGCGGGCGTTGGATTGTCTTTGCGCCGAGTGGCGGTTCTGGTCGTATGAGCGACCTCCGCGCCATCTAGAATGCATACCCACGGGTGGGTTGTTGTTAGTCTAGAGATCCGGGGAGAGGAATAGTAATTCAGTCAGGAAAAAGGTGGGTGATTCACTTACCGCTCCTCACCGGGACCACTCATCCTGTAACTATCTAACCAGTAGACGGTAAACAGAACAACAAAGTGGGCTTGTGAAAGGGAGAGCTCTTGGAGGTAATCAAGAGGGGAACTGAACTGACAGACAAGAAGGTCGGCGGGAAGCAGCGCGAATGTGGAGAGCGGCTTGGGACTCTCCGCCTTTGGGGGCCCGACGGCCAGCCAAGCGGGTTGCTTTGCTTATCATAAGCCAGCATCTGGTCAACTTCCCGCCCTCTCGCGGCCTGCGCGTCTTATCCCCTCTCTGTTGTCTCCCACATTCACTGTCGAGTACTGTCTTTTCCGACCTTGGCGGCTTGGAGGAGTCATGCTCTGTTTATTTCCGATCGTTTGAACTTCGTTTCCTATCTGCTTTACGGCGCGACGTGCGTTTGTCTGGAATCCCAGAACGTGCGGCTGAGCGGCATCGCTCGGCGTCGCTCTATCACCAACTCCTTTCTAGCCGACTTTCTATCCGTCTCTGTTCGCGCTTATTCCCGCCTTATTTCAAACTATGGCGCCCCTCTCATGGCCTAAGAGCCACCGCTCGCCCAGCAGACCCTCTCGATCCCAGACTAGAGTGACCTTGAAACCTCCCTCAAGCTCCGACTCATCGGCAACCAACGAAGGCCCTCCCCTCAAGAAGCGAAAGTATGTCCCTGGCGGACCGGGTGGTGGTGGGAGATACATCGAGCTGGAGGTGAAGGATACGCCGAAACCCAAGCCCACACCGGCAGTCAGACGTAATTCTTCCAACTCTCGTGGTCGCAATGGCCCAATTTCAGTTCCAGAGTCAGCACCACAACCTCAGCCTGTACAACTTCCTCCGCCGCCGCCACCTCCTGTTCCGACGACACCTCCCTCCGCGCGTCTAAGAAGAGAGAAGAGTCAGAACCGGGGCCGTTTTGGGTCGTCGACGGCGGCTGCCCTTGCTCTACAACAAGGGGATGGTTACAAGCCGCGAGAGGAGCGTGGTTGGGAGGAGTTTCACCCAGATCTAGATATTGAGACGAAGTTTGCGGTTTTCGATGCAGAGGAAGTGGATCGCCCCCCTCCCACAGCCTCGATTGCTCATATTCTGTCGCCAAACGGCCTCGAGATGACGAATGAGAAGGATCCAATAGCTGAGCTGATTCGCGCGCATACGAATGGCTCGTCACCGACCCCTATCAAGCGTCGACCAGGCCGTCCTCCTCGTCGACCGGAAGCCATCCTTAACGCTTTGGGCATTACACATCAACAGAAGAATGTTCCACCCCCAGGCCCGAATCCACGCGAGAGGCTAACGCTGCCGAAGCCCTCGTTCCGCATACGCGACCCGTTCACTTTCTATGACCAACCCGGAGTAGGTCAGCAGAACTATGTTGATCGCACTATGGCGAGTGTAGGGTATCAAGAAAGCGACCTATTCCTCCGTCATGACCGTCGTTTGATCCGCATGACAGAGGGTGCTCAGGAAGATGATCTGGATTCGGCGAACCCGGTCACTTCAGAAGGAGAGGTCAATGCTGCCGTTGGCCGGGTGGAATATGATATGGATGAGCAAGATGAGAAGTGGCTGGAGGAATATAATGCGAAGCGAAGAGAAGACCAGCTGGAGCCAATCAAACCGGCGGTCTTTGAGATCACCATGACCAAGATTGAGAAGGAGTGGCACATCCTAGAGAAGCGTATACCGAAGCCTAATCCCAAGCCTCCTCAGACGCAACGTCCTCGTTCGAGCTCTGCAGCGGCGGTAAATGGCGAGACAGCGCCGGGTGAGGAACAAGACAGCAAATGTGCTATCTGCGACGATGGTGACTGCGAAAACTCCAATGCGATTGTCTTCTGCGACGGTTGCGATTTGGCAGTACATCAGGAATGCTACGGTGTGCCGTTCATCCCTGAGGGACAATGGCTGTGTCGCAAGTGTCAGCTGATTGGAAGAGGGTCTGTCAACTGCATCTTCTGTCCAAATACCGAAGGTGCCTTCAAGCAGACTACCTCCTCGAAGTGGTCTCATCTCCTGTGTGCGATATGGATCCCGGAGGTTTCTATTGGTAATCCTTCTCTTATGGAACCGATCACAGACGTGGAGAAGGTACCTCGCAGTCGCTGGAAGCTTCACTGCTACATTTGTCGCCAGAGAATGGGCGCCTCGATACAATGCAGTAACAAGAACTGCTTCGTTGCGTTCCATGTTACATGCGCACGGAGGGCTCAGCTTTATTTGAAGATGAAGTCTGGCCATGGAACTCCGGCGGTCATGGACTCCCATCTACTCAAAGCGTTTTGTGACAAGCATGTTCCACCAGAATGGCGCAGAGAGCATGGAACAGATGTTGCCACGGCCGAGGCAATAGAGTACTACAGGACTACAATGCAAGGCCGCCGATGGGGAGACAGCCAGGCAGCAGCGCTTTCCTTGGAACCTACACACCCTCTCGGTTGCGATCACGGGGATGAGGACGGATATCGCACACATACACCACGCATTACTCTGACTGTTGGCGGCAATAAGCGAAAGCGACCGACTGTACCCAAGACTATCTGGAAGTTACCTTCCGGGGCCCCTGTCATCCCTCAGGTCGTGCTGAACTCGGTTGTGGCCTCGCTGCAGCGCTTCGGGGTCCGACAAAGAAAGCAGTATGCTGAGGATGCATGCAAATACTGGACGCTGAAACGAGAAGCCAGGCGGGGAGCCGCACTTCTGAAACGTTTGCAACTCCAGCTGGAAACCTTTTCGTCCATGGAGATGACAAGGAGAGACTATGTTGCTATGGGAGTCCCTGGGAGCAAGAGGTTACAACGGCGTATTGAATTTGGTGAGAGACTATATCATGATTTGGATCGATTGAGGATGCTGTGTGATGAGGTGAAAAACCGCGAGAGAGAAAAGTTAAAGGACGTGGAGACGCTTAAGACTATTGTCGACACTGTCTACTTTCCCATTTTCCCTCTGCTCTGGCCGATTTTCGAGAAAGCTCAAGGGTAAGCATGTTTCATCTACTTTCCCTCACGTGTTCTAACAATGCGGCAGGCTTGATGGCAAAGGTATCTTTCGACAAGGCCTGGCGTCTATTCGAAGCAAGTTGCAAGAACGCTTTTATCCTTCGGTTGCTACCTTTTCCGCCGACTTGGCCCACGTCTTCACCACGGAGATCGGAGTCCAACCGGCTGGAGATACGGCTGAGCTTCAGATGCAGATTAGTGGTCGTGCTCCGGAACTTAGCCTAGAGCAACGCGAGAAAAGGAAGCTTGCCAAGCGGATAATCAAAGCTATTCAGCCTTCGCTAGAAGATGCTATCCGAAAGGAGAGCGAATTGAACCGCAAGCCGTTCGAACAAGAGCTCAAGGAGCTCGATCTCATGCTGGAGAATAGTGTCATGTCCAGACGGGGCTCTGAAGTCGATGCGCCAGAACAAGCTAACGATGAACAAGCGTTGACAGTACCAAATGGTACAGAGCAGAAGGTTGAGGAAATGGCTGTATTGGCTAAATCCGAGCCTGAAGATACTGCTGGTGTTGCCGACGTGCCTGGGAAAACAGATGCACCTGTCGAGCCTAGTGCGGTCGAGTCCCAACCTGCAGAGGCATCTACTGAGCCTCAAGTACAGCAGGACACGAACATGGAGGATGCTCCCGCTGATATGCAGGACACAGAGCCTCCAAGTGCAGATGTGGCGCCCACAGTTGTACAGCCTACAATTGAAGATCAACCACCTGTTCCTGATCAAAATGGAAATATGGAGAAAGAGAGTGTTGAGCCATCCAAGCCACCAGTGGAGACCCAAAAAGGGCCGTTGACCCCCCCACCCAGCTTCAAGGGTGATCAGCAATATCCGTTGGCGCAAGGAGGCATCCAGTGGTATATGCAACCATTCGACCCCATTGGTACCACCATCCACGAGGAGCGGTGGACCGGGCGAGATGTGATGCGAGGGATGAGCGAGGAGCTCAGTGAGCTAGACGAGGAGGAGCTAAAAGATCTGGTCGAGGATGAAGAGCTGGAAGGACAGATGATCAATGGATCGAATGAAGCAGCAAATGGAGGCGATGCACCAACACAACAGAATGTCAAGGTACATCGGACTCGACGACGCTGGCGCGGATTCAGGTAGTTAGACGTACAGGTGGCGGAGATATCATCGGTTTTGAGCGAACATTCCCTACACACCTACACATCATTTCTTTCTCTGCGTTTCCCAGATTTCCCCTTTCTGTATGTTTGCTTTTTTTTTCTTTTTTTTTTTTTTTTCTTTTTTCACCTCGTCTCCCTACTACTGCTGCTGTTGCTGCTGAGGGAACAAACATAGGCTGGCCAGGCGTTGGTTAGGTTAAACACTGGGAATTTGGTGGATTAGAACAGCAGCCATTCTCAGATAATGAACTTTTACAGAATGTAATCATTGTCCATTCGCATTCAATTAACATTCTACTGATGAGATAGTAACTACTCCATGTTGCATAGTGTGGACGGTATTGAATGGCTGGTATGGAGGACGGCCTTGGCACGACGGCAGAGCCGCGGGCGGTCCAGAATGGCTTATGGAAGACTCGCCGCGCTCGACTTTCTTTCCCGGTTTCTCCCCCTTCTTTCATCATCACCACCGATTTCCATCTCCTCCTCCATCCATCCTTTTTGCCTTCCTTCCTTATCCCCTTTCTTCTCCTCTTCTTTCTAATCTCTCGGACATCAGAGCCATCTTAGCTTCCTGGCTTTCTGATATCCGCGTCGGATAGCTATCGGGTTCGGTTGTTGAATTTTTCTGCCTCTCACCAGCACTTTCCTCGGTCTGCGTCGCGCGCGCGCCTTCCCATCCCTTTCCAACACACTTAGCTTTCTCATTTCGTCTTTTCGGTTTCCGTCATTATGGCTACAGAGTACGATAACGAGAACGGTCGCTACGACGGTATGTCAACCGGTTATCTTGCCTCGCCAGCCCAGCTGATTTCCCCGGTAACATCATCACAACAATGCTGACTCGCTGCTCAGACGAGCCCCGTTTCGCTCGCGACCGCAGCGCATCTCCTCGCGATGAGCCTCGTGCTGATCGCACCCGTAGCCGTTCTCCCAACGGTCGCGTCGATGACCGGTATGTTTACGTGCAGATCTAGCTAGCTAGCTAGCCAACCCCCAGACGTCAGCCAGACTGACTGGAGCTCCTCATAACTAGCGCCCCCATTGATCCCCGCAAGTCTCTCGATGACGAAGAGGGTGCTATCAACACTGGATCCAACCTGTTCGTCACTGGTATCCACCCCCGTCTGACCGAGTCGGATATTTCGCGTCTGTTCGAGAAGTACGGTGATGTCGAAAACTGCTCGATCATGGTCGACCCCCACACCAAGGAGTCTCGTGGATTCGGCTTCGTCAAGATGGTCACTGCCGAGCAGGCCGATGCCGCTAAGGAGGGTCTCCAGGGCGAGGTCATCGAAGGTCGCACCCTGAGCATTGAGAAGGCTCGTCGTAGCCGTCCCAGAACCCCGACCCCCGGAAAGTACTTCGGTCCTCCCAAGCGTGGTTAGTTATCCAGACTCCCTCTGTATATTGATATGTGGCTTACGCGTGTCCAATATCGTCAGATTTCCGTGGAGGTCACCGTGGCGGCCGTGGCGATCGCTATGACGATCGTCGTGGTCCTTATGGTGGTAGCTGGCGCCGTGGCGACGACTACCGCTATGGCCGTTATGACTCCTACAGCGACCGCCGCGACTATGGTCGTGACTACCGTGACTACGGTGGCCGCCGTGACTACCGTGATGACTATGGATACCGCGGTGGTGGCAGCAGCGGTGGCATTGATCGCTATGCTTCCGGTGGCCGCGAGGACCGTTACAGCCGCGAGGACCGTCGTGACGATCGCCGTGAAGAGCGTCGTGGCGGCAGCGGTGGTGGCTACTATGACCGCGATGCTAACCCGCCCAGCTACGGCTCCGCAGCTCCTGCTCGTGATGCCTACGCCGGCGGCGGTGGCAGCAGCGGTGGCGGCGGCGGCGGCGGCCGTTCCTATGATCCCCGTGACGACCGTTACAGCACTAGGTAGGTGAAGTTTTGACTGATCTGGACGGTCGGAACAGGACCCAGAGCACGTAACCTCGTCCAGTGATGGGTCCGTTTAGCCACCGCGCTTCTTTCAATTTTTCCCCCTACGCCTTTTGTTTTCTGTGACATTCCCTTACTTACCCTATTTCCTGGAATGGTTTTTTAATTCCCAATACCCCCATTCGAATGGAATTGCGCTCAACGGGCTACGGTGGGGCGTCATCTGTTGTCTTGTCGAAAATGGAGAGAAGAAGTCTTCATCGCATTCACATGTCATCCGGCGAAACCGACATGTCACCGTTTATGCGACCAGTCGATCTTCGAAAGAGAAAAGAAAAACCAAGGGAAAAAAGAATAAGAAAAAAGAAAAGGAGAATCCTATGTGGTGTCGTCGGCACTCCTCACATGCTGATGTTTTCTTTTGTTAAATTCGCTCGCAACACCGGAATATTTGGCGGCATGGGAAAGAACAAGAACTTTAACGTTGTAATTCCTCGGATTGTCAGATGGGTTTCAGCACACTGCTACATTTCACTCTTCAACCCTTCCGGAAACTTGGTCGTTATCTCGCTAGTCAGCTGTTCGCCTTTGTTTGCGTCTTTGCGTCTTATACAACTCATCTTAACGTAACGACTTTCGATTGTATTCGGCCAGAAGCTTCATAAATCTGCTCAGCCTGCAGAGGCTATTGCTTACGCCCTGGATCCCGCTCTCTGCACCCGGCGGTCTGCAGGGGGGTCGACCAGTGTCGCGCGGCACCAGTTCGCCATAGCGTTTGCGTTGTAGTATCGCCAGGGGAAGAGTCCAGTTCTCGCAATAGAGCCAATTTGATGGCAACAGCAAACAAGTGGACCCTGTAATTCCGGGCGTCGGTACATTCCCCCGGTGCAATCGATAATCCGGCCATATGGAAGGGGCGTGATTGAGGTAGGTTCGATCGGTCTGAGACTGATTGGAAACAAGAATATCAGAATGCTATGCTCTGATTGACCTAGGTTGAAAGCAGGGGACATCTACATGTGTCTCTTGTTAATTTTTTTTTTCTTTATTCTTTCCTCTTCGTTTTTCCACCATCATCTCATAATGGCTAACTGCAGGGCAGCATCCTTGATATCTGTTTGTTACATAGATATCTTCGTCGCATTTGGGATCCGGGAATGAATTCGTTTTTTTAGATTGGTTCTCGCTGTACTCCTATGTAGCATTCCGTACCTTACATGGAGAATTTAGGACCCTCTGGTTGGGGCGTAGATAGAACGTAGGCGTAGAAGCAAAAATCTTATCTGGTGTCTAGTATCTAGGCAACATGCAGCACACAATGACTGCCTGGCCATGAGAAAATCCGTGCCTAATAATCCCAAGACAACAGATATCTAGCCACCAAACCAATTCTTCATACATATCCATCCAAATCATAACTTCATGACCGCATTATCTCCATCCAATATAGACATAGAGCCGAGGATAAACTCACTCACTGCCCTAAGGAGTAGAAACCCATAGCGAGCAGGTAACCTCTCCATATGCCAAAGCTACCCAAGACCAACCATTCTATTTCATCTGTGTGGGGGGTGCGTCTCCGACTGAACAACTAGACTAGACCGAATCAGCATTCATCTCCTTGTTACTCTTATGCAGATGGAGATTAACCTTGAAAGTATCAGCGTCACGTACAGAAGGTACATGCTGATGTACGTATGCATCCAGTCTTATTCCACCATGCGTTGGATAGTTTCTGGGCCCGATGATTGTCTCATGTGTAGCGCACAACACACGTTACCATTCAGCACCAATAAGTAGTCGATAAAGCAAGAACGTCTACTCCGGAGTCTTCGAAACACCCTGCTGTTCGACCTCGTTGCTCTTCTGGATGAGGTATTCGCCGAGGACGCGGAGGGGGTTGGGTGGCCTATTCAAATCACATCATAGACACCATCAGCTTGCTTCCTTACGATGGCACTTCGCTTGAGTAGAATACAGTCAGAATGAATAGTGGTGTACGCACTGCTCCTTCGCAACGACCGTCATCCCATCGAGAAGATGAGGCACTATCTTCTCATTCATGTATCTTCTTATCGGGGCGCCGCCGGGACGGACTTGAGTGGTGGCGGAGGGGGTTGCAGCGGCGGAGTCGGCACCGGGGGTGTTTGCAGCTGAGTCGGAAGCCATGATTTTATCTTTGTCGGGATTAAGAGATGGGTGTGGTTGTGACGGTGGTTGTTGGTTCTGGGGAGGGAAGGGAGATGTAGTAGAAGTAGTTTGCGGTGGAGGATTAGTTTGAGGCTGAGGTTGAGGTTGAGATGTTGTTGCCTGCTGTAGGAGGGGATGTATGAGTGAATGCTCAAAAGCGGTCAAAAAGTGAGAATAGAAAGAATAGCAGAGATCAATTGGAGTGAATTGGTTTGGTTAATGGGGGCAAAATTAAGAATTCAAGAGTAAAACAAAAGCGGAGCAAGTTGCACTGCTCCGCCTGTGGGGATCGCGACGGAGAGTGTACTGTGTGCTGTGCAGGAGTGGTTCCTGGCAGTTCTGGGACGTCTCTTACCGCGCTGTCGTCGGCCATGGTTTATATTTGACTGAACTTAAATATTCTTGTAGCTATGCTATGATATTTGAGGGATCTGGGATTATCTTCGATGGAACTGGCCGGCTTACTGCATGCGCTTCATCCTGTGCCTCGCAGCATCAAGCATCAATGCAAACAATGCAAATTATACATTGTGCTTGTCCATATCGGGATATATGGGTCAGGTGACTTCGTGTCTTTCCGCGTCACGTTCTTTTCCTGTAGCGAGAAGCAAATGGAAATATTATCATTGCAGACTATGTGTTAGTGCTGCTGCCCTGGTTGCAGCATGTCCCTGCTGGACTACTGGGACACCCTTCGTCCTTCTGCAAAGCGCAGAAAAACCACCAGGGAAGAGACTGACACCGGCGATGAGAAAGACACTCCCGACTCGTCTGATAGTCCGCTGATAAAGCCCTCTGAAACACCGCTGCCGGTGCGACTAGATTACAATCCAACCCCTGCTGAAGCCGGGGGTGAAGGTGCTGGAGATGACTCTGAAATCCCTCCAAACAGTCAAACCGAGCTCGAGTCCTCCCTGCCTGCCATCCAGGCGGACAATCGCGCAATCGAGGAGTATGAAGCTTCGCGCGCAGTCGATGAGAATGAACCGGACCTCCAGCAGAGACTGAGGGATGGTACATGGCGGAAGGGTCGAAGTTCCATCTACGTGGATGCGTTCAATCTGGCACTGGAAACTGTACTGGATGAGGAGGCGCATTTGTTTGATGAGGCAGAGATGGAGGTGTTTAGGCAGTGGCGAGAATTGGACTATGAGTCTCAGTATCTGTGTGTTGTCCGACTTATTCGTATATGTATACATGCTAATAGGCTAGATACGTGCGTCTATTCCTTCGCAAGACCTCTGCCTGGCATCCGAGTCAACCGGCTAGGCTACTACTCGGATATTGCAGACATGCCCCGTGTGGTAGCTGAACTGCGCCGCGCTCGGAAGCTCCCATCATTGGCATCTGCAGATGGAAATTCCGCAGATGACACCGTCCCCGTCGATACGGGCTTTGTCTTGGGCCAAGATGGCGAATTCAAGTTCGCCGAGGAGATTGATCAGATAACCACCCTGGAAGAAGCGTCCTCGCTCTTACTACTCGATGAGTTGAAAACGCTCGCGAAAGACGCCAAAGTAACAGGGAAGAGTAAGAAGGAGCTCATAACTGCCCTGCATCGGTCAAGTCAGAAACAGACAGGCCTCGACTGGAATAGTAAATCCAACGGCAACAACAGAGAGGACCATTTCATCCAAAAAATCCTCGACTACACCGGCGACTGCATCCGACTAGCATCCGGCCCTCGTGCCCTATTCGAACGAGTCCATCTAGTCTTCTACCGGTCCACCGAATGGACCGAGAAATCACTCACCACCATCATCCTAGCCAAGATCTCCCGCAGAAACTTCCCCGAGTACGTAGTCTGTCGAACCAATTCCATCTTTCCCTCACGGGAGACCCTCCTAGAATTCGAATCCGCCTTGCGCACTCAATACCTAATCGACAACCTCCTCGAGTTCAACGGCACTCCCACCGTCGAACTCTTAACACAGGTCAAAGACCTCGCATACAAAGTCTACCCCCGGTGGAGAGCCCTCCTCCATAAGGAACAACAGAAAGAAGACACCGTCTACGACTACAACGAAGGCGCCTACCTCCGCCGATTCTCCCCAGCATGGGTCTACACGCGCATTATCCACAAGGGCCTCCACCCCCTGGGCCGCTTCAAAGAGCACGAAGAAGAGCACCGCCTCCTGTCTGAACTCCTAGCCCAGCGTCTCTTCCACGCTGCCCGTCGCGGCGCATGGTACCAGCGCAAAGCACTCCTCGAAGAACACTACCTCTGGGCGCTGAAACCCTCCGAAGGGCGCACCGAAGAAGCTCAACGCAAACACTGGCGCCGCATCGCCCTTCAAACCTGCGAAACGGGTCTCCAGGACCCAGATTGCCATCTCATCTACCACTATGACCTCCAGAAACGAATCACCAAGCTCGAAAAAGCCCTCAAGGTCGTCAAGCGCGAACAGCACGACTTCGGGCACGTCCGACTAGCCAAACCCGCGGAGCGCACGATCGAAGGGATCCAGATTGAGCGTGACGAGCCAACCCAACCCTCAACCCCAAACGATACCACCCCTACCATCACTACCACTGCCACATCCAAACGCGGCCGCCCAACCATCTGGCTCGATCCCCGCGACGGCGGCGAATGCCGCGTCGAAAGCATGTGTCTCAGCTGGTACAGAGACCGTGGCTGGAAAGGCTACCACTCCGAAGGAGGCATTATCCGAACACTGGTAACTTTTCTCCTACCCTCTCCCCCCACTTCCCCCTCCCCAACCCCATAACCTAACAAGTAGAACAGTTCACCTACCTCTTCTACGACATCCTCTACACTTACATCCCCAACGTATTCCAAACACCCTTCCAAACCAGCCCGCTAGACCTACATACCGACGCCTTCTACCCCACCCGTCTCTCACTGATAAACCATCGTCTTGTGGAGATCACCAACGGCGAGTCGGAGCGTCTCATCCGCGCTGTCCATGCGGAGCAATCCCCGCGCCAGACGTGCGCGATTGGGCTGGATTGGTCGTTTGAGTTGGATGATTTGGTCCAAATCGTCAGGTGTTTTAGGGGCGAGGCGCTAGCGGCTGTTTGTAGGGTGATGGCGCAGGAATATCAGGCAAGGGGAGGTGGGGTCCCGGATTTGTTGGTTTGGAGGGTATATAATCAGGAGGATGGTGGTGGGGAGGGCGTTGACGGAGGGGAGGAGGGTAAGAGTGATGCTGATGCCGAGGGGAAAGAAGGGTACGGAGAAGTGATGTTTGTGGAGGTCAAGTCGGCGAATGATCGGTTGAGTGATTCGCAGAGATTGTGGATTCATGTTCTGGCGTCTGCCGGGGTGAGGGTCGAGGTTTGTAATGTTGTTGCTAAAGAGGTTAGACGTTCGTGAGATGTACGTAAATAGCGTTGCGTTTATACTACATATACAATATAGAAGGATGGAAAGATACATCTACAGTTAACATCTACGATGATAGGAAGAAAAATAGTGTGGTCATAATTTTATTTCATGACTATCGCGAATCAACCCTTCCAGATCGACCCAATCAACCACGACGACAGCCACTTCACCACAACAACTTCTACCCCAGCACAAGAAGTGCACGCGCTTAAGCAACGAGGGTGGAAGCAGTGGCGGACTCGTAACGCCAGGTGGGGGGGAGGACACCGACGGACTTGTAGTAACGAGACAGACGGTGGATACGAGACTCGATGAGAATCAGGCGGAACTTGCTGTCCTTGTCCTTGCGGTTACGCTCAAGGTGCTTGCGGACGGCGACGGCCTAATACCAGTTTGTTAGTATTCAATCTACCATCGTGTTTTCAGATAAATGGGGAACGGCATACCTTCTTGATGAGGTGGTACAGGTCCTCGGGGAGCTCGGGGGCAAGGCCTGTTTAAAAGATCACTCTGTCAGCCTGTGGTTTGACCAAGCAGAGGCATACGGGATCACGCAAAAGAAACTTCCAACATCCAACTGCATTTCTGCGAGTTGGTGTTGATGTTTTGCTTCTGGTGCCCTCCAGTTTTATGGACATGTTGTGGGTGTGCGGTGTAGAGATGGTGGGAGGCAGAGAGCGCCGGGATTGCTGCGATTGCGATTGGCTGTAGGTTTGCGAGTGTCCATGTCGATACAGAGTCGAGAACGATTCCGGGTATGTTTCAACCTCGTTCTCTTTCTTCTTCTTCACTTCCGTGCAGAATATATCGTATCGTTGTCCATCAATCAACCCGTAACCTGGCTGAAATCGAATCGCCGGATATATTCCAATCCGGGTCCTAGCTGCTTCTCTGCTCGCGCCCGTTCCATTTCCGCTGCCATATTCACATCCACAACATGCTCATATAACTGGTGCGACTGGTGAAAGGGAACATGTCGGTGATGTCGTACCGTTGGACTTCAAGATACGGAGGATCTTGTTACCTATTCATCCACATATTAGTATCCTTCCCATCCCCGCAATTTGAGAATTGAGAGGGGAATCTTACCAGTGACAGTCTTGACCTGGGCAACACCGTGGCTGTCACGGAGGACAACACCGATCTGGGAGGGGGTAGCACCCTTCTTGGCGAGCTTGCAGATCTGCTCAACAACCTGCTCGGTGGAAGCCTTGAACCAGCTCGGGGGAGTGCGAGAGTAGGGGAGAGCGGAGGACGAAATGCCCTTTCCCTTAGAGTGAAGGCGACCCATTTTGATTGATTGGTGGTGTTGACGGGGTGGTTGTCGAACGGGTTGTGAGTGAGCTGGTCGAGTATCGAAAAGTCCGAAGGAGGAGAGGTTATTTTTCGTGGGTGGATTTTGCGATCGTGGGTCACGTGGGTTCCAGAATTGCTGGATTGTGTGGATAAGGTCATGTGATGTGGGAGCGGTTCGCTTATTTTTTCTTCCTGCACCTTTTTAAGCTCCGTTTTGACTTCCTTTTGCGTCGCTGGTTTTTGTTTCTTGTGGTATGCCAGCGAGCTACTTCAGAGTTTATGGTGCTCTGTTATTTCTGATTTCACTGTATGATGTTCGACTAATACTACAGCTATGTTGCTGGCAGGTCTGGCTATAAGGTTAGTTTTCACTCCCTATATTTCCGCCCTCTGCTTTACAGGATGAAACACACCATATTTTTTATTTTTCTGGTACCTCTTATGTCAGAGGTAGGCTTCGGTCTATCTCGATGATCTAAATGGACTTCTGATATCCATTCATTCCTCGAAATGTTATGTCATGGGAGTTGAAACGCATTGTGCTGACTCGCATCAAGAATAGGTTTGCCAAACATCAACTTGAGGATAACATGATATTGAGAGATGGGATTTTATAGCGCATATAGCAATGAATGTTTCTACTGTTGAACTGATTTTAAATCTATTTTCCTGCCTGGGTAGATTGTGGAGTCGCTTGACACCATATCGTAGCTGTTTTAAGGATGCAAAGGACGGGCTATACGTCGACTTGTGCGTGTAACCGACGGGATATATGACCATGTTCTTTCACAAAGTACAGTCATGTTGCAACTTTGGACTCTTAAGACGACTGCGAATCATCGGCAATGCATTCTATACAATGAGCCATTTTCACGATCGCAAAGGACTTCGTAACGAACCACGCAGCCCCGTGGAGTTGCAAAGCCCATCATCAATCGTCCAACAGACACAGTCATCGTAGCTGCACATCTCCATCGATATCAAGCAAATGCAAGCAGTATCACACCGCAACGAGGCATGGCTATCTGTCCAAGACACCCTCGTGCATCCGCTTCAGCATCACAATTTTCTCCCCACTTGCTGTTATCAGGCTCGTTCTTGCATTTCCAGCGAGTCCCGCGCGACGTCGTGGGAAATTCAACGACATAGTCTGATTTGCCGATCAAGATTTCAAATCAACTTACATGGACGCGCAGTGTGCAGGACGGACGAACCATGGTCTGCTCTGCGACGTGCATCGAGTGTTGCTGCGAACATCCCGTAGATAGATAGATGATCGTGACGCGATTTGTCTGTCTATCTGGCTGTCTGCCTCGTGCAGCAACTCCGAAACAACAGTAGACCCGCGTAAGCGTAAGCCCTAGGCCAACTAGCTACACGATAATATTTGTGTGTGCATCTGTATGCGTCGCGTTTGAAGCCAGGAGGGCCATTCGATTGGGCATGTAAACCCGCGTTGTGGATTGGCGATGTGTCATATTGCAGCAGCAGTAGCTGTGGGCTGTGGACATCAGCCGTTGGTAGTGGTAATTGAGTCACTGACAGGCTTCACTCAGCCCAGCCTGATGTGACCGCTATTTGTGGAGCATGAAAGTAGGCAAGTGGGTATCAGCAACACGTTTGTATTCGAAACGAGGAGAATAAGATCGAATCGTACTTTGTTTGTACGATCGAAGCGGTCATCTTCCGTGTCGTGCGAGATCAGTAACACTATACTCTGTACACCGTAAGTAAACTGGAGAAAGGGCAAGTCTAGACCAGGGACGATAAACTTGGAAGCGATCAAGTAGTCGGGACAAGCGAGTCCAGGTCCATGATTCGACCACTCCACGAGCTGTGCGTTGACGTCTGATCTCAGGGATCGCCAAATCAGACGGTCGAGTGCGACCGACACCAGGCACGGCGCGGAGAGGGGCAAGTGCGAGGGCAAGCTGAGCCCCGTATGTATCACCATTCAGCACAGAGAGACCCTATAGCACAAGACGGAGAGGTGAGATCGTGGGTACTGTGAACGAGCGTCGGTCTCCACGCGTTGTGACCGGTCAGCTGGCGATGAGCCTATGATCGCCCCCGTCACCGTCACTGCTGGATGGCAGCGACTGATTGGCTTGCCTCCTTCATCCACAACTGATGGCGCAGTTGCACGGGCTGGATATTTTCGAACGGGATCTGAGATGGATCGCCAGGATATGCTGGAAAGGCAAGAGTGAGAATTGCCTCTTACGGCATCCGAGTACCGATGTGCCTTGTCTTGTCTTGCCTTCATCGCATGATCTGGTGGGATTTCACGGTCGCTGCTGTTCTGCCAGCTGATTTGCCCCGCTAGTAAAGCTGACCGTATACAAAAGGTACACCAGTCAGGACTCGAGAGTGGACAAGATAGCACAGACATCACAGATAGCTGAAAGGATCTCTATCCAACGGGCGACCAGTTGGATGATTGATTCCCCTCAATTTTCTTGCTCATTCGTCTCCTCTCCACTGGCTTGGCGGCGAGCATTTGTTCTGACAGCCCTATGAGCTGTGATGCAGGTAGTCCCGGCATACTATTGGATTCCTTCGGGGGAACTAGTATCCGAATGCAATAAGCAAATAGGAGAATTTGAATTGATTGTCTGCGTAGGGAGGACAAAGGGATGATGTTTTCTTGCGTGCATCTCGTCTTGTTTGTTGCTTATTGCTTGTCTGTCAATACTAGTGGCTGATCGCCTCGTTAGTACACCACCCTATCAAAGTCATTAGGGGGGTTAGGGACTAACTATCAAAATTTTCCATAGCATGTACTTTAGGTGTTTCACTAGCGACGCATTGCTTTTCCTGCTACTACACAAATGTGAAGGTACTCTTTCGGTCCAAAAGAAATCCTGGATTATACTCCATAAGTTGTAATAGCTACCACACCTGCATGGTCCTGCCAACTAGTCTACAATGGACCAGTAATCCCTGATGCAAGTCCACCAAGGCAGCGACATATTTCGAGTTGAATTTGAATTCAAGAGCAGAAACCCAAAGGGGAAAAGTCTGATCAGGAACCCGCATAGAAGGACACGAAGGATACTTCGGATGGAAAGTTCTACGACGGAGCTTCGACGCGAGGCGTCTATGGCGTCTGTAAAGGCATCTGGATACTTCCCGAGCAAGTTTGGTTGAGCTATAACTTAGTATCGGTTTAGTTAACATTTCGTATTGCGGGATGCGCGGGAGCAATGCCGAAGACGGGATGGAGCCATAACTGGAGACTGACAGTTTCATCAGTCTACAAACGTACAAACTTAGTAGCTATTCTAGACTCGGGTAGAGGTCCAAAAAGCCAAGCGAAACAAAATGTCGCAAAAGGCCCCATCCAAGTGGGAATTTGAACAAAACAACTTTGCAATGCAGCAAAGTTTAGTAACCTGGACTAGAAGCCGCGAAGAGAATGTGGCAAATGTTTATTCCTATTATTGCCAGAACCATTTATAGAAGTTCTCCACGTGTGGTTACGTCTGTCATGTCGTGATGTCAACACTCAACAGACTATGGAGTAAGCCAGCTGGCTGACTATCTATCTCTTTGGTCGGTGTTTGGGATACATGAATTTAGAGCCTGGATTGTTGCAACCAGAGGCTGGGCGAACAATGGGATTGTGGGAAGAAGCGGAATCGAAATCGGCATCGAAAAAATCTAGCACCCGCCCGTAGATGTCCACTGAAGATTGAAGATCGGTATATACCCAGTCCCCCATCGAACAGCTGGCTTGCTCTCTGTCCACGTTACCCAATGAGGAAAATAAGCATGCCCCCCTCTCAAAAAGCTTGGTCTACGGCTTTCGCTACCCAGTTTCCAAAGTTACCAAGGTTTTCCTAGAGGAAAATGATAGCTAACTACTACCGAAGTCGATCAGTCCGGATATGCAAAACCCACTTCTATCAGCCAGATTAAGACTAGAGGAACGTCAATCCATACTGGATCACGCAAAAGCTCCTGGCAAGTAAGAAGGGGAGACTAAACTAGTATCCCAGGCTTCGGGTGCCGGAGTGGATGCCCTAAATTTAGCCGGTCAAGGGAACGTCCTTCGGTAGGCTTCAACTACCGTGGATGCTTGACGAACAAAAAGGTTGATGTCGATCACACCCGCGGCAAATTCCCGCGCAACGGGATATCTACACTATCTACTTAGCGATGAGGGTTTGTTGGGGATGATGGACATGGCACTAACTAGACCCGATATGCGGCTACGGCATACTGGATGCAGGTCCGTGTGGCAGGCAGTTCGAGGATGTAACCTGGATGGCGATGGGCACAAGTCCTCGCAGCGGCCGCGGCACGATGTAGTAGTATTGCTGGAGTAAATTGATGGTCCATGCGCCCGCCGCCACTGGGGCATCGATCTAGATTACACGGTATGTGGAGGGGTTGTTGCAATTGATGCCCGTGCCGATGACGATGGAAGTGCGACGGAGGCGTCGTTATCGAGTGTTGTACTCCTCCTGTGCTTACATGCTGGGTTACAAAGGTACTTTACTTGGCTGATGATTGTGTTCAGGAGTGGATCTATTTGTTCCTGAAGTCAGTGGCACCCTTTTCTGTACACAGTCAGGGGCACAAATGGGAGATCTGCTTTATTCTGAGTCACACCAGGTATCAGATGGCTCAAGATTGAGAGACCAGGGGGTAAAGGAGATAAAAAAACAAACCCAGATAACTGCAACATAGCACAGAGGAAATCCTGGGAGTTATGTAACGTGACCATAAAAAGACCATTCAACTCCCATGGAACCACTTTCGAGTCAGAACCCGGCTATGGGGAGTTTAGAGTCTTGTGGCAGGTCGACCCTCACCCAGGGGCAAGGGTTACTGCAGACTACGATGGATACAGGCAGTAATCGTCGCGACACTCGTGCGAAGCCGGTCGAACTCAAAACGACCAGGATGAGTCTTCTAGTGGCTGGGAAGATTGCTGGTTCGGGTATGGTGGAGGTTGATCGTAGTGCCTTCAACCCCTGCCTGCATACGAAGCCCGCCGACGCACTAAGCAGGAGGCAGTCGCTGTAAGGTACGCGGATGGTTGCTGAGTTTTTTTGACTGCAGGCTGCTGGTTAGTCCAAGAAATCCTAAATTTTACCTTCCGAGGGGATTGTGGGAAATAAAACTTGACATTGGCCAATGATCAGCCTGCAGGAGGGGCGATGTGATGTGCTCCATAACTATACGAGATATGAGAATTTTTGTAGAGCAACTCCTGCCCGAAAATGGGGACACAGACAGATCCCCAATATTGCAGCGAAGTACTAAATAAATAATGGGATTGTTATTATGCCCTAATCCAGCCCACGCAGGAAGAGGCTGCGGATAACTTGTCACTAACGTTTAGGATGACTTCCTTCTCCTCCTCAAAAAAAGATAGCCTAGACTAGTGAGTTTCATACCCCAAGAGGAATCAATGGCTCACTATCTCATCACTAAGAGAATTTATGGAAGCCTCCCCCGAGAGATCCATGGATAGCTCGGTGGGTCTCCCCTTCTCTAGCAGTAACTAAGTAGCCGACTCCGTTTTAGAAGCAGTATCTGAACGAAAATGCCCAGCAAAAAACCTACGGAGCAGGTCCAGTCGGTACTTGAGGGCCAATCAGCAAGGCGAAAGTACTCCGATCCATGCAGATGCAGGCATCGCCAATTTACCCAAAGGCGTTAGAAGGAAGCCAGTGTCAACCCAAGTCAACCAACGTCCGCGGCGACGGCATCTGATTCCCCGCTCCTCGTCTTTGCCCTACCACCGTCTCCCAGGCCTCTCGTTCGTTCGTTTCCTTCCTCTCCTGATTCCACCTGGTCCCCGGTGCTACTCACTAGCTCGCTTTCTCTTTTATTTTATTATTTATTTTATTTTATTATTATCATTTTCTTTGCTGCCTCTCCTCTGCGCCTCCCAGTCAATTGGAACCCCGACGGAGCTTGGGACTCGCTCCTTCTGTCTCTCTTTGCCCAGAACGGGCGTTGTCGCACGAAGCCAGTCAAATGAATTGCAGCGACTCCACCAAGTCCATCAATGCCCCCTGGTGCCAAACCTTACCGTAGTCTCTCTCTCACTCTCTCTTGTCTCTCTCGCCGTTCCGAGCCATGGAGGGGAATCCCACCATCTGCCGTCAGAACCCAATGAGCGGCGTCCCAGGCCATGGCGACGCTGCGTTGCTCTTGTGGTGAACGGACCTCCTATCAATCCATAGCCATTGCCCCAACCAATCCTCTAGTGGTACCCAGACGGTACCATCTTTGTGGTCGTCGGTACATCATCCATTGCCCTAGCTCGTAGTTAGTATATCTGATCAGCCTTCCCACCCCCCCATGTCCGTCCGCGCCCACCTGCCTCTTGCTCCCCTCTCTTCCTACTAGTATCATGCGATAAATTGCAAGGCTGTCTGTTCGATCGATATCAATCGTTCCACGGCCGTGAGCCTCTTGCGCGGGGTAACCACGCCCGGGCACAGTCACTAGTATTATTGATAATCCCGCCACTCGTTTGCCCCCGAGGACAGGACATGACCCTCGCCGGGCCTCTATCGCATCCGTCGCGCATTCACGAAGATTTCTGAGAGCCGTCAAGGCTGGCACCATGGCCAACGAAACATTGTCTGGATACTGTCCGACTCCTTTCCTCCAGGAGTCATTGTTCCCATCGAAAGGTGGATGTACGCTATCCCTTGCTAGTGTGGGCTCAATTGCCGGTGACAAAACTGATCGTGTGCTTCGTCGCAGTCATTGATGGACGGTTTTGTGAGGAGCTTACTACAGAGCATGGCAAGGTTTCTTGCTGTCTGCCCTGTCCATTGGCAGAATGGACCTATGGCGAAAGTATGTCTGCCACACGCATCCTCATTGTCCGAAAAGCCCTAGCTAACAAGGACGTTGTCGCAACTAGAATTGATCTCCCAAACCAAGGTCGCTAGTTGGCTTGGTGTCGCTACATTGCCCCTGTGCATCTTCCTCCTGGTATCATTCGCCGTGCTGCCTCCGAAATGGACGCATCGTCATTATCTGAGCATTTGCTTCACCCTGGGAATCTGCTGTATGGAGGTGGGTCGATTGCAATCGTGAATCAACTGGCCTGTATTCTGACTCAACCCCAGATCGCCTTCATCATCCCGCTAGGAGTCAAGCCAGAGCAATGCTACAACCATATCACCCCCAATGACATGCATACCGATCTGTCGTGTGCCTGGACCGGAGCCCTCCTCCTCCTCGGGGGCTGGGTATGCGTCACATTTAGTATGCCTCTATACCATCCACCACCAGTACCAACAACCACTAACCAGCGACTGCAGGCTTCATCCGCACACTCGCCTTCCACCTCCAAGTCTGCTGGGAAATCATGCTCGGTCCGAAATTCATGTGGACCGCACTCATCCTAGGCTGGGGTATCCCGGCCGTCGGCCTGACCGAGATGCTAATCCTCACGGGGGTATCCTACCGCTTCGGCACCGTCTGCCACATCAACGTCCACGACAGCAACAAGGACTACTGGGCGCCTGTCGTCGCCTTCGGCGGAGCATCCCTCTTCCTCCAATTCGCCACCCTCGTCTACTGCATCTACGTCTACGTCAAATCCCTCTACGACGAGGAAACCTCCACCACCAGCTCCGGTCTCCCCTCCTACTCCGCCAGCGTCCGCACCGTCACTGCCCGTCAAGCCTACCGCCGCATCCGCCGTGTCCTACAACTCCAATGGCGCGGCGTCGCCCTAGTCCTCGTCATCCTCACCAACGTCATCTTCTTCGCCGTCGTCTTCATCAAAATGGATAACCATCTTACCAGCACCGTCGCTAATATGAAACTCGCCACCCCCTGGCTCACCTGTCTCGTCGAAACTCAAGGCAACATCCAGAAATGCGCCAGTGAAGCTGAAGCCATCGTCCCGAACAAAGCTACCCTCCTCGCTGTCCTTATTCTTCTCGCGACGGTCGGCTTCTGGAACTTCGTTCTCTACGCCCGTCCCTCTATCTTCGCCGGCTGGGCCGAGTTCTTCAGAGCCCGCGTTACTCCGCCTCATGAGTTCGTCTCCGTTGATGCGCGCAGGACGCCAGATCCTCGCGCCTACGAGATGATCTCGGGCTCCAGTCTACCTCCGTATAAGACCCCTGAACCGGTTGTGCGGTCCCCGAGTCCCGCACGGACGATGGGCGCCCGTAGTCCGGAGGCGACGGGAGGACAGCACTATGGTCGTGAGGCTCGCTATGTACGGCCTTCGATGAGTTTCTCGTCCCCGAGACCGCCTAGTGCGACGCAGGGTGGCCCGGAGCGCGAATGGGATCCCGAGTCTACGTTTGCTAAGAGCCATTCACAGAAGGGGTCCATATGATGCAGTGGGATTGGCGTTTTGTGAAAGGGTTCTTTTGTTAGCATGGGGCGCATGGAAGAGCTGCTCTATCTTATTATTGTGTGATATGATGTGAAACTACTAACTGTTTACGGCTGGATTTGAGATTTTTATATACCCTGATGCATTTATGTTTGTATGTATACAATACCATAACTAGAAGAAAAGAAGAGGAAAATCATTACACCTACATCAATACTCCAAATCAATTCAATTTCTATGAATCTTACAGTGAGTGGGAAATTAATCCTCCATTCCTTCAATACCACCACAGTAGTACAAGATACTAAACACCCCGGTCCACCCCCAAACCTTAACTTCCCCCAACGGTCTGGCAGTCAGCATAATGAAAGGATCCTTCGGCTAATTGCTACTAACCAATTTAGCAATTTAGTTACATCATGAACCCCCGCAGGGCTAATTCTAATGCTGATTCCTGTCAGCAACAAGCGGAGATGGCACCACCACTAACCGCCACCCACTAGATTCTGTTTCTTTTCTTTTCTCCAGTCTAGAATCTCTTGGCCTCTTTCCCCCTCTTTTTTCCCAGGCAGGTAGTATTGCTCAGTGACATGACTGGACTATCTTCTCTGCTTTAGTTCTGTCTGTTCACTAACCCTTGCTTTGCATATGCATGCTTTCTTTCACTTGATCAATGGATCACCGAGGCTTAGAGTATCTGTTTCTTGTTTTAGGGTGCTGGCACGGACATAAACGTTAGAATTGGAATTGGGTTTTATGAAAGCCGAGGCAGGATGCCCAAGCACACTATCGATTGATGTCCTCGGAGTTTGCAAAGTTGATGGCACGGCAGTCCGGCATCGGATGGATGGATGGGATGGATGGAGGGATAGTTACTACACCCTGGTATATACTAAACCGAATAGGTAGTCATCCCCGTGCGAGGAGCCTACAGGGGGTCTATTGTCTGTCATTTTTTTTGGGGGGGGTTCTACTTTTCGTATTCACTTATCTCTGTCAATATTTAGTTGGTAGTTGGGCAAAGTATTCTGTGGAACGTAGATTGATTTCAGTCCTTTAGTTTCGAGTGGCTATAATGTATCCCACTACCACCGGCATAATTATCGCATGCATCTTTTATAAATTAGGAGAAATACTAGTAGTAAACAGACACACCGTGCTTACTGCTTACCTACCTACCTATACTTTACTTAATAACGCTCGATATAGTATTTCCCCCGCGGGGAATTGGGCCAGACTATTCTCTATTCTACTACTACTAACTAGGCGGAGTACTCCGTTCCAGCCGAGCAGAAGGGTAGTAACGGATGAGAGATCCTTCCCTGACGCACAGACCTACTGTATATTAAAGCCGAGGAGCAGAACTACCACGAGGCATTTTAGTAGTGATCCATGGGGTATTTTGATCGAGTTGACGGCTGGTTGTGGCGTGAGTAGTGCTTGTCTGTCATTTTACTATCGTGATATGTTTCTAGTGCGAGTAATTGGGCATATGAGTATTTTTGAATATAACTCGTATAGGATTTCCGAGCTCGCGAGCGGACTCGCTCTGTGTGTGTGAATGTGAGAGAGATGCTAGTACTATGTGTATACCTCACTGATTGATAACTGCTCACCCGTTCCTATATCAACATGTGGGGTCAACGGCGGGTAACTACTAAGTAAATAATTACCCAGTTGTCTGCTAGAACTAGGCTAAACCATCGGGGACCAGAGTGATCATCACTCGGGGTTCAATCTACTAGGAAATCGATCGTCCTCGGCTTCTGTCTGTCTGCATGCATGCATGGGGAATGTATGTGCCGAGGAACACTTACTTACTAGTGGTAGCAGAATATGTGATTAGGTTCGGCAAGTAGTTCATTCCGGGCTTATTGCATGATGAGAAATAATAATGGGGGTGGGTTCGAAACGGTAATAGATAGAGCAATAGGTGACTAGTAATTTGAAGGTTGCTTAGTTATAGGTTAATAACTGTAGCTGAACAATGTACTTACCAAGTGTAAGTATATATACCTCAGTAGCTAGTACTCCGGGGTATATAGAAGGCTGATTTATTAACCTACCTGGTAATCCAATTTATCGACACATACTAATCAGTTTATACCCGGTTATATCCACGAACCATAGCAAACATATAATCAGACTGACACATCAGACTGACACTCTATTGATATGTGACACTAGTATACTTTCATCTCACGATTTTGGGACAAGCCATCAAACTATCTAATACAATCTCGAATCAACCAGCCAAAACCACAGCTCAAGCATCACCGTGACGGTCAGACTATATACCCAAGCAACCAGTTACAGAAACAAGCACCCGGACTCATCGACCGTGACCTTAGGCGTTCTGCACCCCCTCAGGAATATTGAAACAATCAGTCTTCTCCAACTTATCATTAAAATCAATGTTATAAAGACTGTCCAGTCCAGGAGCATTAAAAAACTTTTGTTTAAGAGGCGATGAAGATACTCTCACATTCCCATCCTTGTCTATGTTAGCTTACTTGCAAGATTATTAATTCTTCAAAACTTACTCCATCAGATAGCATCGCACACCATCAGGAATCTTGATAGACGAAAACTGGTCCGTCCTTCTTAAGATTAGACATGTTGTTCTTTATTCTTAGCGGGTTATATATCTCGCAAGGTTGACTTACAAAGAAGTCGGGCTGGAACTGGTCGAGACTATAGCAGCCTATATGATCCGCGGGGATTTGGACACTGTCTCCCTCGTAAAGTATATGTCTTTGTAAAGAGTAACCCGCATATACCATCAGTAATGAGTATAATAAATTTGTGTGGCATGGGGTTAATACCATTGGGGTATCTGCCAAGGTACATGGCAGCGAAAAGTACTAGAAAAACAAAAGCGTGTGCTAGTCAGACCATCTTGGCTGGTAGTATATAGTCACGGCTTATTCAAGTCAAGTATCAGTTGAAGTGGTAGAGACTGCAATGAAATCGAGAGAGTTGGCTTGCAGTTAGTACATGGTTGGTGGTTGAATAACTACCTCCTTATGCAATAAATCCAAGACGATGAAATTTACTGTATCTATATGAATATGAACAAGCATGTTCTAATATCCAATCATTGAAATATCTTTGTACGTTGTGCAACCTGCCTTCTATCCCTTGTCACTTCAGCTTCGCCCCCGAATTCCTGTCTAGCACAGATAGCCAGTCATCGAAAGCCTATGAAAGACTATCTGACATGCCTTCTACATACTCCTGCCACTTCAGCTTCGCCACAAATTCTGGTCCAGCATGCTTAATTTTACGGTAGATGTATACTAGACACTATTAGATGAACTCGAGGTTGTGATAGTGATGGTGATGTGATGGTTTACTGCGAACTCGTAAACGTGTGGTATGCGAATGTTTCGAATGATTTACGGTGGTATTCAAGTACCTCCAAAGCATCTACCTGAAGCATGTCAAGATCCAAGTTCATTCGCTATGGTACATCGTAACCCCTACAGTACTAGAGAGCGCATCTCAACCACCACTGTCTCACTCCCCCTTCTCCATAACTTAACTTCCAGTACAGATTGTTGCATCGCCTGCCCCAGGCATCGTCGGCCTTGATCAATTACGCGTCATGAAGTGGCAATGAAAGAGAACAAAGGAGATAGATGATATAAAGAAAAAAATGGGATATGTGTATAGACCGTCCATCCTACATTACCATGCGTTGACGTCGAAGTTTTCCTGCACAAGTTAGCAAGTCTAAGCCAGATTTCTGAATCAGGATGGAGGATCTCACCTCGGAAAAGTAGGTTGTAACCACAGTCCGGTCCGAGAACTTCCTGCCCGCAAGCGCCTTCAAAGCATTCGTTGTCGATTCGACCGTGTCAAACTTGACGAAAATCTTGCCCACACCCGGCGACTGTCGGCTGCCGCCTGTCGGACGGGGTACCTTCAGCTCAACTACAGTGCCGTACTTGGAGCATTCGTCGCGTACGTCATCGCAGATTTCTGTTCTGTTAGTCAATAGGCTCCTACTCATGCATACAGGCACACTTACCGTCATAATCTTCAGGGTCCATCAACTCCTCCGGTGTCACCATGTTGAGCAACTGCAGGACGCGGCTGGTCTCCAGGTCCTGGGATGTCGTCTTGGCGAACATCGACATCGCATTGACGCCCATGTCAAGGCCTGCAGCCTGGGTCATTCCGATACTGGCGCGCACAACCTTGAGGTGCCTGTCACCCAGCTCCATTCCATTGAGGCCTTCCACCGCGATGGTTGTTGCCGAAGGATCGGCATACTCGCAGAACGCAATGCCCTATTCATGTCAGTACACTTCCAGGAGTCATTTGATAGGAACCTACCCTAGACTCCTCCGTAGAACTGTCCTTCACCAAAACAAACGACTTAAGTTCTCCGAACGACTTCAGAAGCATTGTTACCGGCTCTTCGGGGATGTAGTGGGGAATGTTGGACACGCAGATCTTGTTGGGAGAGTCAGGCACCTCGTTCAGCAGCACGCCTTCCTGGTATTCCTGCTCTGCTCCACCAGGGACAATGTAATCCTTGGGTCGCCGAACTTCCAAGCCCTGAGCGGCACCATTAGCGGCACCGTTGCCAGCAGCTTCGTGTTCTTCCATCGCTATTCCGTCGAAAGCAAGTGCAACCGTAGCGTCATTGGGCGACTTGAATTCGAGCAGGGCGAAAGTATGGTCTTGGGCCACCTGGGCCGAGATACAAGGATCCACACTCTGGATAACATTGAGACCGTTGAGTTGGACGTTGAAGAAGGCCAAAAGGGTCTCGCCGGTGACACTTTCGGGAATGTTGTAGACAAAGAGACGCTTGGCCTGGCGAGAGTTGGAAGGCTTGAGGGTAGACGTGTCCGCGTTGCCACCTGCGGGCTGGTTCATGAACGCTTGAAGGCGGCTGGGGTCCATCGGCTGCTGTCGGGGGGCTCCAGGGAGAGGGAACATGCCTGTGAAAGATCACATTAGACTACAAAGATACCAAACGAAAAGACAATTTGTCTTACCTGACAGCTTCGCCTGCTCAGCAGTAACATTCTCATAGCCCGGAGGCTTGATATCCCACTGCGTCAAGCGGCGTTTCCGATCCAATACCGACACGATATCTGTGAGGTCGGGTGTGGCCTCTCTCTTTCGAGGAGGCGACGCACTCCGTCTCCGCTCCCCTCGCTCGCCGCGTTCGCGATCTCCACGCCCTCCACGCTCTCCACGCTCCCCACGCTCACGCTCGCGGTCACCCCTGCCTTCCCGTCGGGGTCTATCCTCGAACAGATCTCTGTCTCCCCTTTCGCGGCGGGAAGGTCTATCTTCGTACTCTCTGCGCCGGCGATCACCGCGATCACCGCGGTCGCCGCGATCCCGATCCCATTCCCGGTCATCTCTGCGGCTAGAATAACGGTCCTCGCGTTCTCTGGCGCGGTAGTCGCGGCTGGACGAATACGAATCTACCTCATATTCGCGTCGGGAGCTTCTGGAACTGTAGTGGGGGGACCTCGACCGTCTTCTCTCTCCTCTCTCTGCTCTGTCGCCGCCGCGCTCGCGACGCTCTTCGCGCTATCGTTTCACTCCAGTTAGCTCGGGGCAGACACACCCTTGGTCGAATTTCACTCACGTAGTAGTCTCTAGGGCGACCAGAATCTGCGACATTTCTGTTAGCCACCCTACTCGGTAGTAAATGGTATGGTGACGATAAAGCTTACCTCTGGACGTGTACGTATCGCCGTTCATACTGAAAGCTCCGGCAATATTTCTTTGGCTCTTATTTTCCCGTTCCACGTGACGAAAGGGATGGACAGCGAATAATTGTCGGAGAGAGATCCAACACGATCAGACACTCCGAAAGGCAAGCTCGATGGCAGCGAAGGATAGAAGCAGGGTGATCGGGGAGAAAGTAAGAGCTGCGCTGGAGGGAAAACTCGCAGGTGACGATCGGCGACACTCCCGTCCGAATTGGTTAGCGCCTCCTGTCTGCGGAGACCTGACCGCCTGCTGTGTCGGCCAATCTTCCTGGCAGAATCAACTTATCGCGATTTATCGTGCTTTCACATTCGCCTTCCTCAGCGACAAGCTGATAGATTCTCAATTCACTCGCGTAATGACTGTCGGCGCCTTTTCAGAATGGCGCAAGTTGCCGGTGAGCCTCAATGAGCTCTGCATCAACACCACCCTCCGCTGTGGTCAATCTTTTCGGTAACAATAACCGCAAGTACCCTCCTCGTCTTCCCCGGACATGCAATCTAACCAAACTCCCTATCATCTACAGATGGCACAATGTCCCCGACACAGACGAATGGCGCTGCGTTCTCCACGGCCGTCTCCTCTCTCTAAAACAAGACCCAACTCACCTCTACTACCGAACCTACCGCACTGCCCAATCCCCCAAACCCAAAATAAATGACGACGACACCACCCTCTCCCTCCTAACCCACTACTTCAACCTCTCCGCCAACCTCACCTCCCTCTACACCGAATGGTCCGCCCAAGACCCCAATTTCCGCAAGAAAGCCCCCCAATTCACCGGCATCCGCATCCTGCGCCAAGATGCCTGGGAAGCCCTGATCTCCTTCATCTGCAGCAGCAACAACAATATCGCGCGCATCTCGCAGATGGTCGAGAAGCTCTGCCTAAACTACGGTCCCTTCATTGCGTCCATCAATGGCCGCGCCTATCACGGTTTCCCGGCTCCGGATGCCCTCACCGCTCACGACGTGGAGGGTAAGCTGCGCGGCTTGGGGTTCGGGTACCGTGCCAAATATATCTATCAGACGGCAGTGATGGTGGCCAAGGAGCGAGAGAGCGGGTGGTTGGATTCGTTATGTAACCCAGAGTGTCCGGCTTGGGGGGTGGAAGCTGCACCGGCGGGTGAGATGAAGCCCGAGGGGAGGGAAGGGTATCGGGAGGCGCATGAGAAGTTGCTTGAGTTGCAGGGGGTTGGGCCGAAGGTCGCTGATTGCGTGTGCTTGATGGGGCTGGGATGGGGGGAGGCAGTTCCGGTTGATACGCATGGTTTGTTACCTCGGTTGATCCCTTTGTCACGTCACATTTGATTGCTAATGGTCTTTGGTTTAGTCTGGCAAATCGCGCAGAGAGACTACAAGTTTGGAAAGGGCGGTAATAAGTCCCTGACGAAGGTTACTTATGATGCCGTGGGAAACCATTTCCGCAAGCTCTGGGGCAAAGAAGCGGGGTGGGCGCATAGTGTGCTGTTCACGGCTGATCTGAGGACCTTTTCGGATCGATTGGCTGCTACTACGTCGAAGAAGGTGGATGTGAAGGTAGAGAAGGATGACAAGGAGGGTGTCGAGGTGGAGACAAAGGTCACCACGGCGATTGCGGTGCCTACCAAGAGACCTATAGATGAGGAGGGGGTGAAGGCTGAAGAAGAAGATGAAACTAAAGAGAAGGAGAAGCTGAACACCATCGTACAAGCTTCACAGACAACGACGGCAAGGAGGATGTCGAAGCGACTTCGCAAGAAATGATTTTTATACCCTGTATAATACCACCACTCTTACTTAATATCATCATAGACCATACTCCAATTCAAATCCATGCTACATGCTATACCCATCCTCTTTACCACTGATCGCAACCCAAAACCAGAAAAGAAACTCGACTGCAGCAGAAGTGTGGACCAATCTACAATGTCTCAGTACACAGTCAAAAGTCCCAAATGAAACAACATCAACCAAGTTCCCCCAAAGGCAAACAGTAAGTACTAAGTCGTATCTATAGTTGATTCCCATAATACACGTGACAACACAACCACCACACTGTCTCAGGTACTTGCATTTACCCCTCACCACATAAAACAAACCGAACCCACCAAGGATCATCAAGCAACCCGAACCGGCTCCTTGAATTCTTGGATGGTGTTGCAAGATGCCTACTATTACTACTAGTAGTTCTACTGCTTCGGATTACTCCTTTGGGCTATCCGACAGATTCGGATGTGGATATCTACGGGAGGTATGGATTTCCCGTCTGGGGAATCTGATTACTAAAAAAAAATGGATTACGGAGTAGGTACGGAGTAGTTGGTTAGGTTATAGTCTACAGTA
Source organism: Aspergillus niger (assembly GCF_000002855.4). Taxonomy (NCBI): domain Eukaryota; kingdom Fungi; phylum Ascomycota; class Eurotiomycetes; order Eurotiales; family Aspergillaceae; genus Aspergillus; species Aspergillus niger. The sequence continues at coordinate 595,141 of NT_166523.1, read as the reverse complement.
TTGAGTTCAGATAATTAAGGATAGGTAGGGCACCGGTAACTATTAGGATCATCCCGCTCACCCGAAAGCAACCAGGATTACTACTTGGTCTACTGAGCAAGTACTCCGTAGGTTAAAGTGTGCAGAATCAAATTAATATCGCAACTGCTGCAGAATACAAGGTATCTACTCCGTGACTATCTAGTAAGGCAAGTAGGCCAACAACTAAGCTACACTAAGCCAACAACCTACTCCACAAGGCCAGCGAATCAGTCCCCTTGACACAGGAAACCAAGCCAGCTAGCTTAGCCGGTCGGAACACTTTCCTGCACGCCGGGTATAATCGGTGATACTTCTTACTTGGTAGTTAAATCGTGACGATATCAACAAGAATAATTTCTACCTTGTTGTGTAGTATGGGGTACGGAAAGTAGATCAATAGGGTTGCGGTGAGAATCGGGATGGTCGGAACTGAAGAGAGAGTGTGTGTACCTGTTCCACACACCATTCCCTTGTATATCTGCAAGATGATGAGCGGAGGAGGAAGAGGGGAAAAAGTGGGCAAGGGCCGCAACGCAACCAAGGAACAAGGCGAAGATCATTCACGATAATGACGATAGATGTCTGAACTTTGAATTAAGAGCAAAAAAAAAGGAAGAGGGTCGCGGGGCAAATTGATGGTCGGTTAACCTTCCGTGACGACCATGGCGATCATTAACAGGCCTGAAGGTGTTGCCGATATGTGTGCAGAATTTCACAAGGAAAATCCACACCTGATAGGACAATGAGTCGATGGAAGGGAGGTGTGGATGGATGGTCGGTTGTTTTCGATCTCCAGTTTTCGAGGGGTATGAAGCTCCAATGATGTGGTGTGATGGAGAGGGAGAGCTTAGTTCTCCGTGGTGGGAAGAGGAAAGTGAGCGACTCCATCAGGAGGCGGGAAGCTGAACGGCGGCACGTGCATCCCGATGTTGCAGCTGCCAGATGTGGAAGGTGCAGGCAACTCTGCCGAGTGTCTGACGGCGAATCAATTTCCAGGCGCAAATTTCGAGGCTCAGGGCCCTCGGCCTCTTTCTTAGCTACTTTTCTTCTGCTGCCCACCTCTGCGCTCGAGCTTCTTCCCGTCTTCCTACTCCTAGGTTGGCTGTGTCCTTATGGGCTAGAGGGGTCATATTGTCTCGATGGCTACTCCGTACTAACCGCCAACATGTGGCTTGGAAACAGACTCATGATACAAGAAGGAAAACACATATCCACGATGTGAAAAGAAGTCATAATAGTGAGTGAGTGAGAGGTGCCTCGTTCTTGCCTCCTCCCTGGCATTAGCATTCATGCAGTTTCTGGGTACAACGGTATGGGTTCAAATCACAAAACACATTGGTATCATTCAAAATCAACAGGCTGATTCTCAAAACAGATGCGCATATATGCAACCCATTCCGGGTTGGCCTGCCTGGGACAGGCTGGATTATGTCTCAGGTCCTAGGCGGCGGTCGATGTAGCAGGTCCGCATATTTACAAGTCCCGCTGGCGTCGACTTGAAATGACTCGTTCCACTTGAATGGACGGTGATGGCGAGAATCGCGAGGCCTGAAGCAAGTATGCTTAGGTGTGGCTCATGACTCGTTGAAACGAATGTCTCAGAGACGAGCACCATTACTCATGGCATTGTCTTGCCTCTTGAGGCCTCACGGGACGCTCGCATTCGCAGCATCCTCGTTCCAGCCCCATTCTCTGAGCAACTGGTTTACACGATACTCGGTTGCCCAGCCGAGTTCCGCTTCGATTCCATGAAGCAAAGCAAGGACTGTCCGCCGTTCTCCGGGTTCCGTCAGGCACTGACCACTAACAAACAGCGGCTGGAGGGAATTGATGCGGACCGCGCCAGTTGGACAAGCCAACGCAATCCCCACAATTTCCCGGCTGTGAAATCGAATATCACTCTCGATCGAGCGATATGAATTAAGCCTATCAGCGATGGTGCTCCTTCTGCTGGTGGACTCATGTGGCTTATTTATGAGAAGGAGGATACGAGCCATATGATAATGCTGCATCGCCGAGGAGCACAGGGGTAAGCTATACCATATTTCGGACAGCGAGCCAGCGTCAAACTTCGGGTTATCCTTATTCTGAGGTAATTTGGACAGGTCAACCCGGGCACACGGCTGGAACGTCTCAGGAAGTCCATTGTACCAGGCATCGAGCTCAGCTTCCAGGCGGTACCATCGCTCCAGCAAAACCTGCTGCGAAAGGCCCAGAGGACCCGTCCCCATCGAGCCAGGGTGGTTCAACTGGACGTTATCACCGGCATTGATAAAGTTAACGATCTTTGAGAGAATCCAAACGAGACCATTCGAAACCAGATCTTCCTTTATGGGTTCTTCGCCGTCTGGATAGCCTATTGCAGTCGCATTACTGGAGCGTACAAAGCCCATGTTGTCGATTTGGAGACCCGCCTCAGTCCACAAAACCAGATCGTCCGTGTTCAACCTTGTCTGGCTCTCATTGATGACTATGAAACCCAGTTAGCACATTTAAGGGCGTTTGTTGCAGGTCATAAATGCACTCACAGGCAGCTAGGTAGTCTTGTCGTGCAAAGTTCCAGAAGGTCGCCTTTCTCGCCTTCGAGAGCCCCGGAACCTTGGTTTGTTGCAACGCTGTTCCCCCGGGGGAATGGCGCTGTTCGACTGGCATCATTCCTACCTCCGCTACATCCAACAAGGACTTCACGCCGCTCAGGTGACGATTCCACGCCGGACCTGTGGCATCTAAAAACTCATATACAGATAGTATGGCTGTGGCAGCAAGAATTTCATCTGAATGGACCCCTTTCGAGAACCGACTGTCCGAGTAACGGCGGCGGCGTTTGCGAGGGTTTTCTTGGTCTTCGCACAACTCAGCAGCCTGCCACTGCCCAAACGCCTCTGGGGTACTCAGCGGCGGAGGTCCTTTATCAGGTTGCAATTCTTTCATTAGGAGTTGGATGGCCTTTTCATAATACTTGGCGCCAGACCAGGACCAATCTACGTTGTTGGAGAGATGCCTAGAATAGACACCACCGGTTGTCACCTGTGTTCCCTTAACACGACCCAGTTGCTTCGCAGCATACGCACAGGCGGCGTATTTCAACAATGGATTTCGGAGAGCTCTAACCGGCACGGACGATGCGAAATAGGTTCCTAAATCGAACAGATCCATCCTATCATCCATCTCATCAACAATGTTCAGCCGGGTGGTGGTGGTGGTTTGGTGACCTACCAAAGTCCTGGTGCCTCTGAAAAATGTCTTAGGAGATATGCAACCTCGTGGTCCGTTTCTGCGGGTGCCTCCGACTTCGAATCGGCCGACGTGGCTCGCGGCACTGGTGGCCTGGCGGTCAATGATGAGCTCCTACGCTCTGGTGCATGCTGAAGACTGGGATCCACAGGCGGAGACCGTGATTGTGAAGGATTAAGAAGAAAGTTGATATTATTATTATTGGTATTGTTGGAGGACATCGAGAGAGAGGGAGAGATCTGAGGTGCGATGACGCCGCGCATCTGGCTTGGAGTATCTGAAGATGCTGTAGATGGGACATTATTATAAGGTATGCTGTGGTCTGTTGACGGGATGGACTGTTGATCAATGCTCAAGGGAGGATAAGAAAGGCGATCGGTGGTTGCCACCGTGGAAAGGGTCTCCAAGCCATGGGTCTCGCCGTCAGCGGACGACGTGCGCTGAGCACTCCAAGCACGCGCATGAGAGTTTGCGGCCAAAATGGCGGCTTCGGACTCTCCCAGGGCAGCTTCAAGGTCTTCCGCATAAGGATCCGAGTTATCGACGAAGATGACTACAGGGAAGACAGAGCACCTGTCAGATTAACAAGACTCACAGCGGGGATGGTTTCCTTGTCCATACCATGCTTTGGGATGTCGAGCCAGACGCTGTCCTTGTCAAAGGTATTCTTATACGAGTAGAACCCCTTCAGAGTGCCACGGCCGGTGGCGGCATCGCTCAGGTCCTTGTTCATCGAGGCATTTTGCTGATGGCGGAAAACGATCCCCTCGCTGGGGCGACAAACCCTGCCGCCTTTACGACACTGTGAGCATTCGGGTTTCTGCTCGTCACCTAAGCCCAGCACCTTTTCTTAGCATCTGTAATCTCCGCCCAGCGCAGGGATGGTAAGCAAGGTTGTAGACCTACATTTGAGTTTCCGGGTACGACACGTCAGGCTGCGGTAGGTGTGGCAGAGGGCCCAACAGTCAGTGTCTTGACATGCCAGAAGCAGAAGGACAAGGTGATTGTTGCTAGGAGGTCGGGGCGGGTGTTCCCGATCTCCCAACACATATGACATGGGGAGGGAGTGATGTCTTATTGTTGGACGTACCAGCCTGTGCGGGATCGCATACCGGTTGGGACCGCTGGCAGGTGAGCTGCAGCATCCGAAAGAGCTCAGTGGGGAACCGACGATAACAACAACTCTGGGTGAGGTAAATGAGAGAGAAGTGAGCAAGTCGAGGTCAGCCAGCGAGACTGGCCCGAAAGCGCCCTAAAGTCGACTAGGCCCGACAACCGAGGCGGAGAGCGATTATCTGGGGAAAAAGAAGAGAGGGAAGGGCGCGAGAGAGAGGAAGGGAGGACGAAGGAGGCTGAACGGGGGACGATCGCAAGGCAGCAAAAGAGGCGCGAAAAGGAGAGGCGCAGAGAAAAAAGAACGGCTTCAAAGCTCACTGCATCCGCTTTTTCTGCCCTTCCTTTTTTTTCTTCCTTTTCCTTTTCCTTTTCCCATCGACCAACAGAGCGGGACGGGGGAAGAGAAAAGCAAGCAAGCGGGCGAAAAAGAAAAGCGGGGGGCCTGCCTTTAGTGTCTGTCTAGTTTAGTTTCCAGCTGGAGACTCCAAATACTCTCTGCTTGGGGGAGAGTCTGGCCCAATTCCGTTGCCCGCAGTTTTGTTGCTCCGGTGGTCTTGCGGGGAAAATTCCCAAAAGTGCCTCATGTGATCAGTTGGTGCATACCAACTCCTTAGCTAAGAAGTATCCAGTCTCCGACTCGCTTGCTCGTTTGGATCTCTAGTGTTCCGTATTTTGTCTATTTTCCCTCAAAATCTCTGTCCCTCACGCGATCATCTTCTTCTGTGGGTTGCTTACACCGTCCTTCCCTTCCCCCCCGCTTTTCAATCCTCATCCTTCCTTCTTCTCGCTTAGCTACTTAACTACAGTACACGAATAACGCACTGACATGATTTACATCGTGAAGGTAGATAGAATACTCACCAAGTATCCTATGAAAAGTAGATAAGGCTCCAGAATCGAACTAGATAAACTACTACTAGCAAGTGTCTAACCCTGCACATCTCGATCATCTTTCCCGTTCCTCCACCAATCACGTTGAGTTCTGTTTCCTTGAACCAGACCACTGTATCATATGATAGGCTTGCTATTAATACAATACATGAATAGGAAATTAAAAGTGGAGAGACAGAAAGGGACAGTAAGATACTTATTTTTACGGAGTACATGGATTAAATTTATCAGAGTTCGCTCTATTGATCCCCGGAAGAAGTAAACATAACTACTAGTGAAGAAATGGAGGAGTCTATACTCTGCATGACACCTGCAGGGCGGGGAATTATTGACTACTAAAATACCTAAAAATTGGGAGAAGTACCCGACTAAGACATTGTAAGTGTTAATGCACAAATATTGTTCATTACCGCGGACTCGCGCGGATTAACTTATGTATGTACATGTCCATCCGGTAACATGACATCCACTGCTCAGATGATGAGCGGAATGAAAGGCAGGTCTCACACCGGTCTGTAAGACACAGGGTGTGAGTGTATGGTACAATAGGTACTGAAACAAGAGATCACACTCAACGACAACGACGACAACTATAGCATGGCAAGGACTGGACGGTGCCCGGATGTGGGTCCGGGCCAGATAGAACATGCATGCGCATATAGTGCATGCACAAGGCAGATGGGGCATGAGCAAGATTTCAAGCAGAGAATAAAATCGAAAACGGGACAAAAAGCCTCCCTCTAAGTGCGAGGAGGTCGAAAAACATCATGAATCAAGAATAAAAATGAATCGGGTATATGATGGATTGTTTCCCAAGAACGCCGTTCGAGGTATCAGATGAGACTGGAATCAACATGGTGGTAGATGGTGTCAAATTATATGGTCGTTCTATGCTTTTCAGCAAGGTATTGCATCCGGGGCAGGCGAAATGCCCCTCCCTCCAAATCAGATGGCTGGTGCACCCGGGTTCGGTTGCTTGATGGAGTTGAAGAGGTACTCCGGAGGTAGCCTCCGCATGTTGGAAGGACGGTCCATTCCGACTCCTTGAGGAGCCCGCATGTACCCTTGACGACGGCGTTGGATCTTGTTGAAGATAATACCGGCTATGACGATCAAGAAAACACAGCCGAGAGCGCAACAGAACGAGATAAGGACGACGATACCATTGGACAGGTGCTTTCCTGATTAAAATGTTAGAATTCGATACTATAGTCAGATTATTGAGGAAGAGTGCATACCTCCACTGGTGTAGGGGTTCGAGTTCGCGAAAAACATGTGAGCAATGCTGCCCGGTTGGCCATCAGATGTGGAAGACAGCATGAAAGGTGTCATCGTTGTCCCGTTGTATAGGGCCGCTGAGGCGTTTCCAAAGTCCGGGAGCTGGAGCCGACCAGTGACCAGAAGCATCTGGTCATCATTCAGGTTGCTCACACCATCGTGGTTCTTGTTAATGGGAAGAACCTCGAGCCCACGAATCTCTGTTTCGTCGTCGAACATGTTCCTCACGAAACTGAAACTAGATCCGTCATAGGCGGCAAGGAAGCTGGAGCCGTTGGTATACACGCCCGCAAGCCAGAACTTGGACACCGCGGTGTTAGCCGGGGTGAAGGCAGTGATGCTTCCAGGAATGTCAGAGGTCGAAGCCCCTTCGAAAGTCTGCCAGCTCTGTTCCTTGACCGTATAGGTCGCGACTACGGACTGGTTCCCGTCGATATTGAGATCTCCGATTGCCAACAGTTCCTTACTGTTGAGCCACTTGAGCGCCAGCACGGTTCCGTTCAGACTCGCGCCTGGTCTATTCCACTGCTGGCTTTCCGTGTCCCAGTAGCAAACACCCGGGCAGGGCAGAGCCCCCGCGCTCTGAAATTGCCCTGCAACATAGATGTGGTTCGAGTTAGGGCGGGCAGCAATGGCATTCACTGTCACATCGTCGCCAAGGAACCGGGGTGGCTGGTACTGGGAAAACGTGTTGTTTTCCATGCTGTAAACCACCAGACCATTCAATTCCGAACCACTGACGCTTCCAGAAACATTTCCACCTGCGTAGAGGACGTTGTCCGAGATTGCCAACGCCAAGAACGTGGAGTTGCTGTCAATGCCTGCACCTAGACCACGGATGGTAGCGGCATTACCGTCAAGTATGGCGAGGTTATTGATCGCAGACCCGTTAGTCGCATTGGTAGTGAAGTGACCACCTAGAATCGTGAGATTGTTGCTCGAGCTCGTGTCGAAAAGACCTGTGTAGGTCTGACCGCTTGTGTTGAAATCCGTCAGCAGAGGCGCCAGACTCAGCTCGTTGTCGTAGAGGAGAGCAACAGCGCCGGCTGCAGCAAGACCACCGGAAGAGAGACTACCGGCAAGTATAGTTGCATTATCTGCCTCGGCAAAGGCTGACAATTGTCCAGCAAACTCGTACTGGCTGACATTGAGATTTTGGAGCCAGTTGTTGCGCGAAGGAACCCAGACGGCAAATCCAGAGACGTTGGTCGCCGGGCTGTCATCAAAGGGTAGCAATTGATCGAACCGGCCACTAACACCCACGATCGTCTCGTTGAGATCCAAAGAAACGTTGAGTTTGACAGCAAGGACATTGTTAACAGGGCCATTGACACCGGCGCCCAATGCTGACCACGTCTTCGAGTCGAAAGAATATGCTGCGACATAGCTCAGGCCATCGTTTCCACCATCGTGTGTATCAGTGAAATTTCCACCGACATAGAGGTTGTCGCCCAGCACCGCCATGCTAGTCACTTCAGAGTTCAATCCACCCTTAGGCATTGCGGTCGCATTGCCGTCTTGTTCAAAGTACATGATGTTCTCGATATTGGAGCTCGAGAAATTACCACCGACATATACGACGTTATCATGGCTGGCCAGGGCGTTAACGGAAGCTTCATCCTTGAGGGCCAAGCCAGCCTGATCAATCGCGGAAGCCGTGACATTCGTGGTGTCGCTCGACGGATTGTAGTCAAATAGGCCATTCAAGTTATCACTCGAATTGCCTGACACCGAGTTCGCCACGAACTGAACTAGCGACGCCACCACAGTGACATTGTTCCCTTGGCCGGATGTCGGGGTCAACTTGACACGGGGACGGAAAGAATCATCGCTGGCATCCACATGGCCGGTATAGATGGTGTCGTACTTTTCATACAAGTTGGTTTGGTAGATAAGCGTCTGGATAGGTTCGTCGGTATCGCTGGTAGGAGTGACTGTCACATTGACGATGCCACGAGAATCACAGGTGCTATCCTGCTCGCAACCGGGTGTGTACAGCTTAATGGAATAGTTTCCGGACAGCTTGACATCGGGTTCGAACACTACTGAAGCACTGGTTGCATTTGATTCTGTCACCTGCGTGGTCAAGTATTCGGACGAGCTCTGGCCGGACGGTGCGACAGACCACGACCCCGTGCGAGTTGACTTAGACGGATAATCGGAACCAGAACAGGTCGGTTCGTTGAAGGCATTCATGGCGTATGCATAAATGTCTGATAGCCATTAGATTTCACGTTCAGCATAAGGAAAGAGAGATGATAACTCACTGGTCTCGAACAATTCAATCCCGTTCAGACCGGCACCCTTGCCGTACCAGTCCTGGATCTCGATCTGAAATCCACTCATGCCAACACTGTTGACGAAACGGAACTCGCGATACTTCTCCGATGTGCTGTTTGAAAGGGAGCAAGACTGATCACAGTGAACGTCCTTGCCGGTGTTGGGGTCGGTATACGTCAAGTTCATAATTCCATTGTCTGGAAGTCTCCTGAACAGGAACGTTTTCGTGCCGCGTCCCTCATAATGAGTGTTGTACAGTCTAAATTTGGTAGGGTAATATTCGAATCCCATCATGGCGCGCCAGTACCCTGGGGAATAATCCTCTAATAGCCAAGTCTTGCCTTCGCCATCGTCGCCGCTCGTCTGACATATGATGTTACGAGGACTGATATAGCCGCTTGTCGATGATTCTGCGTCGGAAGTAATCGTAGCGTTCTCGAGGTTTATCACCTGCAGTCCTTTCTCGGATGACGTAGAGTTGCCGATGCCGTCAAAAGAACCGCCCCAAATGATATGGCCATTGCTATCTTTCATGATCGAGTTGACGGGCCCGTTCAGGCCTCCAAACGTCAAGTTCAACCAGCCTTCGTCTCCGACCCAGGCCACCGCGTTCGTGATATTGTAGTATGTGAAGTTTCCTCCGACATAAACACTGTTCGTTTCCTGGTCGCAAAGTAAGGCTGATACCGAGCCCGACAAACCTGACAACGCTGTCACCTTGTTCGAGTCCGGATTGTACAGCGCAACACCTTCCGAGTCGACCCCTCCCAGGCGGGTGAAGTTGCCTCCGACGAAAATACCCGAGAATGTTCCGTCTTTCTTCGTGAAGGGGCACATCGCACGAATATGGGCGTTGGACGACTCGAGTGACGTGAGAATTCCGTTCGGGAGAGGGGTGAGAAGGGATTGCGCATTGTCATCTTCGGTCGCGGTGTCGGACTGTTCGGTGTATTGATAGAGGGAAATGGCATCGAAGTCTCCTGTAAAAGCGATTTGGCCCAACGGCGACAGATCTAACTCGGGCTCTGAGACGGATTGAAAGGTGAGTGCGTAAGCGGGGGTCGACTGGAGAATATAGCCAAGGCGGAGGACGGTCGACAAGCCAGCCGTCGCAGGCCCAAACAGTGAGGGTGCCCTCATTGTTTAGGTTCGCGACGACAGGCCAAAGAAAGGTTGAAGGCCAGGGATTGAAGAAAGGGAATTGAAATCGAAAACAAATTGTCTGAACCCGAGTAAGGCGTTTGAAAGAGATCGGGTAGAATTGAGTAAAAGAAAGACGGTGGTTTTCCTAATAGGAGGCTGAGCTACCAGCACGAGGAACACGAGAAAAGGAGTGGTCGGGCCCAGAAAACATTAATAGACGAAGGTGTAGAAGAACAAAAAAAGAAAGGAACGCAAAAAAGAGATAAGGAACGAATGTGATCTCAGGCAGAGATAGCCCGATAGTACAGGAATGGCCACAGCCAGGTGAAAATTAATTAACGAATGACTGGGAGAAGAAGTTGGATGGAGCGAACGAGTGACATGGCCGGCAGGGGCTTGTTTGTTCCCAGAAGATGCTGGTCGGTGGTAAGTACTTAGTGGTTTTTCAGGTACCATCATTTCCCGCCCGGTCATTGCCCATTTGGCTGCGTTCCGGGTTCCACCAGCTGCGCAGTCAGCAGCTCTCGATGGCTCGTTTGTGAGGGGGCCCTCGGGATGCTCATCGGCCCGGGAAGGTGAAACGCAACATTACTCGCTCGCTAGAGGATCCATTGTTGCGTATGAGCCACGGAATGGAGCTACTTTGGGAGCCAGTTTGTGTCCACCGCAAAGTGGGGGCGCCCTCAATTACGGGCTTCATGCCATTTACTTCCTGTACTATCGAGTGGTCACATCATTATTGGTATTTGCATAACCCTTCAACTCTCCGATCAGGTTGGAAAGGATGCTAATGGAATGGCTCTAGACTACCACCATCAGGGAAGAGGCTGGTTTGATCATCTCCGCAGGATCATTACTTGCGCCTCCGAACCAGAGATACCTTGCAGCCGGTGGGATTACCTATTATTAGGTGATCTTCTCCATTCACCCCACCCCTAGTATTGGACGCTGTCATAACGACGGTAATGACGGGCAGCATCGGGAGACTGGGGTGAAATAAGAAGTCTAGAGGTCCTCATTTCACAGACGTCAGCTCAGGATCAATGCATTTTACCTGATTGAAATCGTCCTTACTGGCGGTGTACTATGCTGCAAGAGTCGCATGAACAGGTTACGGAAGTCTAACTCTATATGCCCACAGCAGGAGCTACATTAGGTTTATCTAACACGATACACCTACATGCAGCTACATCGTGTTTATTTTGATCTGCTCTGTACTAGACTCGAGCAATTCCTTCTCATTATCGCCCAGAGGCAGCCATCTCATACTCTCAGGTATAGAATCACGAGTCTTGGGCACTCACCGACAGTATTCATCTCCTCCTCCTAAACCATAATCAAAAGCTGCATCAGATGATATTAGCGTATAGGCCCCAGGATTTCTGCATAGTACCAGATATCACACCCGGCACAGACAGTGCTGTGTGGGTTGGCCTTCCTTTCTCCTTGCTACGGGGATGGATTCGTAATATCCTTTCTTGTATAGAATACAAGAAATTTATATTGTGAGTTGTTATTTGTTTTCTCGGTGCGCTTTCAGGTTGCTTTAGACATTAAGATAAATACACACGGGGAGCTCTCTATCAAAGATGAGGGCTAGTTTCGTCCATGTACATGCTTGCCAAGAGCAATCGTGGCCTCCTATAGTGACAAGTCAGAAGTACCGTGTCCTTGCCAGCATGCAATGGATATGTAAGATTTGTAGCCCGAGAAGGTACAGAACACTGCAAGTCAGAATGAAACGTCAGTAAAGCGAAACCTTAGCCACGGGATCAATTTATGCCCTCGTTCTTCATATTGCCCTCCACATACAGCAAGAGCACACCTTACTTATTATAGAGCCACAGTACCCAGGCCACATATGCGCAGAGGTACCAGGGATATCCCAAGCTTAGTCAGGAATGCAGTGTATCCAGAAGCTTCCAGAAGCCATGGGTGCTCAGATTATGAACTGGCACGGGTTTCGGAGTTGCCCAGTCATTAACTGTTACTCGCGGCACATCATCTGACGTATACAGTAAAAGAACGCTAATCTGCAAGCTGTTCAATAGAAGTCTATCGATATTGTTGCATCAATCAAACCTTGAACATAGTTCTCTTGTGCGCCTAGATATACCAACTGCTCGCTCCCCACTGCGGGCACATGGTTGGTCTCGGAATTTGGGGCGGTTGACAATTAGTTTAATCATTGGTTAACATAAAGCAGTATTCTTAACTGAAGCCGTATATCCGGCACTCGTTGGCTTCTAAAACGTTACTCTTTATAACAAGTCCGTCATAGGTTTCTGTCTTATGATTCCTTTGGCGGAGACACGCCCCTTGAATTATATCGGTGCATTTCAGTAGTAGCTGAGTACTTGTAGACATAGTAATGGTATGGTTTGAAATGGAAGTGCGGGCCGATATATATAGATCTGAGTAGTAGTACCACTCCAAATCATACCACTATGAACAGAATGAGCCTCAAGCATACGACAAGATGATGTCAATATCTGAAATGTGCTCTACTACAAAGATCAACACAACAAGCGATGAACAAGATCAACTTAGTTCCGTGACTACCGCGAAGTCCCCTTGTCTTGGGATGTTAAGTGAGACTAAGGTTAGCAGTGCCAGAAAGCAGCATCCCATTCCCAAGGTATGTATTCTCCATAGGCGGCAAATAACAGACAGCATATGAATTGAGTAACCCACGTATTCATCACTAGAGCGCCTATTACAACTACCTCACTTGAGGTTAGGTAACCAAGACTTTGACCGTGGTTGATAAATTAATGCCTCAGGCACCAAGCACTAATCCAATTCTGCAGAAGTGGTGCCAGGAACTTGCCGCACCGCGTAAGAGGCATAGCCGCGCGCAACGCGAGACTCCAGGAAAAAGGATATCGGAGCTCAGTATCGGAAGTAGCCCAAACACCTTATCTGCAAAAAGCACACTCAACCCATTTATCCCTCCCCTGAATCTTGTCGCCGCTTTGAGAGCAACTGATTCAACCCTTTCAATACCTACTACGCTTATTGTGACACCCTTGAGGGCTCCTCCAAAATGTGAGCTTCTTTACCTATCATCGCCGGCTACTGTGCTAATTTCTTCTTTTAGGGAGAGCTTCGACAACATCTATCTCGACCTCTCGAAGCAGCATGGAAAATGCAAGCTGGCGGAATCTGGCTTAGGATGGAAGCCTTCCGGAGGAGGCGAAACGTTCACTCTTGACAGCAGCAACATCGGCGCAGCCCAATGGAGTCGAGCAGCGAAGGGCTATGAGCTGAAAATCTTGTCGCGTTCCTCGGGAGTCATCCAGCTTGATGGTTTTGACCAGGAGGTATGTCCGGGAATATGTCTGAGTGATGTCAATATGAGAGAAGAGTTTGTCTAATCTTTGCCCCCGTCGATGCTAGGACTTCGAGCGATTGAGCAAAGCATTCAAGATCTGGTATGGTATCAACATGGAGAGCCGAGAGCACGCTCTTCGAGGATGGAACTGGGGCAAGGCAGAGTTCACAAAAGCAGAACTATCATTCAACGTGCAGAACCGACCAGCATTCGAAATCCCCTACTCCGAGATATCGAACACGAACCTTGCCGGAAAGAACGAAGTCGCTGTCGAGTTTGCTCTTGGTGGCGAGGGCAATGAGCCTGCCAAACCGGCTGGTAGCACGAAGAACCGTGGTCGCAAGGCCGCTTCGGGTCCGGACGAGCTTGTCGAGATGCGATTCTACATCCCAGGAACGGCCGTGAAGACCGAGAAGGGTATCAAGGAGGAAAACGCAGAAAACGCCGACGAAGAGAACGGAGCCGAGGAGGAAGAGGGCGAAGAGCAGAATGCGGCGAACTTGTTCTACGAGATGCTCATGGACAAGGCGGAGATTGGAGATGTGGCTGGCGACACATTCGCTACTTTCTTGGATGTTCTGCATCTTACACCCAGGTGCGTACTATCCGGAAGATATAATGGCAGTGTGTTAACGGATTTTCAGAGGTCGGTTCGATATCGACATGTACGAATCATCCTTCCGTTTACGTGGTAAAACCTACGATTACAAGATTCAATACGCTTCTATCAAGAAGTTCTTCCTGCTTCCGAAGAACGATGACACACATACATTGATCGTTCTGGGACTTGATCCCCCGCTACGACAGGGCCAGACTCGCTACCCATTCTTGGTTATGCAGTTGAAGTTGGACGAGGAGATTAGCTTGGAGCTCAACATGACGGAGTGAGTGCATACAGAGGGATCCAGTTGATCGCATACAGCTGACAATCTATCAGTGAACTTTTGGAAACTCGCTACAAAGACAAGTTGGAGCCCCGCTACGAGGAACCCATCCACCAGGTGGTCACGAAGATCTTCCGTGGCCTGTCAGGCAAGAAGGTCATCATGCCGTCGAAGGACTTTGTCAGGTCAGTGTTACGTTATTCCATGTTAGCTTATGCTCTGATTACTGACATTCTACAGCCATCACGGTCACAGTGGAGTCAAGTGCTCCATCAAGGCGAACGAGGGTCTCCTCTACTTCTTGGATAAGAGCTTGATTTTCGTCCCCAAGCCTGCCACTTACATTCAGATTGAGAACATTGCGATCATTACCATGTCTCGGGTGGGTGGTGCCATTTCGGCCAGCAGAACGTTTGACATCACAGTCAGCTTGAAGGCTGGCCTGGGAGAGCATCAATTCAGCAACATCAACCGGTATGTGGATCTCTATAACGCTCAAATATTTAGCAGAGGCTAACATTCCCTAGCGAGGAGCAACAACCACTCGAGGAATTCTTCAAGGCGAAGAACATCCGCTTTAAGAACGAAATGTCCGACGATGTATGTGTAACCTTGCAAATTCCTCATACATTTGTGTGTTCGTCATCACTAACCTCCCATGACTAGGCTTCGGCTCTTATCGCGGCAGCTCTTGACAATGACGACATGGGCTCCAGCGACGACGAGGGCGTCCGGGCTGATCGTGGCTCCGCCGATGAAGACGAAGAATCCATTGACGAGGACTTCGAGGCCGAGTCTGATTCTGACGTCGCGGAAGAATACGACTCCGCGCACGAGAGCAGCGGCAGTGCAAGTGACGCCGAGATGGGGGATGCATCCGATGGGGAAGACGAAGATGAGGATGAGCCAATGTCAGAGGCGGAGGGAGCGCGGCCAAAGAAGAAGACGAAGGTTGGGAAATAGTTTTAACGTCTTAAGCCTTTCTGCTTGAAAATACTTCCCGACCGCGTCCCCCATTATTATGATGATATTCGCATAATGAACCGGGCTTATCATTTACCATAGTTCCTTCTGCCTCACACTGTGTACTTGGATTCTTTGAATATCTGTAAATGTACTCTAAACGATGACACACACAAAGGACCGTTGACTCAATACAGCACACAGTATTCCGTAACTATTTACATAGCTAGCTAGGAAATCCCGTCCACCACCGCAGCTACTCCATCTAAAACATCACAGCAATAAGACACATCCAATCAACAAGTTCGATCCACTCCCCGCCTCCTCACCAAACGCCTGTACTTAAGTTTGCTTATTGGCAACACTATCGATTATCACCTGCATGTCATGCGCATAATATGTCATAAGCCCTCCGTCGTACCTAACCAGGACGACGATCCATGTTCGTTAGCAGTATCCATGATCGTAGATCATAGAACGAGAAACCCAAACCTTCTATTCTGTAAGTGGGGACAGATTCGACTCGTATCGTCCTCAACCATCATTATGGTGACTCAATATAGGATATGTCACATGCCATTATTGTGGTACTTAACATCCCTGCTGGGAGTTCGAGTTCGAGTTTGAGTTCATTTTAGTACATAGGTAGTTCGGAGTTAAGCGAGCTGCATTAATTAAGTAAGACTATAGTATTTACTCTCAAGGCAGCAAGTAGTTATGTAGGTAGTCTAACTACTGCTGCATGTATGTTTGTGATTGCAGGACCACGAAATATGCCCGATTGCCATGGTTATTTCAAACCTGTCTTGCATGTTGGGAGGTTACGATAGGTTCGGATAATGAAGTGCGGTGTAGGGGGGGTGGGGATGTGTGAGGCAGAAGCAGGAGGTAGGTGGTAGGTAGAAGTAAGTATCTGTGTAGCCTCATGACTTATACTCCGAGTCGGGTTTCTGGCTCCCTTGCTCTGTCTGGTTCATGGACGATGCAGGGTTGGTGGTGGTGTTTCATTGGGTTTAAGTAGGTTATTTATAGAAGGGTGGTCAGTAAGTAATTACCAGGTAGGTAGGTAGGTGATATCTTGATTTGAGGAGGGAAGTACTTATTATACAAACCCCTTTTAGTGGAGGTAATAACATCTGGGTCCAAAATTGAAGAGATGGATGGATGGATGGATGGATGGATGTTCAATTGAATGAAATTCGGATCGACTGGGCTCAAATAGTCCTATCTCTTTCGTAGTAGTGCTAGAACCAGCCGGCAACTTCCCATGGTGTGACGCCTGCTTCCAGACCGTTGGGCGAAGCAGCAATGATTGGCTGAAGGAGGAAAAGCCTTGACTGCAACACACGGCACACTGTGTTTTTCCGATCCCGACACACAGAATCAAGTGTCCGTAATGGGTATTAGTGGTGGTATTCTTCCCTCCCCCCTGACTGCTTTCCGTCCCGCCCGTTACGCGGTTACGCATGGAAATACAGCCTAGTAGGAGAGAAAGGCGTGTCCCGTGCGGTGCCAGCAACCTTTAGTTTTCCTGCCGGCTAGCTAGCTTTACCTACCAGCTGCTTCTACGCCCGATTATCTGTATGTCGTTCAAGACAGGTGGGTGGGCTTGCGTATAAATGGCCATCGGATGATACTTGCAGGTCCCAGATGATTCGCACCGGACACACAAAGCATCCTTCCACCTAATAATAGCCCACCCGCAGCGGATCTGTCTTGGAAAGCAAACCTGGGAGTGGTTGCCGTCGACCCAAGGTCCGGTAGATTGAGCACTGTGCAGGACACACGGGTCAGGAGTTCAATTTATCAGTCCTTCCTGATTGTACAGCTCCAAATCTCGCCCTCCGAAAATGGAATCCTCCCATTCTCGGATGCGCATTCTATTAGATAGATAGTCAATGGCTCCAGGGTTGGTTGGTTGGCTAGTTGGTTCCCCACGATCTTACTGACTTAGTCGTAGTATGCAGTACACCTGACTTCGGGGGGGCTGCTGTTTCGCATCTCTTATTAAGCCTGTGGTGTCCAAAAGATCTCGAGGGACTTTAAGTTTGACTTTGGGGGATTTTCTTATTGCTTTTTTCGTTATGGACATGTCCGGTAGAAAAGAAATAAAAAAGAAAAAAAAAAAACACTGGTCCTGTTGCTAAGGTAGGTAAGTACAGTAAGTAGTGACAGTTAAATACCCCAGGGTAATTAGTTCGCAATGAAGTTCCGAGTGAAATAATGATGACCATGGAGCCGTTGTAAGTCGGAATGTCGCGGTCCCAGATAGTGTGGGAGGGTAAACAATACGCTGGGAAAGAACCCATAACCCAAGAGAGAGGACGAGAGTGTCGTATTCAAAAACCAAACGGTGTCTGTCTGGGAATAAATGCAATCAATCAATCATCCATTGGGGAATTAAAAGTGGGCGACAGAGAGCAGCAGGACTAAGGATTGATTAGCTTCTTCCCATACAGTACGTTAGTAGGTTAGTTTTAGCAGTAGAAACCAGAGCCCCCCCTTTCTTTCTCGGACAGGGCCACCAAACAGTCTGGCTCCAACGACTAAACACCCCATCACTCCGCAGGTCCCAATCGCTCTCCCTCTTTCCCCTGTTCCCTCAGTACGTATTCACTTCTCTCTTTCATCGTCCTTTTCATTTCTTCTCCCCGACTTTTGTTTTTTTTCCTGTTTCGTTTCGCATCATCTCCTCCACACCCTGCTTTGTTAGCTGTGTTTTTGAGGTCCTTCTTGGGTTCCAGCTATCCCATCCCCTTTGCTCCTGATTGAAACTGAACCTCACCCTTTTACGGTGAATAATAGTATCCTGGTAGGCAGCCTGGCTCCTCCATTTTCTGGACCGCCCCCCCCTCCCTTCTCTTCTGCATCCCCACGGACCATACGTGGAAAACGGTTATCCTCCACGTTGCTGCTTCGACTATTGCTGCTTCCAGACCGTCCCCTTGACTGCTTGATGCAAGGACTTTGTCGCTAACGGAGAAGGTACTACCTGTTCAGGGGAACTTCCTCATCGACGCTCGCTACCACCTGCTTCCTCTACGCTCGCTTCTCATATCACCTGCACACCCTTAACTTCCACAATGGGTAAGCTTGTCGCCCTGTACCCTTCCTTTCCTCATCAACCTGCGATTTGAAAGACAAACCCCCCTTTCTCTACCTGCCACCAATTCTCCCTATCGTGTCCGAAACCCGGGATCCTAGCGCTTTGTGATACCACCATGGCACGTTCCAGGAACCGAAGTGCGGATGGTCGTTCTCAAGGGGATTCAGAAGCTCCTTCAAGTTTCCTCCAGAAGGGCTCGCAGAGACCGAAGCGCCATTCGTTCTCGCCTGCTCTCGATCGCTTGTCCTCCGAAAGTGAACGACAGGATGATGAACCAGTTGCTGACTCTACTTCGCACGATGTAGCTACACCACCTCCTGCACCCGTTGCCAATGGCACGCCCGTCTCGTCTTCTCCCCCCAGCAGCAAGCCCAGTTCGCCCTTCGTTGAGCGCAGTAACCCAATGGGCGCGGGAAACGCTCAGACCGTGAGCTCCAAGGACCCCAAGGCTGTTGCTCAAGCTGCTACGGATATGAAGAACGTCGTTCGCCGGAAGCTGACCGGCTACGTTGGTTTTGCCAACCTGCCCAACCAATGGCACCGTAAGAGTGTCCGCAAGGGATTCAACTTCAACGTGATGGTTGTTGGTAAGTGCTAAACATGGGCGGAACCACTCCCAATGGCAACGTGGTTAATCTAATACGCCGCTAGGTGAGTCTGGTCTCGGAAAGTCGACTCTCGTGAACACACTCTTCAACGCCTCGCTCTACCCTCCTAAGGAACGCACCGGCCCTAGCCACGACATTATTCCCAAGACCGTTTCTATCCAATCTATCAGCTCCGATATTGAAGAGAACGGTGTCCGTCTCCGTCTGACCGTGGTTGACACCCCCGGATTCGGTGATTTCGTGAACAATGACGACTCGTGGCGCCCGATTGTGGAGAACATCGAACAGAGATACGATGCCTACCTGGAGGCCGAGAACAAGGTCAACAGAACCAACATTGTCGACAACCGCATCCACGCTTGCGTTTACTTCATCCAGCCCACTGGCCACTCCTTGAAGCCCCTCGATATCGAAGTCATGCGCAGGTTGCACACCAAGGTCAACCTGATTCCTGTGATCGCCAAGGCTGACACCTTGACGGACGAGGAGATTGTGGACTTCAAGAAGAGGGTAGGTTGACCCCTGATTTCATTTCTTTTGTATAGTATGCTGATGCAATTACTCTTCAGATCTTGGCCGATATCCAGCACCACTCCATTCAGATCTTCGAAGGCCCCCGCTATGAGCTTGACGACGAGGAGACCATTGCCGAGAACCAGGAGATCATGTCCAAGGTCCCGTTCGCTGTCGTTGGAGCCAACTCCGAGGTCACGACCCCTGATGGCCGCAAAGTGCGCGGTAGAAGCTACCCCTGGGGTATCATTGAAGTCGACAACGAGGAACACTGCGACTTTGTCAAGCTGCGCCAGATGCTGATCCGCACCCACATGGAGGAGCTCAAGGAACACACCAACAACTCTCTGTACGAGAACTACCGCTCCGACAAGCTCACCCAGATGGGTGTGGCCCAGGACCCAAGCGTCTTCAAGGAGGTCAACCCTGCTGTCAAGCAGGAGGAGGAGCGTGCCCTCCACGAGCAGAAGCTTGCCAAGATGGAGGCAGAGATGAAGATGGTCTTCCAACAGAAGGTCGCAGAGAAGGAGAGCAAGCTGAAACAGAGCGAAGACGAACTATACGCCCGACATCGCGAGATGAAGGACCAACTGGAACGGCAACGTCTGGAGCTGGACGAGAAAAAGGCGCGCCTCGAAAGTGGGAGGCCAATCGAAAAGGAGACGAAGCGAAAGGGATTCTCGCTTCGTTAGACGCACGCACGCATGACTGGTACCCCGATGCCTTTGCCAAGGGAATTACATCAAGGACCACCGAGGTTACGGATGGTCGTCGGAGGCACTCAGGTGGTTTTATGTTGATTTCTCCACGACTCCCGATTGACCGCACGCTCTTTCTAACCCGCCGCCTCTTTTCTCTTGTGTTTATTTGTTCTCACCCCCACACTCCCTCAATCCTCTACTTTTCTCGTATCTGCTTCCAGTAATGACTCTATTATCGACCGGGTGGACCGCAGAAGAAAAGAATGGCTGTTACTTTATTTCTTTTCTCTTCTTCAGCCAAAACCAATCACCAGTTGGGGCTTGACTAGGAGACATGGCCGGAACACCGGAGCTGAATCCAGCTTGGTGATAATGTCTGGATGCTCCCGTGCTTCTGGTCCTGGAATTGCAAGACGACGCACGGGGTGACGGCCTGGAAGACCGCTTTGGGTTCGGAATTCACTGCTTCATGTCCACCATTCGCTTCTTGTTATGTACTTTTGCCTACGCTATACCTTGTTCCCGTCCGATTTCCTTTTCCCCGTTGTGGCCTGGTACTCCTACTTTTATTCGTCTTCGGTACACTTATTATTTTTTTTTGCCTCCTTTACACCATTTTAGTGAGATCACCCACCCCTGACCATCTTTTTATTTTCTGGACGTTTTTCCTTGTTCCTCTGCTGTTTCTGTGCGCTAGTTGTCAATCTGAAGTGTTATTGAAGAGCGAACGATAAGATAATGGAAGAGGGAGAGTGTACGTGAGTGTATGAGCGAAGAAAGCAAGACGAAGCTGGTGGAGCTTCGGTTGAGGTATACTTTTATGGTCGTCGGGGTGCAACAGCAGCAGAGTTCATTCGACAAGGGCGTATCTAGTAAGAAGAGTGTAGGGTGGATATGTGCCTACTGTGATATAGTGGTATTCATTCATACAATGCACAAACGCAGCACCTACCAGCTCGACACCTAAAAAGTCGGTGGGGGCAGCTTTGTGGCTCACGATTAATCTCCATTTCTACCCGTATGGAAGAGAGGATCTTAAGGTGTTTGAAGGCGTTGCGTCCATAATAATAATATCGTCTTTGTGATCGCTCCTGTTTTGGCTATTGCTGGATGCTTCGGAGGAGTCGATTTTGCTACGCACAATAGGTTCACTGACCTGTTTGGGACTCCAACGAGCAATTACTCATACTTGTGACGAAGGATGGATAGAACAATGCACACGACACCGGGAAGAGCTCGTCTGGATCATGACATCGATAAGCTTTTCCCACAGACGGTTGTGTTGCATCATTTTGCGGGCGGGCGACGTCACGGGAGTGCGGCTGATGCTCTAACGAACCAGTCGACCGAGCGAGACTAGGCTGAGTAGGTCTAAAAGTAGTACGTAGTAGTAATAGTAGGAGCTTTCCTCAGCTGGCAACCTCTCCAACTGCACCAGAAACCGTTCCCTTCAAGGCCAAAACCCACCGCCGTCCCCGCCCAGCCTCCCTTCCAAGTGGATATCCATCTGCTTCCACCGCTCAATTAGTTTCCCCGATATTCTTTCTTCGTTCCTTCTCCTCCTTTTCCCTTTTCCTCCTCATCTATTGCTGTTGGCTGCTCCAGTGCCGCACCGCCGTTCCACACCCCCCCGGTATCTCGGCCCTTTCTTCTTGCCAACGACCCTCCCTACATTCCTGCTTCTTCACCCGACTTTCCGAGACAAGCGATCGCAATGGCCCCTGCTCCGCCCGCTAATCTGCCTCTGCCTGAGAGACTCAAGGCTCTGGCTCAAACACTGCAGTATGTGTCGCATGTCCCGGAACTGACAACTGGTACTGACGAGGTCTCTTCTTCTACTTAGATTTGCTTGGTTCGCTGGGTAGGTTATAGCTCCGCCATGTTTCAGCCTGCCTGTTCTGTTTGACGACGTTTCATCATACAATGAAATCACTTGTCCTGGGCCTATCCAGCAGGACTTGCCCACTGGACCATCCCTCGCCAGCTCTCGCTTTGAACGGTCGGACCGAGCATATTCGCTAACGCACCATAGGCATGTGACGCTGCTCCTTTCGGTCTTCCGCTATGTCCTGTCCTACATTACGTTCAACTACTACTCCTCGTCGGCGCAGGTAGCTTACCGCCTTGCGTTTGTTTCCGCTGCCGCGACATACGGAATTGTGGTCTACAAGGGACACATTGCCCGTGGCCGTCTCCAGGGCAGTGTTCCCAACATTGCGCTGAAGCTGGCTGGTGATGAAAATGTCCAGTACCTCGGTAAGTGATGGTGTGATCGAGTAGCGAAGACAACGATACTGATAAGCAGTAACCAGGTATGGCACTGGTCTGGCTCTACTCGCGCCAGATCCCGTTGGCCCTGCTTCCTTTCAGCGTCTACTCCATCTTCCATGTTGCGACTTACACTCGTGCCCACCTGATTCCCACCATCCAGGGCCCCGCTCCTGGTGCTGCCCCCGGCTCTCCTGCTTCTCCTAGCGGTCCCAAGCCCGCCGCCAGACCTTCTCCCTTGGCCGATACCATTGGACGGTTTGTCAAGCAGTACTATGACGCCAGCATGCACCTGGTCGCTCAGCTGGAGATGTCTCTTCTCCTCCGCTTGGCCGTGGGCATCCTCACCTTCTCCAAGGGTAGCTTTGTGCTCTTCTTCTTCTACCTGGCCTTCTTCCGCGCCAGATACTCCCAGAGCTCCTTTGTCCAGCAGGCGGTCCGCCACTTCATCGCCAGAGTTGATGCTTCGGTTTCCCACCAGAGCACCCCCCCTGCGGTTCGCCAGGGATGGGAGTCCTTCAAGGCTGCCGTGGGCCAGGCCTACGAGGCTACGGATCTCAACCGTATGAGCTCCGGTGCTGCGAAGAAGCCCCAATAGAGGGCCATCAGGAGTGGTTCAGGACGTTCAGGATATACAACGGAATTGGTGAACTGCCCCGTGATCCTACGTGCATGATTGGGTTTTTGGGAGCCGTTTTGTTCTGGACACCGATCATTGAGCCTGATGTGCAGGTAATGAATCTCCACGGCCAGCGATATCATCCTGGCTGAGGAGCACGGCCCTTTGATGAACAATGAAGGTTGTGAATAGTGGAGGGGAGACGAAGCGAGACTTGGGAGTAGCATCCGGGATGGTATTTCTAATTGCTCGTGGGGGGAGTACACGGGAGGAAAGGTTACGTGAAATGTCTCAGCAAGTTTTTCTTTTCTGTCCTTGAATACGTCTCATTGTTATATATTCCAATGCGACAGTATAATGTTAGTGGCTGTCGTACTCTGCCTTCCTACCGGATTATGAGGGACTATGGAGCCGTAGGATCGGAATTAGCCTTTGGAGAGAGTCGGCGTCGGCGGGTCCGATTTAGACTTCCGATCGAGGCGCGGAATTGTGTTGCAGTTGGCCACGGCTCAGTCAGCGCGTAAGCAGCGCAGCGATAGGCGGATTGGCCGGCGGAAGCTTTATGAGACTGGGTGCCTGAGGCTTCCATTCTAACTCGGACGGCGGAGAAAACAGGAAACCGACCGAAATTTTGGGGCCTCCCGGACGTTGGCAATGATGCCCGAAAGATCTTTTTTTATCTTCGAGAGGTGCGATGCTCACAACTCCCCTCTCCCGACCTGTGTTGGCAACGTAATTCACCCCGAACTCACCTTTTCGTCCGCCTTGCTCTACGCCCATTTCCTCTCGACCGTCATCCCATTCTTGTCCGGGGTGGCGTCCTTCCGTTAAACCACAGTCGCTCGCCGCATCCCAACCCCCGTGGTCTGGTCCGCACCACGATCCGGTGGGTTGCGGTATTCTTGCAATGAGCTTGACCTCGCGCGTCCTGGGCCTGTTCACGACGACAGAGACACCGTCTACCGATCCCCCTTCTCCTGCGTCGGCCTCTCAGTTCCCCAACGTTGCTTCCGCTAGCAGCGACCATGTCTTTCATTCCGCCGGCCCGATAAGCGCAACCAGCGACCATAATGCTCAGAAGGCTGCGTCCCTTGCGGACGAGGAGGAGCCTCGGCCTCCCTATCTACATGTATGTTTGTGTTGGTCTGGTGGAGCGCGACCCTGTTCGCGCAGGCTCCGTTACTACTCGGTATAGCTTCAGATCGTTGGTTCTGACCATTGTTGCTTCGATAGGCTATGCTGGCTGGAGGTACCGGTGGTACCTGCGGTGACATGCTCATGCATTCGTTAGATACGGTGAAGACTCGACAGCAAGGCGATCCCCACTTCCCTCCGAAATATACCTCCATGACCTCGTCGTATGCGACCATCTATCGACAAGAGGGTTTCTTCCGTGGTCTGTATGGTGGTGTTACGCCGGCGCTCTTCGGGTCCTTTCCTGGAACGGTCATCTTCTTTGGTGTTTATGAGTTCACCAAGCGGAAGATGCTGGACTCTGGGATTAACCCCAATATTGCGTACCTGTCTGGAGGTAAGGGTGTTTTTGTGGCTTCGCCTTCGATGGGTGATACTAACTCGGTTGCTGCTAGGTTTCTTCGCTGATTTGGCTGCTTCCATCGTATACGTTCCCTCCGAGGTTTTGAAGACGCGACTGCAGCTGCAGGGACGCTACAACAACCCGCATTTCAACTCGGGATACAACTACCGCTCGACAACGGATGCTCTACGCACGATTGTTCGCCAGGAAGGGTTCTCCGCCCTCTTCTACGGATACCGGGCCACCATCTACCGTGACCTTCCCTTCTCGGCCCTGCAGTTCGCCTTCTACGAACAAGAACAGCGGTTGGCGAAAGAATGGGTGGGCTCGCGAGAAATCGGACTGCCCATGGAGATCTTGACGGCTGTCACGGCTGGTGGAATGGCAGGTGTTATGACCTGTCCGATGGACGTTGTCAAGACGCGGATCCAGACGCAGAAGAACCCGGAAAGCTCGAGCTCGACCAAGTCGTCGGGTGAGCCTGCGTCGACCAAGGAGAGCCCGCGCCAGCATACGTCATCGCATACGACGTCCAACCTGCGCACACACTCGCGACCCATCTCGACGTCTGGAGCATCGACGTCGGTCGCGCCGCCCGGGGCTCCCCGTCTGGATACCTCGTCTTTCTTCACTGGCCTGAAGATGATCTACCAGACCGAGGGAATCGCGGGATGGTTCCGCGGAGTCGGACCCCGCGGAGTGTGGACCAGTATTCAGAGTGGAACAATGCTGGTTATGTACCAGTACCTTTTGAAGAAACTGGAAGCTTACCAGGGGGTGGAAGACCTGAGCCCGCTGTTTGGTGAGCTTCCGCGACTTGCATTAAGGATTTGACATCTGCGACCCGATAGATTACCATCGGCGGGTGTCTGGGACACAGGGCTGCTGTGTCCGCTGTAGATAAGAAAAGAGCGCACCACAACCGGAGCTTGAGCATGAGCATAGTATGGGCATGAGCATGAGCATGAGCATTATAGACGGCTATGTTGGAAGGGCGACCGGACGGGAGTGGCATGATTTCTTACTTTGTTTTCTTCTTATTATCTTACTTTTCGGCCTCTTGTGTTCTAATTCTTGGATTCCCATTCCCCTCCTGTCGTTTTCCCCGCATGTTGAGAGCATGATTGCATGATTCGGGTGGTTGTGGTTTCGGGCGCGCATTTTGTGTATAGGAGGAAAGACATCATCTCATGTACGGATACTTACCATTGATAGACATTAGACAAGGGCTGGTAATGAAGCATTGTATATTATTCACTCAAGAGAGGACAGAGTTTACTAAGAACCAGAGATGATGACCAGCCAAAACAAAGCGATCGACAAAGAGAAACCCGCCAGTTGCCGAGGGGCGCGAAGGGAAAAGTAAACAAAGCCGGATGCGGTCAGAGCAGCTGCCCGCCTGGATTGGTTCCCCTCCGCCGTGACCTCACGAGATGCTCGCTGAACTGCCTCTGATTCACCTGCTCTCTTAGTCTGGCTTTGGTTACTTCTCACTGGTACTACTCCTACTCCTCCCCTGTTGTTCGTCTCTTGTTTACCTTGTTACCCTTGTTTACCTTTCCCACTACTACCACTACTTCCTCCCCTTCCTCCCCTCCCTATCTTCCCTATCTATATACCCTTATATCTAGTATTACCCACCCACCCTATCTTTATCCCTTGCACTTGTGCCACTGGTCGCATGGTCTAACGTGGATCCCGTACCCGCGCGAATCGTCATGCCTACCGGATTGCCTTATTTGCAGAAACTGCGCAAGCCCCAACTTACAGAATGGGCGGAGCTCACTGACCTCCAGGAGTAAGCAGCTCCCCATGTCCATGATGACTGGCGTTGCGCCGTGCCGCGCGCGCACACCCCCCTCCTCTCTCTCTCTCTTCTAACAAAGCAATAGCTATGAGGACTTGACAAAACCCGACCTCGCTGCCGCTCTGGACAGCCATCTCCAAGCCAACGAGTCCATCTTCAAAACTGACGCGCGCCTGGCCGATTATTACCGGCGACTGTCGCAATCCCCGCGCGTTTACTCCCCCACCAAGAGAGCTCCCAAGGTCGAAGCCTCCCCGACCCCGGATGAAGCTCCTCGATCCGTGCGCCGAAGGCAGGTGAAGGCCAAGGTGGAGCGCGAGCCTACGTATGATAACCTCGCATTGTCGCGACTATTTTCGCTAACTTCCCACAGAGAAGAGTCCGAGCCTCAGACCCCCGGGCAAGTGGTGGGCGTGCAGCCGCCAACGATGTCATCGCTGGTGTCGGAGCTACCGCCCTCGCCGGCGGTGGTTACCGACGTGATTGATCGCCAGACAGCCGCGTGGGGCAAGTCCGTTAGCGAACTGTGGTCGGAAACGGGTGTGCACGAGCGCACCGAGTCGCTCCGCTCCAACCTTAGCAGTGTCAAGGCCTTTGGCACGTTGATATTATCGGTCGAAGCCCTGAACGTATTGCGGGCTGTTGTGCCCAAGAATTACGTGGGCACCGTCCCCATGCCCCCGTGGACGCATGTCTCGGACTTGGAGATCGCCATTCCGGACCTTTTCGTGCTGGTCGAGGGGCATTGTTGGGCTGTTGTCTCGCTGTGGGCGTTGATTAGTGCGGCGCTGCCTTTTACTGTCGCGTACTTTTTCAATCTTAGCTTGCAGGCTGCGCAGGCTGGGTCGTCCTCTACGCATACGCGTCGCAGTCGCTCGGGCGTTCATGCGAGCTTTGATCCGTTGAGCTTCTATATTGCCAAGGCGGTGATCACGTATTTGGTGTATACGGAGCAGTTTACCTTTTGGGGCACTTACCAGGGGTTGACGATTGATCGGTTGGAGGGGTCTGTTCCCGGGGGGTTGAATGGGGCGTTGGCGGGGTGTGCTATTGGAGTGATTGGGACTTTGTATGAAGCTATTCTGAGGAAGTGATGTATAGTTTGCAGGTTGGTGCAGCAGTAGGTGGACAGAGTACAGATGGTCTGAGTGAGAGGCGAGTGGAGGTGTCGATTGATTATTCTTTCCTTTTGGATTCGTTTTGGTCACTTCAATCTATGTTGTCTATTGTCTTGTTTCGGGTCAGGGCGTATCAGCGGACTGGACTGCTGTTACTGCTATGTTGCTTTGATGGCGATGGGGCGCTGTAGTATTGCTTGATAAGTTCATGTTAGTCTAACTGTTAGGATGAATGAATACCAACAACATCTATATACCAACCGTCCACTAACCCAGCCAACAAATACATATAATCAGATGACATAACTAAGAAGAAATCCGCTTAAACCTCCCCGCCAACTCCACCGTAAACAACACCGCTCCCCCAGCCGTAACCTCCACCTCCTCCGCCCGGATATGATTACTCGTACTAATCTGGCCCCCGATCTCCGTCGCCCAGGATTCCACATCCCACTGAAATCCTTTTGTCGTGATCCGCTCCATCCCGGAGAGGGGGATGATGCCCACGTTTTCTTCAAGGAGATAATACCCTTCTTCCCTTTCCTTGATGCCACCTGAGTCCGACGAAAAAGATGATGACGACGATGGTATATCACCCCTCTTAACCCCCGGCGTGCGAATGACATTCTTCCCCGGATGCAGAATAAACGTGATACTTTCTTCAGAGACGAGGTATAATGCCCCTTCTCCTCTTTTCCGTGCTTCTTCAGTAGAAGAACTAGAGGAGGGGGAGGAGGGAATAGTAGAGTTAGAATACAAATGATGTATCTGCGAAAATGCCTGGTCGACGCGGCCACCGAGGCCGCGAGGATTAATATTGAGAGACTGTCATCTTGATTGTATTGGTGATGGGTGGTGGTTGCTTGGTCATGGGCAGGGGTGGATGATGCAGCAGATGAGGATAAGATTTCGCTGGTGTTGGCGCGAATGTACCGCAGCGCTTTGGTGAAATCCGGTGCTGGTAGTCGTCGTGGTGGTAGATGACGTTTTACTCCGTGGGACTGGTAGTGGGAATTTTATGTCTTGGGTGGATGGAGTCGAGGTCGCCCGATTTATGGTGGTGGGGTGCTGGATTTTATTATTATTAGTTATTTCATTGTATAGGGATTATTGTGATGGTGTATGTAGTGTGGTACTATACTTCCTATCCAGAAGGATATTTGCATGCATATAGATGGGTATAGTATGGAGCATATGTATAGCATGGACAATGAACATGGATATGGATATGGTGCGTGTATACATACATCTACATCCTCTCTCCCCCGCGCTTTCATCATCTCGTAGAAGTGGTTGGCGCCACCGTCGGCGCAGACGGTTGTTAGTGCTATCCTTTTATTCAGTATACATTCTTCTGTATGGAATATGATATAGGGTGTAAAGGATATGGTGGTAATACCATGCTTTCGTAAAACATCATATGCTCTCTCGTTGATTGGATGGTTGAGGATGAGCAGGGCGTAGGGACTCGGGGGAAGGCCTTCTTCCGTCCGGAAGAATTGGGTTGGGTCCCAGGTCATTATCCTGGGGTGGCCATGAGATCACTGCGTGTTGGGTGGAGGTATAAG
>NT_166523.1:523442-566052 GCF_000002855.4 Aspergillus niger | reverse complement strand
TGAGTTCGGTGATAACAACATAAACCCGTTCATGATGTAGTGATATAGTCCTACTTATAGTCTACTGATTAGAAGCTACTAAATGTGCACGCGATCACTGCCCCTCAGTGATCCTCTAAATGGCTGACTAAATCTATTTGAGAGAGGTTATTGGTGGTAGTGCATGCATATCATTCAGTCATGACAGTAACTAGTAAAGCATCATCAACTACGTACAAAGTAATATGAACAAAGCTGATAGCTAATACTCACACTCCTCCAATCTCACCATAATCTCCAAATGTCCATAATCCGCTGCCCACACAAACGGCGTCTTCATAAACGAATCCACCGAATGTGCATTCACCTCCTCGCGATCCAACAGCAACTCCACTATTCTCTTACTCCCAGCCTCTGCCGCATAAGACAGCGGTGATCGCGCCGTCTCATCACTCCACTCCGCATCAACATCCTCATCCGCGAGCAACAACCGCACAATCGCCTCATTTCGATATTCCGCTGCATATGACAGTGCCGTTCGCCGGAAAATGTCCACTTCATTTGGCCGAACATTCCTGTTCGCCAGCAAAATCTTCACTAACCCCTCGTCCTGCTTCTTGGCTGCCCACACCAGCGGCGTGAAGTAGAAGTAGTCCAGCATGTAGCTGTTGAAATCGCCCCGCTCGAGCAGTAGTTTGACGAGCCAGTGATTCCCGTATTGCGCGGCACATACTAAGGGGATCTTCCAGTTGTTGTTCTGCACGTTGACGTCCAGGTCCTTCCTGGAGAACAGAGCCCGCGCCAGTTGTCGCGATGGACCTTGGTCTTTAGCGAGAATGTGCAGGAGAGTGTCGCCGTTGGCTTCTCGTGTCATGAGATGCTTGGAGGAAAGTCGATGGATGAGCTCGGGGGCTGAGAAGAGGAGCATGTATTGCTCGATTGGTCTGCAGAGACCGAAGAGGAGGAGCAGGATCTCCAATGGGACTTGACTGGGGATATTGACTGGTACGCATATATTAGTTGTATGCTATGTAGAGATTTACTATCTGTAGTAGAAGCCATACCAGGTGCCATCGTCATCTTTTGTCCAGTATACATATTGTCATGTGTACTATGTCACCGGTATATACTAGTTAAGGTCGGACTGCAGACTAGAGTTGACACTGAACTCCAACAGACTCAACAGCGACCCTCCGGGCGCACCTCTCTTATCTACATGATGCCAGCTCTACGGCATACAGATGACACCAGACGCTAAGATGAAGAAACCATCAAAACCATGCAATCCAGCACTGGAAGCACCAACAGCGTATCGCGGCCCCCTCTGATTGGCCAATCCGGGGCCGACCAGCAGACACCCCAAACAGGCAATTCTTGACTGCCTGAGGCAACGGGCGTCAAATCGAGTTGGTGGTTTGGTTTGCATCTGCATCTCCATCTCTCATCCCCGTCCACCTCCATCCACTCCCATCCGTCTGTTTCCCGCCCAATTCATGCCGCTCGCCTCGCGGTGATACCCCTCTCCTCCTCTCCGCTTTCTTTCACTTCCCTTAATTGTCATACCCAGCTTCCCCCCCCTCTCGCCCGCCATGTTTCGCTCCGCACCTCGAGCTATCCTCCGCGCACCGGCCGTCGCAGTCCGGGCCCGGCTACCAGACGATTGATAAGCACCAACACACCCGCCGACTCCAAGCCGAGGAGTTGGAAGAACACCGCTGCCCGCCTGGGTCTGGCCATTGGCGCCGTCTACTACTACAACACGAGCCCCTACTTCGCTCAAACCCCGTCCTGTATGTGCCTGATGCCGTTGCCGTTGCCGCTTGGTTTTTTCCCACCGCATGCATGGCGGTTCGCCGTCATGCCTCGGAGGAGAAGAAATCATCACACACCACCTTCTCCTCCCTCCCTCGGACCAGTGCCAGCTAATGATGTAGTCTCTCTTCTCTCGCAATCCAAGTCCGACTCCGTCGAAGCCGAATCCTCCCTCACCATCGACTCCATCAAGCCCAAGATCCGCGAACAGAAGAAGTCCTCGGCTCCTGCTCCCGCTCCCACTCCTGCTCCTGCTGCCCCCGAAGCCCCTCAAGATGATGCGCAACAACCCTCCCCCGAAGCCGCTACGCTGAAGTCCCCCGAGGAGCTCGAGGCCGAGGCCGGCCAGGAAGGCGCCTTCAACCCCGAGACCGGCGAGATTAACTGGGACTGCCCTTGCCTGGGCGGTATGGCCCACGGACCTTGCGGTGAGGAGTTCAAGGCTGCTTTTAGCTGCTTTGTGTACTCCTCTGAGGAGCCTAAGGGTATTGACTGCATTGAGAAGTTCAAGTACGTACCCACCTTCTGACCATATAATCTCGAATGCATTACTAATGCGGGGAACCACCACTTAACAGGGGCATGCAAGACTGCTTCAGACTACACCCCGACGTGTACGGTGCTGAGCTCGAAGATGACGAGGAGGCTGCTCCCGCTGCTGCCGTCCCCGAGGCCGGTGACGAGCAGCCGGTGACGGCCGCTCAGATCGACGCCGCCTCCCACCCCGAGGAGAAGCGCGCCCATGCACAGGAGATCAACGCCCAGACGAAACAGGAACTCGCCGAGAAGGGCGAGCTGGCTGAGGCGGAGACCTTGGTGCCCAAGGCGGCTCACGATGCTGTTCCCGAGACGGAGAAATAAGCAATGAATATACCATATCAGACAGGATGGAATTGGAAAGATGCAGCATTGGAACATCGAAGAACAGGAAGCACATGTGATTGAATAAATAGAGAAGATGAGGGACATCGGATGTATAAGATCGGGCAAGGCAGTGTATTACTATATGCATGCATGATTTCTTTTTCAGCTCATATTTATACCCTCGTCCAGTCTCGTCTCTTCCCAATTTCTCTTTCATTCTACTTTCAATTGTTCGTGATATTCTTCTCCGCTCTCCTTTACCTCTTCGTCTCTGTCTCTGTTCCAATCTCCAGTCTGGGCTTGACTTTGACTCATCTCATTGCTCTATCAGCATCTCCGACCATCTCTATATCCACTTTTCCTTTTCTTATTTTTTTTCCTCATCCATTTTCTTTTCGAGTGATACTGTATCTAAGTAACTGCACCTGTACTTGTACCTTTTCTTTTTCATGTTTAGCATCTCGGTCAAAAAGAGAGGAGAGAGAGAGAGAGCGAAGTAGAATGAATAGACATAGATGATTTCATTTCCATCCGTTGTTTTTATTCTTAATATAAGTAATGTAGTAGCAACTGATGTACATTCTGATATAAGATGATTTCTAATTTAACTGGCTGGCTCATGTGAGTGAGTGAACGATAGGGTAAGTGTATATGCATGTTGCATTTCCAGGCAGGAAATAGAAGAGATCACATCACATCACATCATGTCTCTCTCTTCCTTCTGCGCTACCCAGCTGGAATCAGCCAGTTGAATGGATTAGAGAAGGGAGTAAGGATGGATGGATGTAATCATGCCGTGCCTGGAGGTCTCTACCCCCCTGGTATAACCATAGTTATGTGTCGGTTGAGGACCACAGACAAAGTTAAGGAATGATCACTGTGTTGAACAGATGATCTGTTTGTTGTTATGTGTTATGTTTGGGATGCAGGCAACATACCCATACCCATTCAGTCACGTCACATCGCCGATGTATCAATACCGGACACCCGTTCTATCAATCGATCAGTCGATAGACAGGACTTGTCTGCTGATATGGGTAGCTGGATTAGAATAGTCCTGTGTCTGCGACAAGCTGACTATCAAATAAACCAAACCCCATTGACTGATGGCTGACGCTGATGTGCGAAAAGCATGAGTCACAAGGAATAGTCCGAACAGCGCACTGCTGGTCCTTTCTCTAGTTCATGTATGAATACCATGACTGTTAGCTTCTATCGAACGCGTCATCTACCAGTTCACGTCGCTCAGTTGGAGCTTCCGGGATCGGAACGCCGCCCTGGCCGCGCTTGACTTGTCCATTCTGGTGTCGCGATGGGGGGAACGCTTCTCTGCGGCTGCAACACTGTTAGTATATTACATCCGAAATGACTGTAAAGGACGTACCGTCGGTGTTGGTCTCTGCTTCATTGGTCATTTCGTAGTTCAGGACCAGGTTCTTGATCCGCTGCTGCTCCTCGCGGTCGGCTTGCTGCTGGCTTCTCATCGCCACGGCGAAGCTGGAATCAGAGGGCAGGTCGATGGTACGGGTCTGTATGGTTTAGTAGTGCGTCTTGCCACGGCAAAGAGGAGAGCATACCTGCTGCTTGTTTCCTTTCTTGGTCATCAAAGAGAACGCCATGGTATTATTCGTGGGCTTTGGTGCCTCTGGCGGGGGCGTCTCAAGCGCTGCCTCACGTCCAGACCGCTTCATCGGCAAAGGTATGTCAAACACACCCTTGCGTTCGAATTTCCGGGATTCCATGCTCTCCGCCATCATCTTCTCGAATTCACGGTCAAATTCGGCTTCCGCCTCTGGGTCGCGTTCCTCCTCCTGCCGAGTTACGAAGATCTCTTCGTCTTCGGACTCACTGTCACCATTTTGTTCCGGGTTCGGGCCGGACGCCTAATAACTCGTTAGCATATCATCACATTCTCGACGTCGGTAAACAAACCTCAGCCTCGTCGCTCGACTCTTGGTCCTCTTCCTCGAGCATTGCATCTTCCTCCAGACCTTCGTCCGACGAGCTGCTGTCCGCATCGTCCTCGTCAGGCTCAGCAGGTCTTTCTGCATCCTGCGTCTTGAAATTCTGTGCCACAGCTTCACTGAAAATCTGCGTAGCCTCGGCCAGATCAGCTGCTAGCTTCCATTGAGGGCGAGTCATGGAGAAGGTATCCTGGACTAGGAAATCGACGTCCATCGGCAGGGGATCCTTCGTATGCATGTAGTACTGGTCGAGTTAGCATTGGATTTCTTGCGAAATACAGACAATCATACCTGGAAGAAGGTCAAGAAGAAATCAAGCTTCTTCTTGGCCGAGCCCCGATCGAAACAGTGGCCGCAGGTGTCGAGAAGAGTGCAGACCAGGCGGACACGGAAGAAATCATCGGGCAGATCAAGCGGGTTGATCCTTCCAGGCATGGGCGTGCCACCCTCTGAGAGCTGTTAGTGAGGTTCGCGGATGGTGTCGACTCACTCACCATGACCAAAGGTAATAATGCGATACAAGGTGTCAAAGATGACCGGTGAGTCAATCATCTTGTAGTTGTAGAGCTCTCCGAGATACTTGACTTCGGCGATTCGCTTCTGGTTAAACTTGAAGTCGTTCTGCTCCAGACCCAGCGTGATCTGCTCGAGGATGTTGTCCACAACGCCAATGACAAAGTCCTGGTGATACCTGTAAAGGGCACTGACGAGGATCGCGAGAAGGTGGATGTTGCCATATTTAACCTTTACCGGCTTGCTGAAGACGCGTTCCAGAATATCGACCACCTATCATGCAGTTAGTATGATGTTCGTACACCGCACCACACCATGCTGTACTCACATCTTGCTCCTCCCAATGAAGCTTGCGGATCGATTTCAGAATCTTGGTGTAGTTGCGCTTGTTCATATCCAGATAGACCAGTCTACGAATATAAGACTCCATAGGGGTGCGCTCCTTCTGCTGAATGGCAGGTCGCGGTGGCGGATCAACGTAGTAGACTGCATTCTCAATGATCATCCGTTCCTGCTGACCCAGATGCTGGACAGTCTTTTTCCTTCCAAGGGTCTCCAGGAAAGAAGCCATTCTCGGAGAGGTGTCAGGGTTCCGAAGCAGATAGCGTCCGCAATTCTCCAAGAGATGCCCGATGATCTCAATGTTCATGCGCGAAAAGTCATCCAGCGAAACCTTGAAGCAGTGGAAGATGATATGCTCCGGAACTACACCGAACTTGGTCAATTCTGCCAAATAACGGACATTGCTCATCCGAACCTGTCCCAAGAACTCCTTTGACTTGCGGCGCTGGAGGCTTCGGAACTCCTCATCCAGATAGGTGGTGAGGCCCTGGGGAATGTCAGGCATGTACTGTCCTAGGGTTGCAACCAGGCGAGAATACAAGGGAAGAAGATCGATGCGGCCCTTGGGGACATCGGAGACTGCCTTGATAAGCCTGTTCCGAGACGCTTTCGAGTTGAGGAAGCAGAAGTCTAGCGCTAGCTGGTCGACATGGTCCTTGGTCTGCAGATCGGGCAGCTTAGCCAGAAGCGCGTCCACCTGAGCTCCGACTGTCTTGCTTGCTATAGCAGTAGACTGGTCATCGGCCTCTGCAGCAGCCTTCTCCTCAGCTGACTGGACTTGGCCAGCTTCAGTCTTCTCCGTATCTGTGCCGTCTTCCTCTTTCTTCTTTCCGGTCTCATCCTCCGCCTTCTTCTTCTTGCCGTCCTCCAACAGCACAGCCGGCACTTTACCCTTAAGGTCGACCAGGTTCTCATAGAAGCGCCGCTCCTCTTCGTCTTCCCAGATACCAGCGCCCTCTCCTTGGCCACGCAAGTACTCGCTAGCCTTCACCAGGCCGATACCACCGCCCGCTCCAGCATCAGCGGACTCTTTCTCAGCTAAAGCCGGCATTTCCACGCCCAGAACCTCACACAGAACCTGAGTATTGGTAACCAGCCTCTCCAGCGACTTCGTCTGCTTCTCAAAGTTGGCCTGGCGGTCTTCGAAGATCTCGCCACTCTTCACGTATGCTTCGGCATTGCGACGGCTCTGGGCGGCCAACGCTCTCTGATCACGAACAACATGTGCCTTGACATCCTCCAGATACCGATTGAGAATATGCTTGAACCGAAGCTGAGACTTCTCCGAAGTAAGCGGCGGGTCGTCACCCTCCGGGTCCGTTGCATCCGCATCCACGCCGTCACCATTAACAGTAGTTGTAGCGCCATCAGCTTCGACAGTCTTCCTACCCTCGTCGACCATCTTCACACCCAGCACATCCCAACTGAAGCTCTTGACAAACAGCACGGCGAGTGGCAAATTCGAATGATCGCGATCATGTCCGAGAAGGTCCTTCAACACCTCCAAAGGAAACGGCTCGGGCTCCCTCTCACCATCCTTACCAGCAGACGGCGGCGCCCTGTTCCTCACCGGTCCATCCGTCGCCTTTCCACCAATACCAACGACTCCATCCTTGCCCTTCGCACCCACATCATCCGGCTTCTCGATATCGTCCAACGTCTTCAGTACCCCCACCAACCACAACTCTGTAACAACCCTCAACAACACCCGATGCCGAGATAGCCGTTCTTTCTCCTCGCGCTCGCGCAACTCCTGACTGAGCGCCTTCAGCTGTCCTCTGTCCGGGGTGCTCAGGCCTCGCCCCAGGAGCCATCCGATCTGGCGGGTGAATTCGGCAGGTCCAAAGCGCTGGTGCAGGGCGCTGGTGATTTCGACACCTGTGGCGATTTCGCCGGGGGATTTGAGCTTGCAGAGGCCTTCGTAACAGGCGGAGATGATTTCCGAAAGGTACTTGTGCAGCGAGAGGGTGCGGATATCGGTTAGGAAGGTTTGTTGGGCAGCGGCGTTGATTCCGGTGCGGAGACGCTTGATGAAAGCGGTGTTCTTTTTCAGGGCTGAATCGAGGGATTTGCTGACCGGGAAGACATCTGTTGGTAGAGCGATCAGTTGGTTAGTATTTATGGTTATATGTTGGCTCCGATGCCGGTTCAAGGTCGTGCACGCATCGGCGTAGTGTGTTAGATTGATGAGGGGTGACTTACCAGTCTCGCCGGCCCAGACTCTCTCATTTTGGAGGCGGAGATCCCCTGTATAGGGAGATAATATGTTAGCGATCCCAAACTGGCCGGATTCGGTGACATGTGTGGTGGAGTGGGATTGGACGTACGCTTCCTCTGACGATCCATTGCTTGCCGCAGTGCGGTGGTGCAGCAATCGGCGCGTGGGATGATCTCAACTGTCCGGGGAACCTTTCAAAGAGTGGGAAAGGAAAGCGCATGAGTGACTTGAACGCCACATTGGTGAAGCGGGCAGCAGACAAGTGACGCGCAAGGTGTCTCGGGCGTCAAGGGAGGTGGAGAGGGGGAGGCAAGCCTTGAAGTGGCTGACGGAAGTTGAAGTGAAGAGCAGCTGGTGAAGAAGTGGGCCGAAGGCGGAGGGACTTCGTCACTCAATACTTTTTCTACTCTAAGAACTATGCCACTGCTAAGTATGTTGAAATAATCATCTTCAATCGAGAGATACAGTACTCCTTGTTGGCACTGCCATCAAATTTATATTACTGATCCAGCTTGCTCATCTCCCACAATCTCCCTGAAAGAATTCACCCTTCCGGAATATCCCCATAAACCTTACATTCACCTGCATCAGACATCAAAACATCAAACAACCACAAACCAACACACATTCATTCAATCTCCCATTAACTTTCAATCACATATCACCGTCAAATCCAGCTCCATACTTCCCACATAAAATATCCTACTCATCCCCCATCCCACCCCCCTGCCCTCTCCTCACCTCCGAAAACCCCATCTCCCCCTCCGTCTCCAACAACCTCGCCTGCAACGCATGCTTCCGATCCTCCTCGCTCCAACTATAATGCCGTACCACGGGCGGCTTGATACTTCTGCCTAGGATACTCCTGCTGGGATCTTGCTCTGTCTCGGGGCTGCTTTGTGTGTGCAGTGCGTCTGCGTCTGCGTCGTCTGGTTGATGGCGATGAATGCGGGGGAGGTTGGTTTCGGTGGCGGGGATGATTCGTGGGTTTGTGGACATTGTGATGGTGATGTTCTGGCTTGGTTTGATTGTGAGAAGGGAAGGGAGGTAAGATAGTTGCGTTGGAGTTTGTGGTTAGATAGGTAGGTAGGTAGGCTGTAGATTGGTATAGTATAGTGTAGTATGCTACCTGCGAGGTAGTGTCGGTCAAGCAATCTTGACTCGTATGCTCGGGAGATGCAAGTGCACACTAGGATGGATGATGTGCTGGGGATGAAATACGGGTCTACTGGCTTAATATGCCTTCAACAAAATGCATATCACGCATCTTGGAGGGGATGAACCCGATCGTGGCGATACGAGATGTGGGCTGACGTCTAAACCACGGCCAAGAGCATCCAAATCCGGCATAGGAGCATGGACAATACTCAATACTGCTGCACACGACGCGGCCAGATAATTATGGTGGTGCTGTGCTTGGACCTGAAGTCATTGGGACATCATCTATGGCGCAGGCACGTGATGCCAG
The DNA here is from genome assembly GCF_000002855.4 of Aspergillus niger. Lineage (NCBI taxonomy): Eukaryota > Fungi > Ascomycota > Eurotiomycetes > Eurotiales > Aspergillaceae > Aspergillus > Aspergillus niger. Next base: position 556,892 of record NT_166523.1, on the reverse strand, counting down.
CTGGGGTGAAAACCAATGATCGTTCCATGTTCCTGGCTTGGGATCTACCGTGTACGATGTAAGAGGCTTGCATCTGAACATAAACTAAACGCTTTTGTTTCCCTAAGAAACTGTGATAACATACAGGTCATGAGGGTTGGGGTTGGGTTGGGTTGGTTGAGGGTCCCAAGGCTGATGGGCATCTTGCCAACAGCGCATTGGACAACATCAAAGGAAATTTTTCAGATGGGGATTCGTTGACGGACGTCACACAAGACACGGGTCTGGTCTCGAGCGCCCACAGAAAAGCAAGGTCTACACCATGAGGCATGGACAGAGACCCTGACTCGTAATGGTCAATGCCGCCACAAAAGGAAACACAGTAGACATCGCACGTGGACAGAACAATACATCTGGCTTGGGGGACCGTTAACAGAACACAACAAAGGAAAGAAATCCACATCATCATACACCTTCATTCAGCAACAAAAAAATCGACAGGGTATGCCCACGCCACGCTATGCGAGTCCTTGAAGAAAGAAAGAAAGAAAGAAAGAAAAGGGTAACGTTGCAAATATGTACTCAGAATCCAAGAAGGTCGTATCAAGATATTAGCAGGGATCGAATGACTTTTTATTGTTTATTTGGGTTTGCGCCAGAAGTATTGCTGCTAAGGTCAGCTACAAGTCATTTTGTTTGAGGAGGAATGCACGTACCTTATGCTGCTTGCGGCAGTTGCGGAGGCCTGGCTTCCTGAGATCATGCACGACCGCTTCGCGTCGCATGTCGTCCTCATCGAAGTCAGGAATGTAATAGTACTCGCTTTCCAGAGGCTTTCCTGCGGCATCCTTTCCTTCCCGTGCCACCTTTCCAATGCACTTGGTCGTGTCCAGGATGGCACGGATCTCTTCTTTCGTGGGGCCCTCTTTGTGATGGCCGTCCCGCCTCCATAAGGACGGTGGGAGGTTATTCAAGATCGTCGAAAATGGCGTGGACGAGAGTCGAGAGAACGCCAATTGGTTGGCGGCATGGTTCTGAACACGTTCAAAGCTCTCGCTCAACGGCTCGAGCTTGGTTACTGTGCTCTCGGTGGACTCGACGGTCTTGGATGGTTGTCTCGGGGACTTGGTAGGCTGGACAACCTGGTTGCGGGGCCGTGCAGGACGGAGTGGAGACTCATCTGCAGTGAATGAGGCCATCCGAGGAAGCAGATTGTCACCAAATGGTCCAAAGGAATGAACAATGGGGTCATTTTCTTCATCATGATCCGAGAAGTCATCTTGCTTGCTCAGTTCGCTCAACTCGCTGGACTGCGAGCTCTGGAGAATGTCACTAGCGATGGACGATGACTTCTGATCTGCATCAGCAGTGCTGTTGCGACGGCTAGGCGAAGCGTCATCTTCGTATACAACCACAGAATTCCGCGAGCGTGTTGGGGTATATATGGGCGACGATGGGGGCACCAGAGACTTGACCGCAGGAGACGGCGAGACGGGAGACGCCAAGCGCTGACGTTCCACATTGGGGCTTTCGTGAATACTCCGACGGGACTGTGCTTTACGTTTGGGCGTAGTCTCCTCCCATGTCTGCTCGGAATCCGTCGAGGCATAATCCTTTCGGTCACTTTGAGGCCACTGGACCAGCACGCGGGCGTCATGAACATCAATCATGATGTCAGCATCCTTGATATCCGAGGTAAACGTCTTCCCCTTGGCCAAATCATATGTTTTCCCTTGACAATGCAATTTGATTCCATTCCATCCCATGCACATGATTTCCACTCTGTCAGGGTCAAAGGGATTAGCTGCGGGTTTATATGTGGCCTTGACATGCACCCTTGATATCATACGGTTGGCCGCGAGCTGGTGATGGCACGAGGCACTGGATCTTCCCATCAGGACGGGCTCCCCGCTCTCGGGAAGCATTATGGTAGGGACAGCAGACAGAGGGGTTCGTTCGGAGCTGGACGAAGTAAATGTACGCCGTGAGGCCGTTCGCGGCAGGGCCATTCTCGGGGGGGAGGAGGACAAGATATGGGTCGACGAGGTCGGCACCGGCGTAGGGTAAGTCGAGACAATGCCATGATTGTCGCGTGCTACACGCTTCTGTGGACGAGGAAGTGAGGGAGAGGAGCTCAATGGCTCAAAGGCAGGCAACAGGGCCGCGGGACGCTTCACGCCTGCCACAGGAGCAGCCAAACTGCTCCTTGGAGGCGAAGACTCCATGATGCTATTAAGTTAAAGTAAGGCCGTCTGGTCGTGAACCACGACCCGGACACGCTCGTATGCCACTCGAACAACGGCAGGAGGGGTGGACGAGGATTAAAAAAGATCAATTGAGGCTTTAGTCGCGTCGAGGAAGAAAAGGTTGGGGGAGGAATGTCTAAGTCTATGGGTGGGAGGTCAATTCACGAGACCTAGAGTCCCGAAGGAAAGAGAGCGAGAGAGAGAGCGAGGAAGACAAGATGAAGCGTGTCAAGGATGACAAAGGGAAGGAACTTTGAGGCTTCACCCCCCAAGACGAGGGCCAGGAGGTTGGGGAAGTACGAGACTGGGTACGAACAGGCAAAAAAACGAGAAACATTGAAGAAAAGGGTGAAAGGATGGTGTGTGGTGGAATGCCTGCCGGAACGGAGCGTCTCGTCCAGCGCGGAAATGCACGCTTACAACCCGAGACGCGTTCGATAGGCGCCGACGAGGGTCGAGAGCTCCACCACTAAGCTCGCGCAGCCTCGCAACTTGGACCGTCCGAAACTATGCAATGCACTGCTGACTTGGGGGGTGGTGGAGGGAGGTTTGCCAAAATATGCCAGACTTCGGTTGCTTTTTACAGGTAAGAAAGCCAAAAACTAACCCTGGCGGCTCCCTGAGTTCCAGCACTCCCCTGCATGTCGGACGGGGAAGGTGGCTGTTCCTATAGTCTCGGTATACACACCGTCGACACCCCAGGCAGGAACGAGGCGCGTCTCCGCGTCTAGGAGTCATGTGCTCCGCGTTCTTTGGTTCGGGCCCCGTGATGGCGCGCCAGATCACGTGGTACTGGACGCCCAGCCTCGGCCAATGACCAGTCGAGGCCTTACCCAAAACAGTAAAGCCATGTGCCCGTTGCAGGGATTTCGTACAGATCGTGACTCGCTATCCCCATTGGGACTAGTGCGTGCGACGTGACGGTCCCCCAACGGGGTGGATGACTTCAACTGCCCCTGATGGCAATCCACCAGAATACTACCTACGCAGGCTGGAAAGTTGGTAGATGGCCTCATCAATTCGTGCCCATTGAGTCAGGTACAGGTCCGGAAAATACCCCCGGCAAGATGAAACCTGTTATGGTGTGATAGAACGTCAAAATCTGTACTCCCAATCGCCGGTCCATGGCATCATCACCCCTCATTGCGGTAAATATATACTTAGTAGCAGTAGTAGTACCCTTACTGATGAAGCAGTCGCAATTACGCCCCCAATCCACCCATCATACTTAGTAATAGCAATCGGCTTTCTGTGACTGACTTAAAATCTCACTTCACAATGTAACCATCAAGGATACATCCATTAGTCAGGAAAGGGAGACACGGACTACATAAGTAGGCGATCGAACAGCTGAACCTGCTGTAGAACATCAACGAACCAAACATGATTATTGAATATGACGGACCTGAAATGCCAACCCCCCCAGCCCACTTCTGACATGCCACACATCACCGGTGACAGAACCCTGAAGAACTCACCGACCGATCGCTGGCTCCACTTATGCACATTCCAAGGTCACCGATATCTGATAGATGGACACATCAGACCGTGCATGACGCAGGTGGATGCCGCCCTGGAATGCACCTCCACCGCCTCCCGTGCACTCTATCGAAGGGTAATCTACATGCCAGCCATGACACACCTGCTTCTACTTAAACTCAGGAGGCTGGGGTGGGACCCGCCAGGTGTCGTAGGGCCGTTTTTAACGAAAGCTAGTTGTCGCCTTACGCGGTCATCACGAACACGGCGTTCATGCAACCGACTCCACTCCGGATGGTCTCAGATGGGGACAAAAAGTCAAAAAACTATCTTTATCAACTGACATGAACAAAACTACTATACAAGGCATTGCTAGCTTATAACATGACGAGCAAATCTGGCTGCTCACGGGGGGAATAAGGTAGAAAAGTGCGGCTAGAAAGACGGGAAATCAGTGTTACTTTGCAGTAGAGAAGGTAAGGTCTAACCACAATCGTCTCCATCAAGGGAATGGCGACGCGACATATGTGACAGGTGCTATATTTTCCAAGCCACATAGGACAATATAGTAAGATACAGAGAAGAAAGCAACCGCACTGGACAGAGAATCATGAACAGAATGAACAGAGGCATGAAAGTTCTTCTATTTGCGAGCCGACGGGGTTCGATTCAAATCAGCGGACGCGAACCGAATCGGACGGCGACGGCGGAAGGGTGTCGGGCCCTCGACTACCTTAGTAGAAGACATAGGTGGCGGAACCGGAGAGAACCTCAACCTGGAGAGGAGATGATGATCAGCGAAAAGTCCCAGCCAAAAAACAAACGCAAGGGCACTTACAGTGCAACCGGAGTCGTTGGAGCCAGACTCGGAGTAGAAGGTACCGTCCTCGTACTTGCAAGAACCGCTGAGGTTGTCACCCGAGATCTTCACGTTGAAGTCAAGCTTGGTGGTGGTGGTAGGGCTGTTCTGGAACAGAGAAAGCCACTTGCCATCGTTGTAACCGACACCAAGGTTGATAGGAGCCCAGTTACCGATAGGAGCGCTGCCGTTACCCCACTGGCAACCAGTCTCGGTGGAAACACCCTTGGGGTTAACATAGTACTGAGCGGAAGTGGTCTGGTTCTCCCACTTGTAGTAGGTGGCGCCGTTGGGGCAAGTCAGGGGGTGAAGTTCGCTGTTGGCAGCGACAGCGAGAGGGATGGTCTCGGATTCGGTACCTGCATACAGAATTAATATCTTTGTTTGGACCCACCTGTCGGAAGGAAAGTTCAATGCTTACCAGGGTAGTCGGTACGGCAAACAGCGACCTCCTCGCTCATGGTGTTCTGGACGTGGACACCTCCAACACCCTCAATGCAAAGCTTCTTGGACAGAGACTTGTTGGTAAGGTGGAGCTTGCCGTTCTTGCACTCAATACCACCAACGGACTGGCCGGTAGAACCCTGGGCGCTGGGCCACTGGGACTTCTGGTATCCGGCAGGGCAGGCATAGGAGCACATGGCTCCGGAAATGCAGGAGTCGCCGGTGACACCGGTAACGATGGTGTCGACAATCTCGTCGACGATGGTCACGTACTGGATACCGGACCAACCACCAAGGCCAAGGTAGTCGAGGGCAACGGCACCGTATTCAGAGGGGAAGGTGTCGCAGTCAAGCTCGCCATCGGGGAACTCCTTGTCCACGCCGGTGGCAGAGGAGGAGCTGCTGCTAGAGCTGCTGGCGGAGGAGCTGGAGGAGGCAGCGGCGTACGAGCTGCTGGTCTTGGTGCTGCTGGAGCTGGAGCTGGAGCTGCTTGAGTGCTTGTTGACGGCGACCTCGATGAACTCAGCAGCAGCCTGAACGGAAGCCGTGGGAGTCGGGCTGGTGGTGCTCGAAGACACAGTCGAAGAGGAGGACTGGCAAACATTCGCAGGCACGTTGCCAGAGAACTTCAAAGTACCCTTGGCGACACCCTCGCAGGCCTCCTCGAAGGTAATGACCTTGCCGTCGAGAACGAAGGTGGTGACGGTAGGGCCGGGCACCGTGACGACCTCGGTGTCGGGGGAGCGCTTGTGGTGATGGCGGTGCTGGTGGTGGTGCTGAGCAGACACCATGCCGGCGGTAGCCAGGGTGAGGGCGACAGTATTGAACTTCATCGTGTTGGTTATTTATTTCGCACGGGGTTGCAAGCTGTCGAGTATTGCGTCAGAATGTGGACCTAATCTATATAAACCACGGGATCCCATATTAGCATGCGCTCAACCTCCATTGACCACAAGACGGCCTGTTCGATACTAGGCATTGGCCATGTATGTGCTTGCTAGCTTGCTTTCTTTCCCATCGTAGTGCAGGAGAGAAAGAAGAGTCGCATTGAGATTGTATGTGCTGGGTGATCCCGGGTATTTCGCGAAGGTACACAGGATAGGAGACATACCAAATTAACAGCAAGCCAGTCGCGCGCTTCTTGCAAAAAGTCTGTACACGAATGAAAGTCCTCGTGAGGCAGGGGTTGCTAAGAGTCTGGCAGAGTCAAAGCAAGTTGCCTAGAATAGAGTATGAGAGTTAAAGAGTGAAAGAGAAGAAGAGAGAGAGAAGCAGGTTCCCAAAAGAGCGTACGAGAGAGAAACTAGTTCCCTCAGGTCGGATAGGAAATCTCGCGAAGGATAGCAGGCGAAGGGCCGGAGATGAAACGCTCTGGGGGGGAAAGGGAGGTAAGAAAATGTGGAGGGGGGATCTCGAGGGAGAAAAGGGAATCGGGAGGGAGATGAAGGAGTDAGTAAAGGTTTAGTTCGCGCCGTGGTCCAGGGGGGGGGGGGAGGGCAGTGAGTGGGCAAGAGGCGATAACCAACTAACTAGTGTGGATGTGGGAAGGAGGGACAAGGAAGGCGTGCGCTGACCTTTTTTTTCCGGGGGTGAACCAAGGAACCAAGAGAGAGAGTGTGAGAGTGTGTAAGAGAGAGAGAGCGTGGCACTTGGACCAAATGAGTGGATGGTAAACCAAAAAAGAATAAAAACTCACAGGCAGGGAATAATCGGAATACTAATAAAATAACAAAAATAATCATAATAATCATCAGGGGGGCCCACAGCCTGAAGGCTCAAGACATCGGGTTGAGTTAGTGTGGGCTGTTAGCCTTTTAGCGTTGGAAATTAGCTTGTTACAGTCGTCCGTATCTGTAGTAACTGCGCTGTATTGTTCTCTTCTCCTTTTGGGGGTGGGCAATATTAAATCCCTATTTTTGTGTCAAGCTACGGAGTATAAAACCATTAATGATTGTCGCAGGGACGGTAACTCTACTCCCGAGGAGACAATCAGGGACAACGAGTATGGAGTATTACTACTATGGGAGTGGACGGGAAAGGTTATGGAAAGAATCTACGGGCACAGTATTTAAAAAGGGGCGAGAATACTTTCTGTAGTGAGTAAGAGAGACAAGACAGACACAGAGAGATCACTGACAAAAGGATCTCAGACCCGTTTTTCGTTTCCCTACCGTTGTGGTGGTCAGGCGATGGACAGGGGGGGCCGCGGCACTGGAGAAGAAGGCCAAGAAACCACCGGGGTTGAAATAGAAAAAGTCAACATGGACGGCGCAACGTGAGTCGTGAGAACCGCTGAGAATTGCAGCTGTAAGTGGAGTCAAGTGGAGAGAATAGACAGGAACCGCCTGGGCTCTGGAACACTGGGCCAGCAAGCCAGCCTTGGGCTTTGCTGGGCCACGGCGGTGATTTTCCCCTTTGAAACCCTTACGTTTTTTTCATCATCTTCTCACCTTTTCATTTTCATTTTCTTTTTTTGTGTTTGGGGCCTTCCTGTTCCTGAAAGTGAGCTTGGCGTTTACCGAAATTACCCAGAGTCTCGCTGGCCACTCACAATCAGCTCTCGGGCACCAGCCGGTGGGCCATCAAACCTTCCCCCCCGGTCAGGTACACCAATCAGCAGGTGCTGCGCTGCCGAACCATTGCCACAATTTGGCCTACCAGGGAATGTCTCATGTCGGATCTCAATGTTGGCCTGCAGTAGGGAGGGAGGACTGTACAGAGTAAGTAATATTAGCACTCACCTACTCACCTACTATCTCCCAGTAGTCCTCTAGTGAGTCCTGCTCACCGTTCCAGTCTGTTCTGACGGGCGGTAAAGATATTTTCAGCCCCCGAAACCATGCCCCAGTCAGTCTACTTCTCTCATCAAGTGTTCCATAAGTACACCTTTGTTGGTTGAACGAACGGGGCCAACTCATCCAGCAATATGGATGACACATCTTCCCCGGCGGAGTGCGGGAATTCCCTTCATCTGATTCTGATGTCACTGATTCCCCTCATGTTCGAGCAATCAGAGACGAAGTGGCTGCCTAATTTATGTTCATATTGTTCTCTCCGTAGCTGCGTCGTCAATGTCCTTATCATATACCCCGCCTACAACTCAACGGGATACAGGCGATTACTTACATACAGAGTACAATTCTCTCGGCCTGGTGCCCACTTTTCATACTAGACAGTGCACATCATGCAGAGTAATTAAAGATGTCTCTTTTTCACTTCCCTCCCTACGATCTGGCCTGGAACAGGTGACTTCTTGTACGGCCTGGTTTCCACCGACTAGAGCCCGTTGCGGAGCATGCAGACGTTAATCTCAACATGCAGAATAATGATCTGAGACCCTGGCCACGTCTGGACCGGTTGCTCATCGTACATGTCGTCATTCCAATACAAGGACTCTTTCAGATAATTATCATGATGCTGTTAACACCTAACTTGATGAATATGTAGTTGGTTGTTGGAATATCATTGGCTATTGGTTTGATTAGAGACGATGCCGCCTCTGAGCAAAATGAACAAAGAGGGAAAGAGGAAGCCGAGCGCTATCCAATACACTACACGTCTCATCTACATAGCCCACCTGGAACAACTGTCTATCTACACAATACCATCAACAACAATGGGGTATCTAGCAGCCTTGTGTTCATTGGCTGTCCGACCACGGGTACATACGCAGGTACGGAGTACATCTGGTCCAAACGGATATCTTCCTGCATCGCCGTGGCAAGGTACCCCCGACAAGGCGACGCTACCTGACATGGCCAGGTGTTTATCGGTATTATATGCAACGAGGGCGGAATCTTTGATCTGAATCTCATTGGTAGCGCTCTCTGTGTATTCTACACCACTTGACACTTGTTTACAATATCTTCGACGTGTTCGGCGTGGGTAGCTGTGTAGTTTGGGCTCGCCAAAGATCCCACATATTTGCCGAGAATCTTCGGAGGATTTCGAACATTTATTCCCGCCCTACCGGGGTTCTCTTCACCACTGATTGACTGGTCGTTAGCTTGACACGCAGATCCCATGATGGATGTGTTGGCTATCTATTCAAGTGTGACACTCGTTGTTTGGTCCGATTCGGGCTCCTTTAAGATATCGAGCCCTTGCAGGCGATTGCTGAGTTGTGTCAGCCTGTACTACGGCTTTACGGAATCTAATGTCGTCAATCTTCCCAGGTCCTGAGGAATTGGCGTTGCGATAGAATAACCATCATCATTGCCGATGTCGCTCCACACTAGGTGATAGTTCTCATCGCATAGTTCTCTGATCTGAGGTTGCTTAATATCGATCGGAATCTCGCTAACAGGCTGGTCGGGTATGCTGAGGTGGTGTCGCGAGTAGCGGTGTTGCGTCCAACCTCGCGGCGTTTGTTGTTGTCGCCCAGGCTATTGTACAGGTCCTACCTGGCCAAGACCGTCATTAAACCTAGCGTCCAGCTAATTGGTTGTGAAGGGGAGAATCCCTATTTGCATGGATTCCTTCGCGTTGAGGTACCTCAGGCACCAAGCAGTAATACGAGAACAAGCAGCCTATGAGACGGAGGAAGGCAGGCGAGAATCTCCTGGATTGACACCACCAGCCTCTTTTCCAAGGTTCTTTCAGGCTTTCAGCCCCTCAGCCCCCGGGCCAAGTCTTTCTTCCTGGTCATTGCGCCCGCAACCAAGGGGTTCTGGAGTCTACCTAGCAGTAACGGACCCTTTTGCGATAGATTACTATTGGACCCCTGACTGAGACTGACTGCACTGGTAGGTCAGTTGGGAAATGGTTTAGATACCATAGTGGTAATCATACCGTATAAGCGGTGACGGTGTCTACTACTCCAGACTAACCGACTCCTAAGTACTCCGTACTAACTAGACTAACTACTCCGTACTAAGCCAGTGATGGATCCGCCCCATCCCAGCCATGCTTATCGCCGCATAATGCAAAAAGAGACACAGCGCGAAAAAGTGAATCTCGTCCGATGGCGTCCAGCTCCAAAAGCTTGGCAACTGGAGACTTCAACCCCCAATGCGGCCAAGACCGACTCATTAGCACCGGTTAACACGGAGCTCACAACAAAAGGGAGAAGCGCGGTAGATATTCGTTGCTGGTTTGCTTGCGCGGCTTTTATCCGCCGTTTACGTACTCAGATGATGCCAAGTGCCTGCGAGGAAGCCTATCTATCGGACATGCCTATCGCTTGATTCGCTTCAGCCAATCTGATAGTCCTCGCTGCTTCTCCGCATTCTGGATGGGTGAACGGAGGAGGGGAACCGAGAGCTCAATTAATTAGGTGGAGTGGGTGGTGCGCCGCCTTTCTGCATGGTCAACTGTTCGATAAACAACCGCCAGAATTATTTGGCGGCCTATAGTGGGGACAAGAAGCTTTTGGACCTTACATGCTCGATGTTTCTTACTGAGCCAGTCCGGAGAGAGTTGGAACGTTCTTGAATGGACAAGTCCACGGGTGAAGCCCAGTCACTACGCCCAACGCGGTATCTCGACGACAGCTCACAACCTATTTCCACGCATCCGCCTCGCCCGTGTCTCCTCCCGTGGACTAATAGTCTCCTCCCACCCGCCATATTGACATTCGACTATTGAATTCTTATATCGAACTAATTCCCAACGCATCAGCTATTGACGTGTCCTTGCCCAAATGTGGTGCCAGAGATGATGCACTTGAATGTCTGCCAATGATTCGTCGACTCGAGGGCCTTTCTCGTCGATTAGTCAACTGACGTCGGAACTGCAGACGACTGAGATGCGCGCTGAACGGAGAAACAGCAAGCAACTAACGACGCAACTGTTTCAGGCACCGATGTCTTTGTCCTATCATTGCTCAGCTGTACCTGAGCCATTCCAGGTTCCGTTACTTTCTCCGCTGTTCCACTAGATTTTATCCGTCGGAGACAGTTGGGGCATTTGTCTGGTTTCCGCCCCGTTCAGCCGATTCGAATAGTTAGCTTTGAGCAGGGCACCTCGCTGTTTCCAGTCCACCGGTTCAGACGTCACGCACGGTGCGTGATTAATGAATATCGGCATACCATCTGGAGAATTATTGACTCAAGATTGGGTTCGATACTCGCAACTACTACTACCCCTTAACTGCAAATAGGGGTTTCCGAGGCTCTCCTTGACGGATGGCTCGGGCTGAGCGGTTGATACCCACAACATTAGACTAGATGCGAGGCTTGTTCGTTATCTCTTGAATGTCGCTGTGGAGTGATTGGGACTGTCGACTAGTTACTAACAATCCGCAGCTGGGCCAATAGTTGCATCCGTTGCGGGATTCAGACTACAGAGTATTATCCAATCGCATACCTCGATAGAAGCAAATGACCGACGTCTCATGTCTTTGTTATTGATGTCTCAGAGTTAGAGCCAGCGCTGCTGTTTCTTTATCCGCTGTTTACAGAGCACGACTCGAAAGCAAACAACATGCATACATTTCTGCGATAGCCTGACTGGCTGATTGCCTTGTCGCCTTGAAATCTAGGCCTCGATTGCACTAACTTGGCTGTACAGTTGCAACACTCAAAGCAACCACAGATTAACAAAGGCGGTTATGAATACAAAGCCGTTACTATACAGCATGTGGGATTCTGGAACCCTTGGCAGTCCCACGATGTCCGCGTCCATGGGTGCATGCAAGGGACTGTTGAACAACCCGCCTATCGCGGAACCAGTCCGGAACTTGGCCCGTGAGAAATTAGGTTTGCCATGCTGCTGGGTCTTTGGTTGTTATTCACGGGAGGCTTGGCGAATGTTCTAATGGAAGACATGAGAATAGCGGAGTGAATGAAAAATTTCTTGTTGCTGACATGGACAGAAGACTATCACCATGACGACTTCAAACCATCGAGTCTAGCGGAAATTAGGAGAGCGTGAAATCAAGTTGACAACCATGGCTTGATGACTCATATCCCTCGCCTTCAACCCCGTGCAGATCCTGTGTTATGATGCAATATGCAAGTCTTTATTTCCTCCGATGCAAGAGACAACTGTGCCTTGGAACGGTTAATATCCGGAAGCCTGCGGCCTGGAAGCGAGGCAGATGTGGCAATACCAACCAACCTCTCCATAGGCGTGGGGATTTGATCCGGAAGCGATTGCATGAGCAGCCCATGTTTGCTGTGGGACTATCGTGGTATGAAGGCAGATGCGAGGGCTGGATTGCAAAATAAGTTTGCACCGGGGACGTATCGGAGTCAGTGGCAAGGCAAGGGAGATGAGCAGTACTTTTGCCGGTTACAACGCCCAGAACCTTCCCAGTCTGTTGAGAACGAGCCTATCGGCTGTTTCAAGTCCATTCCAACCGGGCCAATAGCACTGCTCTATACACTGTTCCATCATGGAGCCACTGGTAGGATTGCCATGCTATTTACAGCCCAAAGTCTACTTGTACCTGGTTAAATCGGCTCCACTATCCTACACCGTCACTCAGAATCGAGCCCATCTTTTGCTCAAACAACACAAAGTGAACTACTGTTCTAGCGGAGACGTATATTGGTGAAGCATTTCGCGCTGGTTAATAGGAAATTGACTCGCGTGAACATGATCTAGTTAAGGCATTGCCCATCCCTACATAGCCTAGCTATCCTCACTGGATTCGCTCACTCAAGAGGCAAAATTATCAGTTTTGTTCGACTTACTTTGATCATATCAGCCTTTTTACCAAGCAATATACAATGCACACCGCCGATGCCACTAAACGAATCTTCCCTCTGCCCTCATCGCGAAGTCGGTGCTCTCACCGATGTGCAGTCCTTGCCAACTGTGTAGATTTGTCTGCACTTTTCAGACTTGGCGGTGTATTAAGCATTGTTGATCACCTCAAGGATTCAGAGAACGGCTACCAGATATAAAGGACAGAAACTGTCGAGCTGAATGGCAGCAAAATAATCGGAACATGCTACCGATTCAGTTGGTGCATCCAGATCTGCTCTAGTCGGGATTAACCCGTAAAGTCGATATGGTACGAAGTCAGCATTGAATGATCAAGCAGTGAGAAACTGGAACCACTAGGATATGAACATGCCGCAAAGCCAAATATCCAACTATTTAGAAGATGTATTCAGAGACATGGTGGTTCTTGGAATCTTTTCTATCTCGTCGATTGCTGTGTAGCCCTTCTATATTGGATCCTCGGCGTTATTGCACGATCGCCGAATGCTCCCTTTTCGTCAACTGGCGGGATTGTACGACCATCTCTAATTGTGTGTTTTGAAGTGAGAAGTGATGAGAATAACTGATTAGCATCGGTAAGATAAACTAATAGTCTATATTACTCCCCGATTAGATTGTAGTGAGTAGAAAGGATTAGCATGTGAATCACTACTTCCTACTATAACTCGTCCCCTCCTACACTGGACTGAATACCGTCGCCGACCACCAACCACTGAATAAACCCCCAGACCCCAATCCTAACATACCATCTGAAGAATCCTCTGAAAATCCTCCCATGACGTAAAAGCACATTCCAATCCAGCACTTCCATCACCAACCGAGCATATCCGCGCCTCCATCGCACCGAGGCAGACGCTAAGCCGAAGGCTCCGACGGATCGGCGACACAAGCTTGGCGGGAAATCCGACGATAACCTTAGTTCTGCTTCTTCTTCCTCTCCGCCTTCAAATGACTCCTCTCCCCTCTTGACCACCACCATCATCCCCTCAACCGAAAGAAACCCCATATAGGTACACACACACACAGGATACAATCATGCTCCTTCCACAGACAAGACTGTCCGCCTTGCGCGCCCTCCGCGCCACAACAGCACCCCGCTCCAGCATCACCACCACCTCCGCGCTCGCCCGCCTCCTCTCCACTCTCGCCGTCCTCGAACAGCGCGATGGCAAGCTTCAAGCCTCCTCCTTGTCCGCTATCGCTGCGGCTCAGAAGCTCGGTGGTCCCGTGACGGCCTTTGTAGCGGGTGCTGGCGTGAAGGGCACGTCTGCTGCCGAGGCGGCGCAGATTAAGGGTCTGGACAAGGTGTTGGCGGTGGAGAATGAGGCTTATGAGAAGGTATCTTTTATCCTTTATCTACTCATTGAACATGAAATTGGGGAGGGTAAGTGCTGACGAAACATGGTATAGGGTCTTCCCGAGAACTACGCCCCGTTGCTCGTCGAGAACATCAAGAAGGGAGAATTCACGCACGTCGTGGCTGGCCACTCGGCGTTCGGAAAGAGTTTGTTGCCTCGTGTTGCGGCTTTGTTGGATGTGCAGCAGGTTTCGGATATCACGGGCATTGAGAGTGAAGACAGTATGTTTTAATGACTTCGTCCGGTTTGGGGATGGGAATTTGCTCCGGTGTCGGAGACGCACAATTCCTATACAAGTATACTAACAAAGCAATGAACAGCCTTCGTCCGCCCCATCTACGCCGGCAACGCCATCCTGACCGTCCAATCCACCGACCCCATCAAGATCCTCACTGTCCGCGGCACCTCCTTCCAAGGCGTCGAGACCACCGGCGGCAGCGCCTCCGTCACTGAAGGCGTCGACCCCAACACCCCCGCCCAAACCGAATGGGTGTCCGAGGAGCTCGCCAAGTCCGAGCGTCCTGACCTTGGTACCGCTACCCGCGTCGTCTCTGGTGGTCGTGGTCTCAAGTCCAAGGAGGAGTTTGACCGCGTCATCGTTCCCCTGGCTGATACATTGGGCGCTGCCATCGGTGCTTCCCGTGCTGCTGTGGACAGTGGCTTCGCGGATAACAGTCTGCAGGTCGGACAGACGGGTAAGAACGTCGCACCGCAGTTGTACCTGTGTGCGGGTATCTCGGGTGCTATTCAGCACTTGGCGGGTATGAAGGATAGTAAGGTTATTGCTGCGATCAACAAGGATCCCGATGCGCCGATCTTCCAGGTTGCGGATGTTGGGCTGGTTGGGGATCTGTTTGAGAAGGTGCCTGAGTTGACGGAGAAGTTGAAGCAGTGATTTTTCCATCTTTATGTTTTCTTTGTATGATGTGGGTGGGGAGGTGAGGCGATAGATATACCAATGCCATTATGTATTATGTTGTACGCCTGCTCAACATCTGTCTGAGGTTTTATGATAATAACCTGATCTACAAGATGCTACGATCAATAAGCACCAGCACGTCTATACATAACTTTTATTCGACCAAGGGTATTGATTAAGCCCCGATGTATGAACAAGAAGAGAGAAAGAAACGAACACGCGCCGCCGGAGTAAAAGCATAAAAGAGACACCCATTGCTATTCAATACAGCCCGGACATAAACCCAGCAAAAGCAGACAATCAAGAAGTCGACTTTCTCTTCTTCTTGCCAGCACCAGTCGCCGACACCGGAACCGCAACGGCACCATCCTCCAACGCCTTAGCCTTCTGCTTCTGAAGCTTCTCTTTCCTAGCAGCCAGTGACAGCGTCTCCTCATCATCCTGAGCGGCCTTCGCCTTAGGCTTCTTGCTCTTCTTCGGCGCCTCCTCAATCAACTTCTCCTCATCAGCATCGCCAATCTGCTTGCGCTTCTTACCCGCCTCAACAGCAGTCGTCTCCTCCTCCTCAACGACATCCCCGTCCTCAACCCACAACTCACTCGCCAACCAAATCGGCATCGCCATCGTATTCGCGCCCTTAATGTGCAACGCCTTGATATTCCTCCACCCCTTCGTCACGAACTTATCCGTCAACCCCTTCACAACAGCCTCCACATTCTCCGCAACCTGCTGCGCCGAGAACTTGCTCGACCCAACACGAATAGCGGCCGTCGTAGCGGGCGCCAAATGCACCGGCGCACAGTTCAACGCCTTCTCAATCTCCTTGGCCACAATCGCCGGCGTCGCAAACGCACTTTCCTTATCACCTTCACCCTCCACCTTCCTGGCATTCCTAACCTTCGGATCCTTCTTCACCTTCTTTCCATCCACCTTCTCAATCTCCGCAATCCGCACCGGAATCGGCCTCTTACTACTCTTATAGAACACCTTGCCGAGCGTATTCACCAACCGCATGATAATCCGATCATCAGCCAGAAACACATCGTGTTCAGCGAGGAGCTGTCTCCGGCTCTCGAAGCTCTTGTACCGGTCCTTCAGCTTCGAGTATCCGATGACCCGCTCGATGCGGGACGACAAGTGCGCAGGGAACGACGGGTCCGTGACGATGTTCTTCACGCTGCGCTGAGGGTCCGCGGTGATCAGGCAGATGCTGAGAGACGGGGAGGCGTTCAGGCTGTGCGGAATCGGGATCTTGCCTGGCTTCAGGCGGTTCTTGTCCACGATGTGCTTCTTCGTTGTGAGAACGAGCCAGATCGCTTCGTTGTGCAGAGGGGAGCCTTCTTCCGCGTCGCTGTCGTCGTTGTCACCGATAAGGGTCTTCTTCGTGGCGGTTTTCTCTTTCTCGTCTTGTTTGGTCTTGATGTGTTTGAGGAGGGCGGTGGAGGCGCGGGAGACCTAGTTATTCATTATTAGTATATATATATATATGTATGAATTTTTGGGTTGATAGTATGTAATGGGAGGTGTGATATGCGGTGCATGCATGCATGGAATTCAAAACGCTAGTGAAGGAGAATGGACTTACCTGAGTCTTCTCCAACTGGTAGGGTGACCCCGAAGTCACCTTCGTCGTTAGCGCCGTCGAAGACACCATTGTTGCGATATATCGTGGGGAGTTGGTGCAAGTGCAAATGTCGCGATGGGTCTCGATCTCGGGGATATTTTTCTATCATTAAAAAAAAATTCATGGGAAGGCGGTCGCTGTTCTGCCGGCTTGGCGGGTTACGCTTAGTCACCACCCTTGTTCGTCCTCGTCATGTGACTAGGCTTTATAGATAGTCATTAACTGTAACTATTTAATTCATCAAATATGAATAACGCTCTAACTCAATATAGAAATAATATCTACCATCTAAACCCCATAGTACCGGATATCAAGCTGTACACAATACCAAATCATAATCATTACCCGCCCCGCACACAATGCACCCTACAACTCTGCCAGCAACTCTCCCATCGAAATCGGTTTCCTGACCGCATTCGAAAACCCATCATGATACGTCACCCAGACGCGTCTGCCCGCCTTCAACGTCTCATTCTGCTTCGCCATCTCAGGTGACTCATCTGACGGCGGCGGCGTCGGCTCCTTGATGACCCTGCCGAAGAAGTCCCGTTTCACGTTCGGCCCGTGCGCGGGCTTCCTCGCATCGCCGTCGTCCTTGGACTGTCCGTCAGCGGACTTGCCGGAGGCTTTCTTGCCGATCTTGGATGTCGTTAGGGGTTCGGATTGCTTGCGGATGTTCTCTTTGCGGTATTCTTGGTCTAGGACTTGGCGAATCGCGTAGCGGACGGGGGCGGAGCCGCTGGCTGTGGGGGCGGATTTGGTTTTGGAGAATGTGATGAAGGTGTCGAGGGGCCTGTCGGGATTAGTTTGGTTATATAAGGGTTGTAGGGGGTAGAGTGTAGGGGAAGGAAAAGGGAGCGTACGGTTCCATCCGGTAGGCCCATCCTCCGTGGGCTCCGGCGTTCTCGATGCGTACTTTCTCGAATCGCACGCCTAGACCGGCCATCACGCGGACGGCGGCTTGGATTAGGGTGCGTTCACTCTCTTTGCGTACACTGGCTACGCTGCGTTGCTCGCCGCTGCCGCGGACCACGACTGGTTTCACGTCCGGGGAGAGCATCCGGACGAGGTTCGGGATGAGGTCGATGACTAGAGAGTCGGTGGACCGGAAGAGGCGGGATAAGGGGGCTGAGAATGCGGATTGGAATTCTGTGAGGATGGCTCGGTTCTGTTTCTGCGCTTCGTAGGCTGCAAAGTCTGCTCGGGGGCCTGAGAATGGATGTTCCTCTTCTTCATCGTTGATTTCTGGTGCTTTGGCTTTGCCTTGGGCTGTGGCGAAGAGATGGTGGAATGCTACGACAGATTGGCTGAGATAGGCGCTCAGCTCCCAGTCTTGTGCGGTGTAGACCTTGGAGGACATAGTGTCGTGAAAGTGTAGCCAGTCGTAGGCTGCGTTGGGTTTGGAGAGGAAGGTGTCGTCTTGGTAGCTCTGCAGGGGGTAGGACGCAAAGCATTCTGCCACGGCGCGGTCGTGCTCGCCGCTGGCGTCGACCATTTCGCGTAGTCGCTCGATGGCATGGCGTTTCCGGAGGTCGGCGACGCCTACTGGTACTTTGTCCTCGGAGTTGGAGAAGGGATCGCGGAAGGAGTCGACGCCAACAGGTGCATCCGTGAAGCCTGCTCCTTCGGTGAAAACTCGTTCGATGAGATCGCGCACACCACCGCGGTTTAGACCCTTGAAGAAGGCACTGCCACTACTGTTGGCGCTGAGGACCTTTTGTTCCAGCCAGCTTCGGGTCAGCCGTAGCGTGGATGGGCATTCGTTCCTTAGCTTATGCGCCACCCATTCTGCTGCCACGAGAACACTGCGGATGTCGCCTTCTGCCGTTCCGCTGCTCTTGACGCCCCCTTGTTTGCGGCGAGCAAGGCCCCAGGAGGCTTCGCAGAGCCGTCGGACGCCATCGTTGTCGGATGGGATGCCTTCGACGGTGAAGATCCGTTTCATGCGTGTGACGACATTCTCCAATGGCGCTTGGCGGACATGGATGATCTCTGCAACCGAGGCCGCGCGAAGTGGTCGTAGACTAGGATGGTAGACATCGTTGCAGACCATGATCAGCGGACGCAGGAATCGGAAGTTGTCGCCCTTCTTTTTCCTGCCCTTGGTCTGCTCAGTGGAGCCTGACGAATTCTTCTGGTCCAGCAAGACAAGGTCGATCAAGGCTTTCATGAAACCACCCTCACCACCGCCTCCAGATCCGCTGACGACGCCGTCTACTTCGTCGACGACAACACAAACAGGCCGTCCTGCCTTGCGTACCTTTTCCTCGCCGATCTCCACATTCATGCCCTTGACGTTCTCTGTACCCAGGGAATCCCGAATTCTGCCCTTAACCACATCCTTGCTTCGATCATCACTCGCGTTGATTTCCAGCACTTCGTAGCCAGCCTGTCGAGCACATACATGCGCCAACGTAGTTTTGCCTAGACCCGGCGGGCCACATAGCAGTAGAACCTTCCGATGTGTCCGTTCCTCATCCTCTTTGCCATACGGCTTCTTCGCCTTCGACCTAGCGATGTTTGGAAAGACGATAGGTTCCCAGGCCTTCAGCCACCGCAGAACAGATCGATGCGTGCGCTCGTCTCCGATCAATTCAGTAAACTTCCGTGCGCGGTATTTCTCGGTCCACATGGCTGCAGCCAGCTTTGCGCTCTTCTGGTCGTGGATCGGGGCTTCGATAGACGGTTGTACCGTCAGAGCAGGTCGTGATTCGGCGGCCGGGGGGGCTTCCGGCTCATTCGCAGCTCCATCAAGAAGCCTGTGGATATCAATACCGTAGTAGCTCTTCTGAGCCCTCCCAGGGGCAGTCACGGAGCGACCAGCAACAAGTCTTTCGTAGCTGACCCGCGGTGCGGGTTTCTTCAACGAAACATGGTGCGTCTTGCCCGAGCAGGTCTTTATTTGGATTGATCGATATGGTCTTCGTGAGGGAAGTGACGTAATTGTGCTCTGTTCCGGAACGGGAGTGGGGTCAAGGTCTGGCGCAGTAGACGCTGGCCTGGGAGTCGATTCTGTTGGCAGTTGAGACGGCCTCGGGATTTCAGGGAGTTCAACAGGCGGCTGTTGAATAATGTCCTCCTGCACCTGAAACTCGCTTCTTAGTTGCGCGTCGTTAAAGGCATCCCAATCATCATCGTCGTCTGCCTCATCCAAGAATCCGCCCATAATCTTCTGCCGCTTGGGCTCTTCAGTTTGCGATTGCTCTTCATTCTTTCTTTTCTGCGACTCCGGCGACGGAGCGCTCGACGGGAAGGGAGCGGGGGATGCAATGAGCGGCATTCTAATAGCAGATGGAGGAGAAGACGGCAGCAAGGTGAGTGTTCGGATAGGAGAGTAGATGTTCTTCCGCTTGGACGTTCGTGTCGGAGTATCTGATCTCAATCAGTTGATGTTACCCAACGCTGTAGATCGTGGAGTCTACCAGGCCTTATATCCTCGTCACTGCGAAAGACATCAGACAAATTCCACGACCGGTGCTGAATAACTATCCCTTTGCGCGTATTTTCTTCCTGTTGGAAATTCAATGCCTCAAGTTCGTCGGAGAAGGTGTCGGAGGGGGGTTCGGGAGGGTCTCCCTCGGAATGAAGATGGATGGCCGGATCGAAGGAGGGAGGGATGGACGGGGGCGACGTCGTCATCAAAGAAACTCTGCTGTCATTTGGGTTGATATTAATTATTATGGAGTATCTACTCCGGCGTGAATTGATGATGTCGAGTGGGCTGTTTGATGCAATGATAGATTGATGGAGTTGATCTGCGACGCGTGCGACGCGCCGCGGACGCGCTAGTCCCGATTAATTAATGGCCCTTTGTAGCACTAGTGGGTGTGCGGACCCTAGATCTATACAACAGTACAAAGGATGACAGTTTAGACGAAGCAATGATAATTATTCTAATTACAAGAAGTGATGACAAGAATTAAGCGTCCGATTAGGTCTGTGAATCCACAAGCAAGTCTTCCCCAGTCATGTAGCAACAAAATCATCAAAGCAGCTTTTATCCAACTCCGACGCCATTATCATAGCACAAACCCAGCGAATGAACAAAGTCTATATAAAGCACGCGCATATCCTCGTTATAATTAAAGTTCTCTTTCCTCCTCATCCATGTTGTATGTCCAGCACCCAACTGCAGATAGGCCTTCATTTCAAAGACAAGTACGTCGCGAGAGTCGTGTAGTTGGTGGACGGGGCACGGCTCTTTTCTTTGGCAGGCTTAGGTGAGGCAGGCTTAGGCGTAGCTGACTTGGCCTCCTCCTTCTTTCCCTTGCTAGGTAGCCACTTCTTGCTCGTGGCTTTGAGGTCTTTCAATGTTGATGCGGTGGAGGAGACGCTGTAGCTGGAGGATGCGTCATCGAAGGTGGAGGTGGACTTGACTGATTCAGGCATGGTTTCGGTTGTATTTTTCGAAATGCTTGAGGAAGGAAGTGTATGGTTTTGCTGGTAGCACTGGTTACCAGTCTGGGTGGATATATAGTTCAAATGGAGTAGTAGTAGTAGTAGTGGTGGTGGTGGTGGTTGTATAAAGAGTCAAGTAAGACAGTAGATGATGAGTATGAACAGTCACAAATAATCTAGAAGGTTCTTAATAGCTGAGATCTGAAGCACACGAAGCAAGGCTGCCAGGCGGTTTCCATGGTCCTTATATACTGATGCATGCGTCCATTCCGTGATGATGGATTTAGTCCGAAGCCCGCGGAGTAAAATCCACGACGACCCACCCTGACGTCTGAGCAAATGATCGAGGCTTAGCAATCGGACAGCACCCTACATAGTCAGATGCTTAGTTTAGACTGCAACTTATCTTGGTGAATCATCAGCGCAAGCCATTGCTTGGTGTGGCCCACCCATGATGTGGTAGGCCGCATACCAAGGAGCGAAGGGCGTGTGGTTGGGTGTCAACACGAGGCGCTAACCCAGTGCGGTGGCCGCCATTGGGGACGCCGCTCTCTGACTCGAGAAGGAATGGAGGTCAAGATCTGCCTGATATTGTTGAGAGGTGGGTGACGACGCCCTTTGAGTTTGCATTGAAGTGGGATGGCAATCGGTCGGGGTACTAAAACAGCATAGTCGGACTGGTCTCGATGTGGCTTTGGAGTAATTAAGTCTTAGTCGACGTTGTTAAGGCGCGCCGAGCCTACGATGACTCAATGCCTGAGGTTGTACCGTGTGTGACGCAGCCAGACAAAGGCACTGCCTTGAGCAGGCAGAATCTGACACATGTTCTATCATAGCCAAAATCATATTAGCTATGGCTAAAGTGTAGTCTAGAATGCTGCCTGAAGTCGAGAACCGTAAGAGATGTTGCTATTCCGACTCCGATGCACGAGACTTCAACTCCGAAACTAGTTCTATTCCGAGCCAATGAGATCCCGTGCCCTAGCAATTATTGCAGAAAATTCTATATTACCCAGCATCGGACTAACCTACTTTTGAGTGACTATAATATACGAAAGTATGTTTAATTAACTGAGTGCCTTGTCGGAATTGAATCGTTCAGTTTGTCTAGAGAATGTAAAGTACGATACTCCGCATCCAGGCGAGCTGTGCCACGATTCTTCAATCCCATAATTTCTTGTGCATGCCGCTCGTTCTAGTGTCAATCACTTCAAAGTCGCCTCGTATTCCGCTTAGAAATCTCTGTGGATAGTGAGTTGGTAATAATTAACCTCCTCCCCTCTTCTTTGTCTTCAACATTGTATAAGCCACCCACTAAAGCGCTTACCACCATATGATCGTTTACAGTCCCTTTGAATGTCCGACTGCTTTACCCCCTCCGAGCTGGAGGTCTTGACGCAATAAGTGTGGGAAAGAACACGCTGATATTCATTCTTAACAGTATCAAATCGAGTCTGTTCCCCTAAGCTGATATCTCCTAAGAGAGCATTCAGAGGAGAATCCAGAAGCAGAGAGGTTCGCGTTAAGAGAGCAGACCTATTCTATCCTGAATATCTTTATATACTAGCTTAGCTACTGGATTGATAGCATGACAGAATGCGAACCTTCCTGCTTCTGGATTCTCCCCTGAATGCTCTCTTAGGAGATATCAGCTTAGGGGAACAGACTCGATTTGATACTGTTAAGAATGAATATCAGCGTGTTCTTTCCCATACTTACTGCGTCAAGACCTCCAGCTCGGAGGGACTGCACCGACTGTCATGTTCAGGGGGGCTTTGTTTTAGCGAGCCTCCTATTGATGTCCAGAAGCGGTTCTTGTAGCACTTGCGTATCTACTGAGGCCAAGAAAATGTAGCTAGGAGCTGTTCCTCAGTGGACTCAGCCGTCACAGGCTCCGTGTCTATGATCCCATTGTCGAAATATTTCGAAAGATCGTTGGCCGACTCCATTTGCTCTGACGTGACGTGTAGCCACAGGAGTACGAGAGACAGGGAAGAGCCGATATTTTCATCACGATCTAACATATCAATATATATTCAGGATATTGAAAGTTGAGATGATATTTTCTCGTTAATCCTAATGTCCACAGAAGCTGCTTTGAAAACCAGGGGCTTCTTCTTCTTCCTGCAAGGAGTATCTTAGAGTTAGTAAATGCTTGCTGGGCAAGGTAGAACGCTTACTAGTCTTCTTTACCTAGTCACTGACCGAGTGCGGACACTTTCCTCTATTCATTTACTATTCTAGGTATGTCAGATAATGGCTCGCTTGTTACTAGCCAGTAAATATGAGTGCTTAGATATCAGAAAGAGTGGTCTCAAATTGCCTAGTCTCTATTTCGCCGGAAAAAAGTCGAATAAGCTGCACCAGGAGGAATTGCTAACTGCCCGCAAATAAGTGGTTTCGTAAGCCTGTTGATCTTCTTCGCAATGTCTGCGATGGTTCAATATCAACTTCTCTGCGTCGGTGCGTTTTCTCATTTTCGCTATCCGTCTGGAGTAACGGCCTCTCTATCGATAACTCGTTTCAACGCAGCTTAGTATTGCTCTTCCAGTGTCGGTTACCCCTTCTTTGGTAGGATACCTTTCTTGTCGGCTTCTTCATACCCTTTAACATCACAATTTTTTTTGAACCCATTTCGTCTTAAATGGCTTGTTATACCCTGCGATTGTTGTAGCCAGGAGTTCCTTTAGTCGCGACGAACTTGCCGTTCGTATGACGCTTTGCATCGTAGGTAGGGAGGGATCTTTGCCGGATGGCACCTTGCCTTGTTATGTTACTGGCCAATGCAAGCTATCGTACGCAGCTTGCCATTTTGGATCTAGATCGCTGATGATATGATGCGGTAGCAACAACTGGCCTGACGAAGAACCGCCGCGATGATTTGGGCGTTAATAGGCCCATCAACGCAATTGCGTGTCAACATTGTCCCCTACATGTCTCCTAGTAGTAGATATGCGACTATGCTTTGCTCAATGACACGTATCTTTCTTGAATGGAACGGTATCAGCAGACCCCTCCCGACTTTGGCTGCAGATATGCGAGCGGGATGGAGGTTGAAATAAAGGGCGGCTCAAAATGAGGCTCCGGGTAGGCTGTAATAACCTCCAAATAGGGAAAGGTAGCCCTAAGAAACGTTCCTTGGAGAACGAATACCAGACGAGGTGCGGGGAAGTATGTTAGGACTCCGCCATATGTGAAATCGGGGGTTAAGCTTGATGTGAGGCAAATTAGGAAGATGAAGGCGAAGGATCGGAGAACGAGGCTTTATAGCAGACGAAGGGTCTGATGATGTGCCTATCTACGTGAAGATTCCCAAAAATACCCATCCGCAGTGCACGGAAGGCATAAAATGAGGTATGAATGTAAGGAGCGAGGCTCTAGTTGGTGTAGGTCTTATTGAATGATAGAATGCAGATTCACACAAAAATCCAAGTGCAGATGCAGTCTATACGTGGAATTGGCTGCTCAGAGTCAAATCGACCAGGACTAGGTCTTCCGTTCGTTCATCCTGAGTATTATCTGTCTGTGCGATAGTAATGAGCTTAAGTGTCGAATGGTAGATGGCGCTCATGGGAGCCACTAGCTGCTCGAGGCAAACAGGACATCCAATAGAGTAAGAGAACAGAAGCTCGTACTAGTCCAAGAGGGTAGGGGGGTGATGAATAACCAAGACGCATATGTCGCTCCAGATCCAGAAAGGCGAGGATGCAAAAATGAGAGAAAGAAGGTATAGGAAGAGGCCACAAAGGCACAGTGTCGGGTAGTAATATGCCTTCTTGCGGTAGAACCTCAACTATCGCAGGAAATTTATAATGTGAGAAATCGCATGGCTGCTTGGCGGTGTGCTTCCTGGAGGGGTATCTGTGAGGTGAGTGCTTAACATAGCTGAAAGTCCTTTGAAAACTACATATTTAGTACTACTAAGTGCTACAGTGATACTAGTTAGTAGAAAGATGCAGTAGAGATCGCGTAAGGGTAGGATGCTTCGCAATGCCTTGAAGCAAAGAAGTGAAGACGATGGGACTTCTCTAGACTGACACGAGTAGGGTAGATCACTGTGCAACGCTTGGTTATGTCAAAGAATGGTCAGGCAGTGGGTCTGTGTGGTGTGGTGAGGTGAGGCTCTGCTGATGAAGTCCGAGTTCTGCCATTCTTCACCGCCAACATCAACCTCACCTGAACCTCAACACCAAGTCTTGGCAAACCCGCATCGACATATGGATCGCAACAAAGTCTTATATCTAGCGCAATATTAAAGCAATTCGAAAAACAAACTTATCTAACGGTTCTACAAGCATTGCTGCGTCTTCCTATCAAGTTATTTTACTCGGAAAGCACCAACTTTTGGTCATTAAGCGAATTTTGATTTCATACGACCGTAACCTCTATAAAAATCGTCCAAACGAGCTACAACCTCAAATTCAGATATCCTCGTCGTCAGAAACATCCTCTCCACGCTTCTTACGAGCCATACGCTCCTTTCTCTTCTTTCTAAGCTCAGCAGAAGTGAGCTTCTTCTTTTTCTCGACAACTGTCTTGTTGCCCATAGCATCGACCACCTCCTCGGGACCATCCTTGGCCTCAAGACGGGGACCGGAACCCTGTCCCTGAACCCAGTTGTGACCGGAAGGAGTCATCTTACCGTCGACGACGGCCCAGACTTCCTCGGTGAGGTTCTCAGTGAACTCACGGGAGTGAGTGATGATGATGACACCACCCTCGAAGCTCTTCAGAGCCTTGGACAGAGCACCCAGGGAGTCACGGTCCAGGTAGTTAGTAGGCTCATCAAGGACGATGACGTGGGGACGCTGCCAAGAGCAGGCAGCAAGGACGACCTTGACACGCTGACCACCGGACAGACCGCGCATGCGGGAGTGGGAAACCAGCTCAGCATCGAGACCGAACTGCTCGCAGTGGGCCTCAATCTCCTTACGGACGAGAGGACGGAACTGACCGCTGGCAAGGGCCTCCTTCTGGTCAACCTCGGCAACCATCTTGGCGTGGGACTGCATGATCTCGTTACGGGGAATCCAGGCGTTGTCGGTGGTCATCATGGGAGTCCAGCGCTCGCTCTTCATGCCGATGTTCTCACCCAGCGAGAACGAGCACTCGTACTCGTAGCTGTTCTTGAACTTACGACGAGCGTGGATACCAATGACACGACGGAACTGGCCCTCGATCTTGTAGATCTTGTCCATGGCCTTCTCATCCTCGTCGGTGACGATCTTGTTGGCACGGTCCATGGTCTCACGGTCCTCACCGGTCTGGAAACGCCACTGGATGTACTCGGAGGGAGTGGAATCGAGGTGGTTATCAATGTGAGCGAAAGCGTGCTGCTTGATGTAGGCGATACGGATGTTCTCGTGCTGGTAGACGTCACCAGTGGTGGGGATCAACTCACCGGTCAGGACGTTGACCAGGGTAGATTTACCAGCACCGTTGGGACCGATGACGGCAATACGGGAGCCCAGGGAGACCTGGAAGGAGATGTCGGTGAGCTGGGGCTTGGGGGTGCCGGGGTACTGGAAGGACATGTTGTTGACACGGATGATGGCCTTGGCCTTGGTCTTGACACCCTCAAGGAAACCGGGCTCGGGGAACTTGAACTCGAGCTCGGAGGCACCCAGCTCGTAGTAGGAGCGAGCAGAGGGGACACGCTTGACGAACTCGCTCAGGTTACCACGGTAACGCTTGAGCTTGAAGCGCTCGTAGTGGACGACGTGCTGGATGACGTTGTCCAAGAACTTGCTGTCGTGGGAGACGATGATGGAAGTGCAGGGGGAGGTGCACAGGTAGTTCTCCAACCAGGCGACGTTCTTGACGTCCAAGTGGTTGGTAGGCTCATCGAGCAGCAGGATATCGGGGGACTCGAAGACGGCACGGGCCAGAGCCAGCTTCATCTTCCAACCACCGGAGAGGGAGGTGATGGGACCCTCGAACTGCTCACGCAGGAAACCGAACTCTTCGAGCTTGGCCTCAACGTCCGCCTGGCTGGTCTCGACACCGACCTCGCGGAGCTTCTTGATGGTCCAGCCAATGACGGTCTGCTCAGTGTCGGCAGCATCCAAGTCGTGCTCGACGTAGACGGTCTTGACCTCATCCTTCTTGGGGAAACCCTCAAGCTGCTCGTTGTTGATGGCACGCATGAGGGTGGTCTTACCGGTACCGTTGGGGCCGAGCAGACCGTAACGCTGACCACGCTTGAGGCGGAGGCTGGTCTGGTTCAGCAGAATCTTGGCACCGTAGGCCAGGGAGAAAGTGCAGTTGCACAGATCCTCACCCTCCTCCTCGTCGGAGAGAACCTCATCCTCAGCAGCGGCACCGGGGGAGGCGCGCTTGCGGAGGGTCTCGACGATGGGCTTGGCCTCCTCATCACCGACGATGGCGGCGATGTAGGGGAGGGCGTTCTGGGTCCAGCTGGTGACCTCAGCGTCCTTCTCGTCGACGAGCTGACCAGCGATGGCAGCAACGTAGGTGATGACGGACTCGGCCTTCTCAGCCTGGGCGGAGAACTTGGAGGAGAGGATCTCCTTGAGGATAGCGGAGACGGTGGAGATGTCACCAGCGGTGGAGATCTCGGGGATCTTGCCGTTCTTGACATCACCGACACGGCACAGGGTATCCAGACCCTGCTTGGTCTTACCACGAGCCTCAGGATCGGCCAGGGTCTCGTAGTTCTTCTCGAGACGGGGCATCAACTTGGGCAAGAAGGGAGCGACAATCTGGGGGTCCTCCACAAGCTTACACATGTTGTCAACAATGACAGCGGACTTACGCTTGATGGCAGTCTCACGCTCAACCAGACCACGGTCCAGCAGGGGAACCATGATGGCGAGGGTGGGTCCGGTGACATCGGAGACGAAAGTGGTAGCACCGAGCAAGTGAACGGTCTCGGGGACGTTCTCGGGCTTGGCGATACACTTGATGAGCTCGGGAATGAAACGCTCGATATCCTTGTTGACGATCAGACCGCAGACCTTCTCCATGGTAGCGTAGGCAGCCTTCTTGATGTCGGCCTTGGTGTCCCACATGGCCTCAGAGACAACGGGGATGAGCTCGGGGACACGGAAAGAGAGCTGAGCAGGGGCAGTCTCAACGAGAGCGTTGATGCACTCGAGAGCAGCCAGCTTCTCCTGCCACTTCTGGGCGTTGGCGAGGGACTCGAGGATGGGGGGAAGGACAGCCTTGACGGCGTTGCCGTTGACACCCTTCACGATGGCGAGGGCAGCACCCTGGGCGGCGTTCTTGACGGGAACCATCTTGTCACCGACGGCGGCAAGGACGGGGCCGAGGAGGGTGACGAGGTGAGGCTCGACACCAGGAGCGATAGTGGCGTGGGAGGCAATAGCACGGATACCCTCGCAGGCACGCTCACGGACAACAGCATCCTTCTTGTTGCTGAGCTGCTTCTGGAAGGTCTCGACAGCCCTGAAAAATTTTTCACGTTAGCCATCCGCCACCTAGACGGCATAGCGGGGTATCTTGTAGAGGTTATACATACTTGAGGGGGAGAGCCTGCTCGGGGATAGGGCCGCTGAACAGGTGGGCCAGGTTGTCGGCAGCAGCGTTCACCTCATCCTGGGAGGAAGAGATGTTGAGGTTCTTGATGAGGTCCTCAAGGACAGCGACAGACTGAGCAGTCTCCTTGCCGGAGACAGCAGGAACGGACGAAACATCAACAGCAGGCATTTTGTTCGTGAAAGACGATATCGTAACGTCGGAGAGAAGAAAAAGGAAGAAGGAAAAGGAGGAGAAAAGAAGCGAGAACGGGTGGAAAGCGTTCTATTAGGGTATCTCGATAAGAGGTGGCGGGCCCACGAAACCGCGTCTGGAAAAATTCACAGGACGCAGCAAACGCTCTAACACGGCCGCACAAGCGAAATCTATTTTTTTCGTCTGAAAGACGACAAAAAAACAAAACAAATTTTTTGAAGATAGAGGAGCAAACCTCTTAGAAGAGAGAGATGAAGGATGGAGAGAGAGAGGGAGGGAGGAGGGGGGGGAAGCGAAGGTGGGTGGAGGAAAGTGATATTTATCGCTTTGTGGCCTGCGTTTCGCCGCCCAACTTTTTTTCAGTCCCGCCGCCAGTCCCAGAAAATCTCTTTTAATGAAAAATTTTTCGCTGTTCCTTAGAAATTGTCCCGCACTAACTTCGTTTCCGGTGTAGCGGCGATGGGCTGTCGAAGCAACCAACCGTGGCTCGTGAATGACCCAATCTGCATTCGCTGATTGGCTGGATTCCCGTCTTTCGCTGAGTCAGCTGCGTTGAACCCTCAGCCAAGGTTGCCCTGGTTGCTGCTCAACCATCACGTTGGCTCCATCCTCACGGCCTTGCCTGCTGCCATCATGGATCATTGAAGGTTATTTCTGGCGGTCGCCTCCCTGCCGCTCGTCCCGACTCTTTTCCGTGCGGGAATCAGCGGAGATGGAGCAGTGGGAGCGGACATCTTGGAGGATCATGGATAGTCTTCCCCGACCGATATTACCCCGTCTAAAGGGAATATGATTATTTTTGCATACTTTCTAGTTTGTATCATATGGGATGGGCTGCCAGCCAATCCCCTTTCAGATCATCAAGCCATTTGCAAGCATCAACAAGTGCCCCTTTCTTTGACAGGGCTGAGAGGGCCTTGAACACAGCCGGTTTCTGTACAACCCTTTCCGCCCCTTATCGGTGCTTCCTAGGATACTTGGAACGTCGCAGAATCCTCCCTACCACAAGAAGTATCTAAAAAACCGCCTTTCATTATAACCGTGGTGGCGCTGCATGCTGGCGCATCCCTTGAAAATGTCCTTGACACGCCATGACTCCGGGGATGCAACCATCCTGATAGATAGCGAGATGATAATCCACTGCGGCCGGTTAGTCTCCGCCCCTCCTTGTAATCATGGCTTGGTTGGCCCTGCAGATACTGCTGCTTTTCATGCCGGTCGCCACCTCTGATCATTCCGGGGGTGAAGTGGCGCAGCCCCCCTTCAGAAAAGGAATAATAGAAGGGGAAAAAAAAATAGAAATAAAAATAATCAAGAATTTTTACTTCGTTAGAGTTACCAAGAGCCATGGCCCAGAGCCAGATCGTTCTCCGTTTTCGCCCGTCAGCCTAGACTGGCTCAAGGTATGAATAACTAATGGTTATTGATGACTGGCTAGTCTTAAGAGTGAGTACTGAATTGTCCTCACAGCTTTGCTACGCTGGCATCCACATGTGAAGATGTTTACTCCGCCATAAGCGAAGCAAGCCTGACAATATTTTCCCCGGACTTGGGATGGGTAACGGTAAGGTGCAGGCAGACCTGGGGAAATCCTGCCCGAAGCATAACCATGTTGTCAGGGAAGGGAGCATTATACTTTTGCGCCCGGAGATTGCTCCCCAGAGAGTCACGGAGGCCTTGTTATTGCCAAACACAAAGGGATGGGAGACTAAACATTCTCAGGCATAATTCCGGGGTTCAAGCGTCGCAACTCACGCCTGAAACAATGGTTTATTGCAGGAGACGACGCATCACCGCCATTTGTCTGACTCAGGCTTTTCTCACCGCATTCAAAAATAGATAGCTATACTTAACTTTTTTTTTTCTCTCTTTTTCTTTATGTTTGTTACTGATTGGCGTGTTGAAACCTTCACAGCCCATCTTCAGTGACATCCAGACCTGCCGCCTCAGCCAACAGGGGAGCCGTGCCTTATGATGTGCACCGTCAGAATATGGGGGCCCCTCTCTTATCGCTCTTATCGACTATTGAATTTTGAGTTCAATTTTCTCCGGATCCCCTTCCTTTCCTTATCCCCCGCGAAAATACCCAAATCTGTAGTGGCAACTGGCAACCACATTATTGCCACAATAATGGTGGAAGTAGGAACCTTCTTTGCACCTGTGAGCGCTATTCGCCCATGATGGTGGGTCGACACGTTGTTCTTCTACCGACACCTCGCAGTTTCTACAGTGCACATCCAATACTCTTCTCTTCTCTCGCGAGATGGCAAATCTTTTAAAAGTGTTTGACAGATACGAGTCTTCCTCTACGTTCACTAAATATCATGGCTATCTCATGATGAGTCATTCATAACCAGACTTCCATCGACACATTATCCATTTTGGTGTTACCTCGGGTGTAAACCTTCAGCTCCCTTGGTAGGGCAGATTTACTATATTCTGGACATCAAACGACACATCAGCTACTGGCTATCAAACAATCGCATCGCGTCGCTCTTGCCAAACGCCTTGTATTACATATTACTCAGTTCCGATCCGCGACATCGTGCAGTAATGAACAAAGTCAAGCTAGCTCTAGACTCAGGTCCTTCCGACTCATCTACATCTAACCATGGAAGAGTCAAGAGGCTGAGTACTTGAAGTAGCCAGCGCCACAAGGATAATCATGTTCTAGATCGCATTCATCTACTTCAATTCTAAGCTCATCTTAACATCAAAGCCGTGTTCTCCGTTCTTCATCATATTTACTTGCTTGGGACGTAGCACGGGTGCTTCGCGCTTCAGAACTGCGTTAGGAATATTGACAATGCGCAAGAACCATCCTTACATACCTCTGGCCTTTGCCCAACTCATACCGTCTGATGCTTTCATAGCTTGGACACATCTACGTGATTCAGTTAGGGCATGGCGAGGACACATGACGACGGTCTTTGATATATCGTGATCTATAGACGGTAGATTCCGAGACCGACTGACGAGATACGTACATCGTAGGTAGTTGTTGTACTTCAGGAAGATAATTGTATGGTCGCAGTGGCACTTTAACAAGGGACAGTTTCTTACATGCAAAAAGATACCAAGAGATTCAGAAAATAGCTATCTGGATTCGTTTCGTGTACTCGTATCATGGAAATTATTGAGGATAGATTAGTTGCTGGAATAAGTAACAAGATTTGAAGGATTCTGATATGAACAGCATCATTGGTCTAGTGGTAGAATTCATCGTTGCCATCGATGAGGCCCGTGTTCGATTCACGGATGATGCACTCGAATTTCCTTTTTGGCTTTTTTGTTTTGGCTCCCGTCCACCCAAACATATCCCTGGACCTATATCCGACAATGGTATAGCCTCTTTCTTCGTTATTATAGTCCCTGCTTGAAGTTGCAGAGCTACGGGACACTACTACATACCAACCCTTCTAACACTAGTACTCAAATAACCCCTCTATGATGCCAAACAAGATATCTTGCCATTACGCACTGACTCGTCGACTGACAATCTGATTTACGAATACAGGAACATGTTCCCTACCAGTAATAACGAATAACCAAGGGAGTATTCAACACAAACAGAACATAAAGGAAAAGCATAAAGACACGGCCCGCACTCAACTAATCACTATCGCTAGAGGAACTTGAACTCGAGCTTGAGCTGGAACTGGAGCTCGAACTTGACGCTGACCGACGACCAGAACCCTTGCCATGGTGCTTCTTCTTATGCTTCTTACGTCTGGTAAAAGCACATATTAGCGCATGTATACAGCCATCATCACTGGTAGACTCACAGTTTACTTGCGATACTCATGCCTGCAGCTCCTGCCAATGCACCTCCTGCGACACCGAGCATCCCACCTCCCAGTTTGTGACCTAAAGCGCCTCCACCTACCGCGCCTGCTGCATTCGAGACAAAACCCTTTTCACCCTCGGATGGGTTTGTCGGAGGAACAGGCTCTGACTGCGTTTGATAGTAGGACGCATTCTGGCCTTGCTGATGCGAAGGCTGTGGTGGATAAGGCGAGTTCTGCTCATGCCAATATTCTCCACCTGGTTGCCTTGCGTCGCAGGGAGGTGCATAGCTTGGCTGATTTTGTGCAGGATAGCTGCCGGGGAATGGGTTCGCATACTGATTGTTGGTAGGCTAAAGGAATAATCAGCTCGTTAACTTCATGGATGCATTCTCGACACATAAAGCATGCGAATACGGAAAGGGAAATATTGAGCAGAGATGGACATACAGGAGTCGGGTTGTGTGCATACTGCGAAGGCTGTTCTTGCTGGTATTGTGGTGAGGGATAACCGCCAGGGGGATCTCCGTATCTGTATCCAGCAGCTTGCTGACCATGACCATAGTAGTCATACTGGGGATGATCGTTCTGGTTATTGTAGTAATATTGGTGGTATGGATCCGACATGATGGATAGTAGACAATGTGAATATCGATGTTGTCACCCAAAGGACTTAGAAGAGATGCAGCACGTAGTACAATATGATCTATGGAGGCACATAAAATGACGATGGTAGGAGGGAGGAGGGAGGGACTGGGTAGTCGTGTGGTTGCCTCTTTGTCCTATTTACAGTTGCACTTGCCGGTCTTACTAAGAATTGCTTCGTGGCACCATTCAAGTATCCCGCATAATGCTCGATGTCCGTGCTTCTCGACTTCGTCATTTCCTTTGCACGAAAAATATGCTTTAGTCTGCTGGCACAAGAACAACCGCCCTCTGATATCGAAAGCTCAACCCGTTGCAGCAGTTAAGATA
>NT_166523.1:492023-523342 GCF_000002855.4 Aspergillus niger | reverse complement strand
TGAAGCCTACATAGACTCATCTGGTTGCCTGAATAACCGAGTTGAGGAGCACCTAGACATGGCTACGCGACTCTGGTAAGGGACTGTCAAAGGCAAACTCCCGAAGATTCCACTACCGGCAAATTTGACGAGATGGAGCTGAGACGCATTCCCGAAAGCTTGCGGCTTTTGATACGCCCATCGACCTAGGTTATCTTCTAATGCTCGAAGGTATTATTATATTTTTCTTCCATACGTACAAGTATTCAGTGTACTGTGTAATTATATTAACATGCGCAGTCTTGAGATGACAGAAACCATTAGAATCTCTTAAACATCCTTCAATCCCATGGAAAGGCATACATGCGGACCGGAACGGGAGGTTCTTCGACCGGATACAATAATTGGGAAGGGTGGCTTATTGATGTGGAAGGCGATGCCTGAACATAAGAACGCTTTGATGCAATTTATGGGGTCAACACTTATACAGATCGCGATGTGGCACTAGTCGAGTGGTTGAGACAGTACGTGCAACAAGGCGTGAGGAGGCCCCAACGGGACCACGCTGATACATTATCCTACTCCACGACCGTACTGAAAAGTACTGAGAGAGCTAAAGATAAATCCTAGACCATGAGGGGATTCAGGAAGCTTAGGCTACGGAATATCTGATCGGTTGAGGAACTACAGGGATGGCCTCATGGAGCAGGGGCATTCCGCGGCCAACGGTCGTCAGCAACCTGGAGTTCCCCTAGTGTATGATACAATAATCTTATCAATATCGTAAATCAAGGGAGCGGTGGCAGAACGAAGCTAATATGATGTAGCATCTCTAGTTATTCAAGCACAATGAAGTACTTCTTGCGATGATACAAAGTGGAAAGCATGACCTGAATGTCAGGAAGCATCATATCAGTGAGAATCTTAAGACGTTGAATGGAAAGAAGAGCATCACCTAGATCAATGTAGTATTCCTTTTGCAGTTCTAACCCACCCGCCTGTATGGCGTTCCACCTTCAAGACTGCCTGAAGATCACGGACACTTGGAGTGAAGCTGGACCGTAGATCGGGATAGAAGGTAATAAGCCAGCACGAATACTCTAGTAGACGTCGATGCAGGTCTTAATACGCAATCTTATATGCGCGAAAATCCAATCAAGCGTGTTGGCTGTTAATCGTGACCTGATCCAGCAAATTCTCTGTGAACTAGGTCTTGTGCGGATGTGTGTAGGATAGTACTAATAGCTCACTGTGAGAAGTAGGCACTTATTGGCCGATAATTCGGATACGAATGCTTTATCTAACACTTGGAACTCAGGTTAGCGCGCTGACGCCCGGGACTCTAGTGCAACGATTCAAAATGTGGAAAGACTGACCGAGAAAGAATGGAAGCAATTGCATCTCAAACATCTTTACCATGATTATGCGGTTTCAGTAACCATTCTTCTCCTGGTTTTTGTACTCTAGCCTCGCTACTGTTCCGTTGTAAAGACTCTGGCTGGCTGGGTGCTTGATGTGGATGCTAGTGGGCCGAAAACTGACTCGGAAGCTGTTTATTACGTGGAGGTGCTTCATGCCGGCTGAGGTATATAGTTCATTTGGTTGCTTGTAGGCGACAAAAAGGTGTTCTTGACATGATCCTATTCTGCATCATTGTATCGGAGTAGGCTGGCAGGGGGACAGTGATTGCATGTGGAGGGAGTTAGGGGATGTTGGTCAGTTTCTGATTCTGGTAGCTGGAATCGCTCGTAGTAACATAAGAGATTCGGATGATGAAGTAGTACTATAATAGAACAAGAAGTCAGAAATTGGGTCCATGATAGATATGGTTCTTCGGATAGTCAACAAATTCCGGTTAAAGTGCGCGCATCTGAATGGAAGACTCCAATTTATCAACTCTAGATATATCAGGCAATTGTCCTTCGAAGGATAAACCAGGAGTTAATGAAGATAGCGAGAGTTCAGACAAAGAGGATGTGTGTAGGAGAAGATGTCTGAGAGAACAAGGAACTCGAAGACAGTGTCCATGGAAGACTGGCCAACTAAAATCCGAGACATAGTGCCATGTCACGACCGCCACCAATACTATGGAGAGCCTATTGGGCTACAGATGTATTGCGTAGAAAGGAATACTTTTTCTGGTGCAGACTTCGTCCCTCAATGATGATCCTGTAAAGGAGCCCCCGGTATGTGGCCTAATTGATGTACACCGGTACTAGATCATTTTCCTACAGCGAGTCCATACCGGCGAAGGATATTTGAAAGTGAATGCCACAAAAGGCAGGGTGTCAGGTGATTTGTCTACAGTATGAGGGCCGCGTCTTCTTGTTTTTGAATTTTTCGTCTCAGCTACCATCTCCATCATCGCCATCTCCACCACGACCATGCCTGGTAAGTACCACCTCAGAAGATCCCACATCATTCCATAATTTATCAAAACATACTTACTGTTTCCCTCTAACCAGCGAAGTGAGTAACCTCCCAAATTCTCATAACTCCCAGTCTTCTCGCTTACACCCGTCAACAACGATATTCAGTCGGATATACAGCACCTCTCACTATCAACACAATATAACATTCATCACCTCAGTATAATATACTTGACCCTGATACCAACTGAGGTTCATTAAAGGAGCAGCAACAACCGACCGGGCCGTGGTCCGCCGCAATAGTTAGTACGTGATACTATGTCTTTCATGATGATAGTGGCTAATGATAACTCACGTGGAGCCTGGAGGAGGCCTCTAGCTTCTCTCTTCTCTAGCTTCTCCCTTCTCTCCCTCCAGTATCTCTCCTTCTCCTCGAGCTCAAGAGAGTGACGTATCAGATCATCTTCCGCGCAAAAGAAACTGCTCCATCAGCTTACGCCGCCTCTTCTCCTTGGCGGCGAAGGGAGACGCTGGAGAAGACACTGGAGGCCACTGAGGCGCACCTCCGCCACATCCGGGAGGAGATTGAGGAGTTTTGGGGGGATTAAGGTGAAGAGGCGGCGGGGTGCTGCGGAACGACCCATCAACTCCTTTACATGGCAGGCTCACCGTACTTTTACTTTCCGCTCATTTCCTCCATCACCCTGAAACCTACCCAGCGGGATACCGGCTTGCACAAAAGCAACCACCAAGTCAGTCAAGAAACAATCTTTCTTACGAAAAAGACAGCCTCATAAGAAGTCATTCGATGAGAGACTTCACACATTGTCCTTTGATGATTCTGAAGACATAGGCTAATATCTGAGTCAATAGCATACCAACCGCCGCGCCCCTCGAGGGGGCTATTGGAGAACATGGAGAGAGTCACGGGCAAGTCAATGATACTATAAGCAGACATACATTCCTAACCATATGCCAAAGACCCCCGCCACCCACCATGAGCCTGCCTCTGCACCTCCTGCTCCTGCTCCTGCGCCTCCTGCTCGTCCCGCTCACCACCGCACTCCCGCGGGAGCTCACGCCCGCGCAACGCCTTCGGAAGAAAGAGCTATGCGAGGAACTGGCCATGCGGCAAGAGGCTGAAAAGTTGAAGAGAAAAATCCTCCACGAAAAGGAGGATTTGTGGGCCGCCAGAGAGGAGTGGCACAGGGAGCAGATTAAGGCTCTGGAAGAAGCCAAGGAGGAAGACATGGTGGCAGCTAGAAAAGACCGCGATGAAGAAAGTGCCGCTGTCCAGAAAGTTGTGAAAGAGTTGAAATCGTTGGTTTAACCAACGATCGATTCAATTCAATACAATCCAATTCAATTCATATTCTTATACCTGATCGAGCCATCTGGTTATACAGCCCTGCAAAGCATGAGTATGCTAGAAGCATGTGCTTCGGGGTCTGTGAGCTCTCCCCGCAGCTGTATCAGTTACTCTCCTGCGCCTTGATTCTATATAGAAAGTGCGCTAGACCGATCCTGTGCGTGCGTATTTGTATGATTATGAATGTGTACGCCTTGGGAAGACTTCCGTAGAGTCCTACTGTTTCTTTACTGGGAGCCTGGACCAGGCGCCTGGTAGGTGCAGCCGTACGGCCAGTCTTCCACTGTTTAGCCCACCTCTCCTGGAACTTGCTGCGAACGGGTCCTCTTGGCAGCGGATGCGAGCCGGATTATCTGTTGTAACCAACGATCGCCCCGGCCTGTTTTCTTTTCTTTTTCTTTTTCTTTTTCTTTTTTTATTACTGCTTTTCCTAATATATTTTATTTCAAAGAAAGACTAATCTGTCTGGAAGTTCTGAGACCGTTTCCTAAAACTAATGTAGATGCCCTCGACGTAGCTAGAAAAATGTTCCTTCATATTCTTATCGAGTAATGTGCCGTCATCGTCCAATGGCAGTTGCAAGTCAAATGCCATTATTATACGGGCAACAGTTGTTCTCATGTTAATGAGTGCTAGTGGCTTGCCGATGCAGGCGTAGGGGCCTTGATATAAGTCAGTACTGTGGAATGACGCGCAGTTTGGTAGCAGAGCAGAGTGTCGTTAGTCAGGTTGGCGGAATGTTTTGCATAATTAGTGATAAAAGCTTACTCACCGACTGAAAAAGGAGCATACGCAGATTTATGCTTCATCGCGTCAGGATATTTGTACCACCTCTCAGGGAGGAGTTGATGTGCATTTTCGTAGAAGAGATCGGCTACAAAGGTGAGCGTTTGCTTCAAGTTGTTTTACTGAAGGCATATGCAGTACACCTACATCTTCCGATAACCCATTGCGGGCAGGAGACCGTCATGTCTCCTGGTATGTAGGTGTCCCCGATAGTGATGCCTTCCGGTGGTGTCTTTCTGGGGATAATGCTTCCAATTGGTGGATGTAAGCGGAGCACCTCGTTGATGAACCCATTTAGATGTCTTAGACCTGCGATTTTCTCGTGCATATACTCTCCGCTAGGCTCGACAGCACATAGGCTAAGCTCTTCGCGGATTATATTCACGTGTACTGGGTGTTTGGCCAGCTCGTAAATAACGGTGATTAGGGCTGCCGCGGTAGTGTCACTGTTATTTCACATGTGAGCCTATCTTGTTATGAGAATAAGTTCGAAGCGTTGCATACCTCCCTGCTGCAATTATCAATTCAACATCTCCAAGCAACTGATAGTATTCTTTTGTTGTAGGGTCTCGTCCTCGCAAGTCCTCGAGCAGCGACGAGCTGATGTCGGGTATCTCGGGCTTTTCCTGAGACTCTGTAAGCAGTTTGCCCGAGCATAAAGTATTAGAAGCAATTAAAGACCTACCCCCATCCTCGCCTTCAGACGCCGATGACTAAATTCCTCATATCTCAACGCATCCTCGTTCATCCCTGGTAGGGAGCCTAGCAGCCGAAGGACCCATATAGGCACTGAATATTCTAACGGCTTCAGCATGTCGTTCAAAATCTGGATTGCCCAGTGATTGGCACTGGCATCTAGCATGCCAAATGTTCTACCGAAAGCCAAGTCGCCCATCACATCGTAACTGTACCATGTGAGATAATTGCTGATGTTGATAGCTTCATCATCACCGGCTGACGTTAGAAGATCGATCAGTTTTTGTCGATAGACTTGGATGCGTTTCTCGTACGCTCGGAGTGATTTATCGCTGAACCCTAGACTCCATACTCTCCGTCGTTGGTCATGAGCTTCCTTTTCCCGATGTGCATGTAGTGATTGCACTGGTGCACCGAGATCATAGAAGGGCGCTTTAGTGCACGCACATTTAAATCCATAGATGATATTGACGGCGTCCGGGTGGATTATAGATAGATCTGACGGCCCTATGCGTACAAATGGTCCGTAATACTTATGCAAATCTTCGAGAACCTGGTAAAGGGGACGGCGAAGAAGCTTTGCTGGTAGCCAGAATCCAAACAGGCGTGCACCAAGGGGGCCGGGAAATCGTCTGAGCGGATGAAGCAACGCTCTGTAGATGATGAGACTGCAGTATAGGCCCAGCAGATGTGTTGAGATAAGGCTCAGGGATGCGGTGCTTGCTCGAGTAAGAGAGATATTCTGCGCATAATGGAGGATTGCAGCAACAAGTATTCCCAAGCTACCATATGCGTAGAGATATCGGATTGGATGGAGGTGGTGCTCGCCAGAGCGGAAGTAGACGCTATGAGCCAGCACGCCTAGAGCAAAAGCTCCGGCTTTCAGCTGTAGCCCATTTTCCAAATTCATGCCACAGGAATCTGAACAAATCTTGTGAAGGAGGGGAAGAACTTTTAGTGATAGTAGGGGAAGCTAAAGAGCGAAATGTATTCTAACAAGGCTGTGCAAGAGTGGTGTTGTATCGGTGCTGGCTAAGTGTTCCTGATAAATTCAGGTAGTACAAGTATCGCCAATAATAGGTGTCGACTTGCCCATATATTTGGGGGTATTTGCCCCAACAGCTGCATGAGATAGAGAAACATAAGCAGGTCATGATTGGGGGCCTGGGTCTGGGAGTGATACCCCTATTCGCAGTTGCACTATCGCTTCTCGCAGTCGCAGACGCTGGTCCTACCGTGAATTAAACAGACCGGTACCCATCCTTGACATTGATTGAGCTAGTTACCAGGCTTGCGGCATGCAGCAGGTGGAGAATCTCCAATGAGCCGATATTTAAGGTTGTACGCTGTTCCTGGCAGGCTTACGTCTGTCAATCCTTCATGCATTGTTGTGGATCCATTTTTGCACCCCAGTCCGGTCATCATAGTTCCCTTTCCAAAATAAATAATAGAAAACATATCTAGTTGGCGCCTGCTAAAGAGTATCTTCATGGCCTATAGAGGTCTCTTCAAGCACCTGTTATCTTTTGGGCTACGACCTACTCTAACCAAAAATCGCTCATGGCTGGAATAGGTTGTGGACATCGGGCTGTAGCACCGGAGTTCGGAGAATTTAGTTACTGCAGTGTAATATTTAAAAGGTCTATCGGTAAATATCTTCGTGGTTACACAGGTGTTGGCGTTATGCGTGCCATCTCGTGCTTTGTTTAAATGCCTATATGCCTGCAGGACACTCTTCAACCTCCTTCGGAGAGAGACTGGTGGTGTGTTGATATTGAAATATCAACCTCCTGGACCAGAAAATCTGTGAACATCATCTAACCCGAGAGACGCCTGTGACCAAAGACGGTTTCATCTTCTCTGATGGATAAAGCCACATTTCATTCGGAAAAGGTGGAGGCATCACCACTTGACGATTCACCTAAACATCAGAAGGCAAGCGTTGGATCCGACGCCCAGTCGACCCACAAGCCATGGGATATAATTGTCAAGTACCCAACCTCAACTAATGCCGCTGAATCGTCCTGGTGGCGGGACATTGGCCCGCTCCTTGGCCGACTTTTGCAAGTAACCGGCTACTCTGTGCCTATGCAATTCGAGTATCTAATCTTCGCGCGGAATCACATTGATCCCGCCCTGGGACCGTACCCGCAGCGCTGGCCAAGCGTCATGACCTATACCGACCTACCGATTGAGATGAGCGTGAATTTCCAGGATCATCATGCATCGACTGTGCGTGTGGGCATCGAGCCGATCAGTGAGTTCGCGGGAACATTCAGCGATCGATTTAACCAGACTGCTACGGAGCGGTTAGTTGGCCGGCTGTCTACGTTGGGAGGGCTGGATCGCAGGCTGTACCATCATTTCGCTAGGGATTTTGGGATCACTGAAATGGAAACAATGAAGGCGAAGCAAGGGGATTTTAAGAGGGACTCGGTACAGTCAACGTATAATATAGGGTTCACCTTTGAAAGAATGGGGGCAGCTAGTGTGGACACAAAGGGGTATGTGTTTCTCAGGTTGAAGGAGAGGGCATCTGGCGTGCCTATGCAACAGTTACTACGTGAATCATTGAACCAGCTGGATGTGACAGCAGAGAGAAGAGACAGAAAAGCAGTTCAAAAGGTGATCGAGTACATGGAAGAAGGAGGGGGATTCAATGAGTACACATACCTGGCTTGGGACTTTGTCGACTCGGCCAAGTCCCGAATCAAGGTTTATGGGGTACTCGGGGATTTGAGGACGGAAAAGGTCACGGAAGTATGGACCATGGGTGGAAGGCTGAAGGATCCGGCTACGGTGCAGGGCCTGGAGTTGGTCCGACGGCTATGGGACCTGCTGAACGGCAATAGTCAGCAAGGCCAACAGCCTTCTAAAGCGCCCATACTGATGTGGAACTATGAGATCCGACCGGGCCGCGATGAGCCCATCCCGAAGCTGTACCTCCCTCTTCTTGGGCGGAACGACATGTTCGTGGCCAAGACGCTGGCGCGCTTCTTTGACTCCCTCGGTTGGGCGGACGAGGCTCGGAGCTATGTGGCTAACGTGCAGTATCTGTTGTGAGTTCTGACCTTCCTTGATCCCCATTATTCCGACTGACGTTGAGGATAGTCCGGATGAAGACCTTGAACAGTCAGCCCGGCTTCACTCGTGGGTGTCGCTAGCGTATACCAGCCAGGCGGGGGTCTATGTGAGTGTGTACTACCACTCTAGCCTGGCCTAGAATGAAGGCTTGGGATAATCACCATCATTATTGCACAAGTGTTGACTATGAACTGAACTATTGCATAAAAAAAGTCGTACGTGCGTAAGTGACCAGATGGCCGACATCTAGGCGTTCTGTGCGACCATCGCACCGGTGAGTCAAAGCAGGGTTATTTTCAAAACAAACCCCAGAGAGGGATATAGGCTACTTCCCAAGTAAGACGGTGGCCAATTTCTTTTCCACTCAGCGGGGATTGGTTACCATTCAGCGATTGTGTGGCACCAGCTGACCAGGGCCGAAATGGGGACTGGCTCACCCCATGGCACCCCCGCGGAGCTGAGAAGCGACAGATAGGTAATAAGAAAGGGAAAGGAATGGTAATTCAACCAACATGGGAGGGGCGCTCGGGCAAAATCCGCGCGCAAAAGGATTCTTGGGATGGAACGAACTGGGTCTCGTGTCCGGGCCGAAAACCGTTGATTCGTTGGGAGAGAAACCTGGCGAGCAAGTTGGTGGCTGACGGGATGCCAGTGGGAGATTAAAAGTTTAGTCTGGGACTAGATGGGAACTAAGGGTAAGGATAGCTCGGGGTTTTACCCCGCGATGGAGCCACGCACGGCCGGGGGGTGAGGGCTTCTCTCTCACCCTGGTGCGCTCGCTTACCCCGGCGGCCATTGGCGGTCTGGAATTCATTTAGAGTTGATAGGACCCTGTGCGGCCATTAAATTGCGGCGCAAAAAAACAAAAGCAAGAGATGGAACAGAAAACACCATCGAGAGTTTCTCATGGACGGAAGCCCAGATCAGGGGAGAAAAACAAGAAGAGGGAGAAAAGAGACAAGCCGTGACAAGGCGGGCTTGGCTGGTGGAGTTGAAAATGGAGAGCCTCTTGGCAGTAAATCTGGGGAAATCTTGGCGGGGGAAAATACACACAACAAAGAAGGAATGGAACCAGTGTTTTCAGATCACTCGATGACATCAGATGAGCAATTGGCATGGCGAACGATGTGTCAAGAAATAAAATAAAGTGCTCATACAATCTAAACAACCTCAACAACAAAGGAACAACAAGCAGTGCTGGTGGAGGAGGCCCAAGCAGTGCGTGATGATGGCGTCCGGCCTGACTAAGGAAATCCCCCGGTCACTCACTATTTGCCCAGAAACTTTGGTTGAGGGGCGGCGTTAAGCTTTCCAACCTCTCTCGTTGCTTTCTGTTCCTTTCTAGCTTTCCAAAGCTTCTCCAGATGACTTGACGGTACCCATCTGTTCCGGAAGATGCATCTTCCTCCTGCTCGTCATGGGAGGGATCGGCACCTGTCCGGCCATGCTCACCGTCGTCGGCTTTGTGCTCCTATTTCACGGGCTTCGTCCTTCTGCCCGATAATCGGGGCATATAAGCCTGTCCCCCGCCAGCTGGTGGCTTGTCCGTTTCTTTTTTCTCCCTCCAGCTCATCCTTCTCTCCTGCCTTCCACTTCCTCGTGTCTCCCACCCGCGCAGCGCTTGTAGACGCGCTCTCGCTGTGGTTTTCTCCCCCCCTTCTTCCATCATGTCCCACTACTACGAAGGGGACAAGCCCTCCACCGGGGCGCCCGTTCCCGTCCAGCTATCGGCTGCTGACGAGGATGAGCAGCCCACGATGAGTCCCATCAAGTATATCGCCACTCGTCTTACAACTCTGGTGCCTCCGATGAACCCAGCCCCCAATCCCTTTAAGGCGCTCATGCTCCTCAATCGGAAGCAATGGCTCTTTTTTGGGGTATGTTTCACCCCCGATGTCGAACCCCGTTTTTGCGCCATGACTAACCGCGGTTGTAGGTTGCTTTTGCCGGCTGGACATGGGATGCCTTCGATTTCTTCACCGTGTCCTTGACTGCCACCGATCTTGCTAAGACGTTCGACAAATCTGTCACTGACATCACCTGGGGAATCACCCTGGTGCTGATGCTTCGGTCCGTGGGCGCCATTACATTTGGAGTCGCTGCCGATCGCTGGGGTCGGAAGTGGCCCTTTATCGTGAATAATCTTCTATTTGTTGTGTTGGAGCTGGGCACGGGTTTCTGTCAAACCTATAAGCAATTTTTGGCTTGTCGCGCTCTCTTTGGGATTGCCATGGGTGGGTTGTACGGCAATGCCGCGGCGACCGCGCTCGAGGACTGTCCCATGGAGGCGCGCGGTATTGTGTCCGGCTTGCTGCAGCAAGGCTATGCGTTTGGATACTTGCTGGCTACGGCATTTGCTCGCGGCCTGGTTAATACTACCTCTCATGGATGGCGACCGCTGTACTGGTTCGGTGCCTGTCCGCCCGTGCTCATCATCATTTACCGGATGTTCCTGCCTGAGACCGATACCTTCCTCCAGCGCCAGGCCACTCGCGAGCATGTTCGGGGTGGAGTGACTACGACTTTCTTGTCAGAGGGTAACACGGCCTTGAAGAGACATTGGCTGCTTCTGATCTATCTGGTCTTGCTCATGGCTGGCTTCAACTTCATGGTACGTTTGGATTTATCCTTCTACTCAATCTATTCTATTATAAGGGCATCACTAACCAAATCCCAGTCCCACGGCTCCCAAGATCTCTACCCAACCATGCTTGAAAATCAATTCAACTTCTCCGCCGATGCCGTCACCGTCACCCAGGTCGTCGCCAACCTTGGCGCCCTGACTGGTGGTACCACCTGCGGCTGGGCCAGTCAGATCTTCGGTCGCCGCTTCTCCATCGTCTTCATTTGCATTATTGGCGGCGCGCTCCTCTACCCCTACACCTTTG
The DNA here is from genome assembly GCF_000002855.4 of Aspergillus niger. NCBI lineage: Eukaryota > Fungi > Ascomycota > Eurotiomycetes > Eurotiales > Aspergillaceae > Aspergillus > Aspergillus niger. The sequence goes on along the minus strand of NT_166523.1, from coordinate 512,171 downwards.
TCACGAACCACAACGTCATGGCCGCCGCCTTCTTTGAACAATTCTGCGTGCAAGGCGCATGGGGTGTCATCCCCATCCACTTGATGGAGCTGTCGCCGGGTGCTATTCGCACCTTCGCGGTGGGTACGGCCTACCAGCTGGGCAACCTGGTCTCGTCGGCTAGTTCGACGATCGAGTCCACGATCGGGGAACGGTTCCCCTTGCCACCCACGGAGGATGGTACCAAGCGGTACCAGTATGGCAAGGTCATTTGTATCTTCATGGGGTGTGTGTATGGATATACGATTCTGGTGACATTGATCGGCCCCGAGAGACTGGGACGTAAGTTCGATGTCGCGCATGATGGGGATATGGCGGTCGTGGCGGCACAACGGGGTACGGATGGGGAGGTGGAGGTAGAGGGTGATCCGGAGAAGGGTACATCGAGGATGGTGGAGGGTTGATTTGATCTATTTGTTAGATGTGCTGCTGATGATGTTATGATGTAATGAGAAGAGTGATATATTTCAACTTATATAGCCGATCGCATTGCATGAGATTGTATGGTATGTTCTGTTGTTTAGTACATTTGCATCGCAGGCAGGACCTGCACCTTTCTTTTGGGAACCGCCGACTAGCTGCACTTTTTCGCCCCATCCTATGTCTGCTGTCTGCAACTTTGATCCTTATTCAAGCTCGAACAATATAATTTGGCACAATTCGACTTTGTTTCTGCCTCTGTATCATTCATCTCTACGTCAAACTTAGGCCGCAGCAAACAGGAGCCCACTGGACAAAGCAGTGGACGAATTATTGTTTAACTCCGTCCCGAGATGTCTCACTCCACCTAGCCCAACACCCTATCGTGTTGTAGAGTCCACTACACAGAGCAGATCAGTGGGGATGTCGCAGATACCTAAAGTAATCCGATTTATATCATTAGTCTAGACATTGGTACAATGACACCCAAAATTGACAGTAGAAGGAAGAAAGACATCAGGATCTGCTTAATAATCAATGCTCATCAATCCCCTGGGGACCGATCACCGGGTTGAAGATGGAGGATCATCATTGAACTCATCTCTTCTTCTTGAGTAGCAAGGAAAGCTTTGACTTACTGGACTAAAGACACTTTGTAGAAATTTGAATGTCCATGTTGATGAAAGAAAGTAAGCAAAATGTCCGAATAGTGGCCTTTCCCCTGGGCACACGGACCCTTTTATACAGCCAGCCGGTCAGGAGAGGTCCTGAGGCAACCAACCAGCCAACCCCGCACGGATGAAACTAAACTGCATTGCAGTGAACAGGGATGCTGACAGTTCTGTGATGCACGTTGGATTTTACTTTCTACTCGTAGGAAATCATGACTAACTCTTCGTATAGAATGTCAGTAGAATGGCTAATTGTCTGAGTTTAGATCGAGATCAAAGGAAACGGATCCACTCGGACATTGGCATCGCAATCTCGTGGAGCGGAGATCGGCGATGCTCTTTCTCAGGGTCTGATTCATGACCTTAATTTGAGTTGGCTGATGGAGCGATGAGCTTATGGTTTATGGTTCTTACCAACATGGTTGATGGCTGTCATTCTTCAGTGGAGAGATGGAGGATACCATGGATGAATCTCATTCTATGTGGTCTCCCCTGCTGTCTCTGACATCAATCAACTAGCTTCTCCTGGTGGATGTATCCTGACGGTACTACCTCGGGGTTTCGAACATCGTCACCTCATCCTTCTTTTTTTTTTGTTTTTCGCCCCTACCCACGATTTCTACTTGTAATGCAGATGTATTAGATACCCTTCATCTAAAGTTATTCACAATATTCCCCCCACGAGTCAAGAAGGAATTGAGATCGTCATCCCGACACCAAGAGCCAGAGGAGAGCGAAAGAGAGACGCCGACCAGAACCGCCAAGCCCCGGACCGGGACTGGCGCTGCTCTCACTTTCCGTTCAACTTTCATTCCACTTGCTTGCCTTCGTTTGCTTCGCTCTTCGCTCTCCTCCGCCGCTTCGGGCTTCATCTTTCCCTCCCTCTCTTTTTGACCTCCTCCTCTCCCAGTCGGTCGTTTCGGGTCCCTTTTCTTCTCTTTCCTGGGATCTCTCCGTCCTCCTCATCTCCCCTCGGTCGGCCACTCCCTCGTTCGTCCCCAATCCGAACCCCCCGACTGCAAGGGTCCGATCTCAACACCCACAGGGGGCAGAGGGAAAAGCTTAGAGAAGACGAGGAGCAGCTTCAATCGCCAACGCGACTAATATATCTCTCCTGAGTTAATCCGACCGGCATCTGCAATCCCTCATTCGCTCAATTCCTCGCGATCCGATCCGTTGGCGCATTCCAGCCTTTTCCTCAGGGTCCAACAAGCAGCCGTGATCCCCTTGCCGCCTGGCTCCTCCTCCTTCCCCCCCACAGATTCCTTACGATCCTACCCTCTTCCCCCCGAAACACCACCGCCGCCGCCGCCTTCTCCTCCTCCTCTTCTGCTTACGAACCCGGTTCTTGTCCCCTCCCCCTACGCGCTGGATGAGTATCCCGATCGCCGCCTCTTCCAATGCACAGACGCTCGTCTGGCTCGCCGGCCGAGGACGACGCTGAAGAATCCCTGGCCCCCGTCTCTCGCACCCCGACAGACCCGAGTCCTGCGCCTCAAGTCCTCGACCCGCCGGAAAAATCGCGTCCGCAGGCCGCTGCCAGGACCGGCACCAGCTTCGATCTTCGTCGAGATGCCTCCAATCCGCGTTCCCGAAATTCTAGCCTTTGGCGCACTTCCTCCTCCTCCACCGAATCCCGCTCCTCCGCCGTTATGATGCCGCTGGCTTCCCAGCGATTGCCCATGGAAGCCTCCCCGGACGGTCACCTCCGCTTTCGACCGTCGCGCCTCCGCAGTCCCTGGCCCGTTTCCATCCTGACCGCGCTCACTACCCTGGTCGCCTCGATATTCCTCTTTTTCATCCTCCGGTCCTTCTCCGAGCGGCAGATTGGCGGCGATGGCTGTGGAATTCCCGTCATGAGTCCTACCTTCCTCCGCATGGTGGGTTTCGATACGGAACATACCCGGTTCGCGAGCAAGTATAATCTGTTCCTCTATCGGGAGGAGGGTGTCGACCCGTACAACCAGGAGAACTTGGGCGTAAGTACCTGGCCAATGATTGTGTCGCGTGGCTGTGGCGTTTCCTCCCCGATCTCAGGCTGACTGTGTTTTTTTTGCTGCATCCAGTTAAACGGTGCCCCTGTCCTCTTCCTCCCCGGAAATGCCGGCAGCTATCGACAAGTTCGCTCTTTGGCCGCCGAAGCTTCGAGACACTATGCCGACGTCGTCCGACATGACGAGGAGCGGCTCAAATCTGGTACCCGCAGCCTGGACTTTTTCATGATCGACTTCAACGAGGACCTGGCGGCCTTCCATGGCCAGACACTACTCGATCAAGCGGAATACGTCAACGAAGCCGTGTCATACATTCTCTCGCTCTATCATGATCCGCGACGGTCACGGAGGGACCCTGGCCTTCCCGACCCCAGCGCGGTCATTCTAATTGGGCATTCCATGGGAGGCATTGTTGCACGCACGGCGTTAACAATGACGAATTACCAGGCCAACTCGGTCAACACGATTGTCACCATGTCTGCACCGCACGCAAAGCCCCCGGTCTCGTTCGAATCGGACATCGTTCATACATACAAGCAAATCAACGATTACTGGCGCGAGGCCTACTCCCAGACCTGGGCCAACAATAACCCGCTGTGGCACCTCACACTGATCTCGATCGCGGGTGGTTCGCGCGATACGGTGGTTCCGTCGGACTACGCTAGTATCTCGTCACTGGTACCGGACACGCACGGCTTCACGGTATTCACATCGACGATCCCTGATGTCTGGATCGGTATGGATCATCTATCTATCACATGGTGTGACCAGTTCCGCAAGGCGATCATCAAGTCGCTGTTTGATGTGGTCGATGTCCGCCGGGCCAGCCAGACAAAGCCCAGGGCCGAGCGCATGCGGATTTTCAAGAAATGGTATTTGACCGGACTGGAGCCGACCGCTGAAAGAACGCTCCCACAGAAAGGTACGTATGTCTCAATGCTCGGCAATGCTCTTACTGACCATTACTAGAACCGTCTACGTTATTGACGTTGGAGGACAGCACCAACCTGATCCTGCCGCAAGGCCAGCGTCTGATTCTTCGCGAGCTCGGCCACAGCCCGAATACCAACGTCCACCTGCTTCCCGTCCCGCCGCAAGGTGTGTCAGGGAAGAAGTTCACCCTTCTCACAGATCAGAAATTGGATCACCCCGGAGAGCAGGGGACATTGGAGGTTCTCTTCTGCAGTGTCTTCCCATTGCACAACGGCAAGTTTGCCAGCGTTTTCTCGATGAACATGGACTTTTCTGGGAGCAGCGCGGGCTCGACGCGTCTGGCTTGCAAGAACGCTGCGGAAGATGGCATACACCTGCCTGCGTCGACGCGGACCTCTAAGCAGGCGTATGACCGGACCTCTCCCTTCTCATATCTCCAGTACGACCTGGAGGATTTGGTCGAGCATCAGTTTGTGGCTGTGGTCGACAAAGCGCGGTCTCCAACTCGCGGCTGGGTGGTGGCGGAATTCTCGGACAGCTCTGACTCGGTCATCCGGGCTCGTGTGGGCTTGGGCGGCTTGCTCAGTGCTGGACTGAAGATGAGACTTCCGGCGAACCGCCCAATGCTCACTGAGGTGAAGGTTCCGGCGCTGCATTCGAGTCTGTTGAACTACAAGCTCAAGATCGTCCGTCGGGGATACGGAGAACAGCCCGAGCTGTTTGCACCGCTATTGCGCCAGTCGATCCCTGATCCCCACGAGTCCAAGTTCTTTGTCAATGTGAAGCAGGTCAATGTCAATCTGCACGGAGTCGCTCCGTTCATGCCACCGCCTCTTCGCGAGCAAGCCAGCTTGGGTGGAGTGTCTTTCCAGATGTGGACGGATCCGAGCAGCGAGTCAACGGTTGATATCTCCTTGTCGGTGGACGTCCTGGGCAGTCTGGGTGAGCTCGTGATGCGGTATCGCACCGTTTTTGCTGCCTTCCCGATTCTGGTAATTGCTTTGGTTTTGCGCAAACAGTTTCAGGTGTATGACGAGACAGGTTATTTCATCACCTTCGCAGAAGGGTTGGATAGCACACTGCGGTCGTCTTTACCAATTTTGCTGCTCGCCATGTCGTTGCTGGCTTCATCTCTGGCTACATCGACCACGCTGCCTCCGAGCGATGATCCCTTTCATTGGCGCACTAACTCCACGGAGTCGCCCATTGATTTCACGAAGAACGACCTACTGCTGGGATCGCAAGATGCATTCTTTTGGTTCTTGGTTCCTATATTCGGTCTGATCAGCGTCGGTGTCTGCGTGATGATGAATTATGTGGCGCTTTCCCTACTCTCGGTTCTGTCTTTCTTCTATGGTCTCTTGAACAGCAAGTCGGGGTACATCAAGCGTGATGACAAGGGGTAAGTCGTCTTTCAGTTATTTGTGAATGTTGCTAATTCTGTCAGCAACCTTCCCACCTTCTCGACACCTACACCGAGACGGCGGTTGATCAACACGGCTGTTCTGCTGCTTCTCGTCGCGACTACTATCCCATATCAGTTTGCCTATATGGTGGCATGCATCGTGCAGCTCGCTACTTGCGTGCGAGCCCAATGGCATGCGAAAGAAACGGTGTGTATACTTGCCTTGTTGACTAGCGTTTGCTAATACTTTTTTTTTTTAGAAATCTACGACTCATTATAATTTCGCCAATTTTACGTACTCGATCTTTCTCCTGATGCTGTGGATCCTGCCGATCAACATCCTTGTCCTGCTCGTGTGGGCGCATAACCTTGTGGTGCACTGGTTTATGCCATTCTCCTCCCACCACAATGTGCTGTCCGTCATGCCGTTTATTCTGCTCGTTGAGGCCATGACCACGGGGACGATGGTGCCTCGAGTCAGCACACGGTATGTCCAATCTGCTACATAGTATCCTACCAAACTAACTGAGCAGGCTTAAAAACATCACCTCCCTCCTTCTCTTCGCCCTTGCCATCTACTCCGCCGTCTACGGTGTCTCCTACGGCTACCTTCTCCATCACCTCACTAATCTTTTCGCCGCCTGGCTCGTGGGCATCTACCTCTTCAGCAGCGGCTTCTCTCCCCGCCGACTCTGGCGCATCCTAGAAGGCGATGACGCGAGCTCCCCGCCCGAATCAGGGAGTCACGTGAAGAAAAAACCATAATCCTACATACACCATACATATCTTATTCTTCTCTTATTATTATATGTCCCGTTGCATCTTACCGGTTGCCGGACCATGATTATATGGCGTTGTTCTGTTACCTTGGGAGCGGTGTTTGCTTTTTTGTTTTCCTCTGACCTTGGGTCATGTACAGGATTGTGCTTATGTGCTCATATGAATGATTTTATACTATATTGTGTGGAAGGTGGGATCAACGATGGCGGATGGATGTATCTTATTAGCTTTGTGTGTGTTGTTGATACTGCCTGAGTGTGAGTGTGTGTTTGTATATACCGTTGGATTTGGAAATAGACTATTGGCCGGGTAATAGTGATGAGAGATGGTGTTGGTGTTCATATTCCTACTATCACTGATGTCGATGAGGTCATGCAACTCATGATATTCGTAACCCGTGCCTCTGCACTTGAATTGCCTTGCCATTGGGCCATGCAGGCGCCACGACACAAGGCATGCTAGTAGGCACTATCGCCCCACTTAGACATGAATGACAACTACGTACTATTACTACTTAAGTTGCCTTGACCGTCCGAACACAATCCCCAAGCCACATTAGACATGACGCAGGTCCGAAGTAAGGATCTACCTTGCTGACAGCCTCACGGGTGTCGACCACGAGACGAGGCTTATTGCAAATCCAACTGCTATATCGAGTCACTTACAATGCACTGAACCCCGTGATAGATGATCATTCCCGCCAAGACAAGAATCAGAAGTTCACCTTATAGATAATATAGAAAGTAACACCGGTTGTGGAATTCGTATCTTGACCCCTGTGTCCATGCAGACCATGTCAGCTTCCATGTATTCTTGATTCTCATCGGCGCCTCTATATAAGCTCATATACACCTCATTATTAATCTCTCACAGACTACAACAGTAAACAGAATTCAATTTCTCACAAGCCCCCCACCCCAAATACTCCCCAAACCACCAAAACAAAGCAAAAAAGGAAATCAAAATGCTCATCTTCCTCGGCAAACTAAACTACCCCCCCTACGCCACGAACGAGCTCTTCGCCGTCATATTCAGCAACAACATGCAACAAGGCGAGAAAGTAGCCGTGATCCTCCAATGGACTAGAGATGGGGCTGGTCAGCCAAAAGCCAATTCCTTTGCGCAGGGGACTGTCGATAAGGCGATTATCACGTCGACCGGGGAGAAGGAGATTGAGTTCTTTTATGGGGATAGGGAGACGACTTATTACTGGTATTTTAAATTGCCTTTCTTCTGGGCTAGTTGCCTTGGATTCGATGAGTGCGTTACTGATGTTTGGGGGGTGTGTTGTAGGTATAAAGGCACACAATCGGGGAGTAATCTGACATTGTCGATGTTCAATAATAAGGGGGAGGAAGTGGTTAAGAAGATTGAGCTTTTGGCGACGTATTATTGATCATTATCTATTCTTGGTGCTCTATCCATGATGCCTCATACTTGTATGATGCTAGTTGCTTAGACAGGAATCAACAATATTGAATTTCCCGAGAAATAAGTTTGTACTTTTGTTCTTAGACCACAGAACTTCTCAGCTTCCTTTCTATCTGAGAACTCACCATCATATTCAATATTATATCCAATATACATCTCACCTAGTCCAATATGGATTGTCTGAGAGGGGAAAAAAGGCAGCATGAATGAGCTGCGTCCATATAAAGTGTCGAGAACATGCCAACAACAAGCAGCTCCTGGGAAGCCACCGGTTTGTTAGGCAGAAAAATATGAAAAGAGGCTCAGTTGATGCATAGCCTATAAATCGAGCGGGTTTGAACATGGCCGCTTTCGGCCGTAGGGGTCACGGTTTGTCTTCCCCTTTAGGATTTGTCGCTTTTTGACCGGAAGTGGGTCGAGTTGCGAACGATCAAAGTCAATAATCAACGCCCGGCGTAGCTCAGCATTCCATAGACTATTCTCGGGCCGGAGGTCATGGCATAATACTCCTAGAGAGCGAGCCTCCTTTTCAGATCTTCTGAATTCGCGTTTAAAGGACTTTTCCTCACGGCTCCTGATCCGTTCTCCTCCCCAAGCCATGAGGAGCATGTGGTTGATCTCGACGGCTCCGTGTAAGAAGTAAGCCGTCTTCAAATCAATTGTCCCAAGGAAAACAGGGACTGCAGACCCCTGTGCTTGGTGAAGTATGCGGTACACGTCTGCTTCATACGAGACCTTTTGCCTCCAAAGATGAGCCGACGCTCCTTTCCCAACCACGGTATACCCATATCTAGAAGAGGTAATTTTGAATAGTGCACCTGCTGACCCATAGCATCCCATGGGCGTGCACCCATGGTCAACATCTTCATTAAGCTGCTGATTGATCTGTTGGACCAAGGATCTAGCAGCGATCGGGTGTTGGTCAACATCGGCATCTTTTCGGTGCAGCGCAACGTTCGGACACTGTTTGTCCAGACTTCCCCCACGCTGCAGACCTAACAAACAACGCTGGGTACAAAAGGCTTTACCTTCATAGGACTCGTCTCTGCTAAACAGACAGTCGTTCTGGCGTCCTGATCGCTTAGCAGCGCCGCCGGTTCGGCGTTTCTGTCTAGTGGGGCCTGCATCGATATCTTTGTCCGCGGGACGCTCACGCCGCATAGAAGACCGAGTCAGCATCTCGTAGCTTTCTGTAGGCGACGACATAACAGAGGGATGGGATGGTTGGTACTCTGAGGAGGTGGTGTGGCTCTTAATGGTCATGGTGGTCGTGATGTGAGAATGTTGCGAAGCAGTGGGACTTTGGTCCGGCTCAAATTGCGGAATTCTGAGAGGAATTTCATCGAAGCCTGTTGTCCAGATCTTCAGGCCCTCTTTTGCCGATTCTCGCCAAACCTTATCACGGACTTCCGAGCTACAACTCATCAGGCAGAGGCACAAGAGTCGCGCCACGGAAGTTAAGGGAGCTGTGAGTCTTTTGTCATCCTGTGAAGTGAGCTCACTGTTGGGCTCAAAGAGACGGTAGTACAGAGTGCTCGGATGTTTGGAGGGGACTCGCAACATGATCAATGCCAGTCCAGTGCTCACGTAGGAATACTCGAGTCCATTCATTATCATAACATGATACTCTTGAACAACAGCAGAACCCGTCAGAACAGCCGCATCATATATTTTCTTATCCTCCTGACCGGTGGGAATCTTTCTAGTGTTCACTATCTCCTTCCAAAATTCCATTGGGTGCAGTCCCAAGCGGATAGTCTCGACAGGTAGCTTGTGGGGTGGTTTGTATTCGACTGTCATTATCAGGTTGTCATTGTCACCGTCGACTTGGTAGATACAATACTGGTCTGGTCTCGGGTTCTGGCAATTTAATGGCTCCTCGTCCTTCTCCGCTGTCCAGTCTTGCTCTCTATCGGCTTCAACATCATCAAGACAGTTTGCATGACTGTCGAACCGAACTCCAGTGCCCAAATGGAATTCGTCTCTTGCAGCCGGTATATTGCAGAGCTCCGTAATAATCTTATGAACTTGGCTCTCCACGGTAAATCGCTCAAGAGCTTCCACATCTCGTTCACTGCTTATTGGCCTGCCAAAATATTCGCCCATGCTTTCCAAACCAAGACGAGATGTAAAGAGTCTTAACGCAGCACTTCCTGGCGGCTCAAGGTATTTGCGAACAGACTGGTAAATCTTCTGTTGCTCGGTGTCACAGTCTTCCCAATGCTCGAACTTTAAGGGGCAGTATTTTCCTTTCGGCTGCGGGATCTTTCCCTTCGTGCAGCGAGTGAGTTCTTCGACTTTTAGAGGTGCTGAGAATATGGTATGGCAGTGTTGAAGAAGTTCTCCAAATGTCGTACGCCTTGATCGTTTCCTTTCTGTCTTCAATTCCTTTCTCAAAATTTCCCCCTCTTTCCGTGCTTTCTTCTCGTCTTCTTGAGCCTGCTTCTTGTCTTCCTCAGCACTTTGTTCTGCTGCACGAGCTCGTTGGACTTCTGCAAGAGCCCGTTGGATTTCTGCATCAGCACTTTGTCGAGCTCGTTGGACTTCTGCAAGAGCCCGTTGGACTTCTGCATCAGCACTTTGTCGAGCTCGTTGGACTTCTGCAAGAGCCCGTTGAACTTCTGCATCAGCATTTTGTCGAGCCCGTAAAATTTCTGCATCAGTCCGTTGAGTTTCTTTCTCAGCTTTTGTATTGGCTGCACTAGCCGCGCTAAATGTTTCAGAAATCCCTTCTTGGGGGGTCTTGTACTCAGGGGAGCTGTCGCGATCCATTATGTGTGGATATCACGATGGGAATAGTAAATGTAGCTTTTGGGGTGGCACGAGCAAAGAGAATAGAGGGATTCCGAAGAGTTGGTTTGGTGATATCTGTGTTGAGAGAGAAAGCAAAGAACGCGAAATTGCTATTAATGTGGGCTATACATTTATACCACCTGGTAGGTGCGTCCATAAAGGGGGGGCTGATGAGGGGGAGAACAGATGCAGATGTAGCCTACCTGGAAGACTTCCATCGCTGAGGTCGTACCAACAAACGGAGAAATCCGTGTCGTCCCGCCTGATCAGATATTGCAGACCAGATTCATTGTTTCTGGTGTTTCGTTCTCTCTTATCATTCTCATCTTCATTCCACTATCATCGAGAAGATTGTATCGATTATAGTTCAGAAACCATTCATATTTGTCTCTTCACTACATGACGATTAGATTTTCTCTTGTTTTCCAACTATAACCAAATCATTGTTTTCTATTACTTCTCCTTTGTCCAGAATCTCTCTGTTTGCTATTCTGCATCGTAGATCCACTGTATCACGTCAAAACGGAAAAGCACATACCAACTCACCTTTCAAACAGAGGTGGTTCTGACAGCTCAAAGACAAAAGAAATTTCTAGATCCCAGAGCTTCAGCATCAGGCATAGAGCGATCTTTGGACGAGCTCATAATTGTATACTGAATATGTCGGATTCTGCCTGGCAGGACCCGCATATCAGGAGTAGAAGTCTCTGATCGATCAGTCTAGAGTGACTCAAACTTTCGGACATTCGAATGCCAATAAATCGCGTTTATCCAGCTGAAGTTACACAAAACATCAAACGCAGGGCTGGCGTTGGGGTATAAAGCTGTATGGACACATGTCCTGAGCGTTTGTGTGTGATTTTAGGGATACTTGAATGAGTAACTTTATGGTCGTTTTCACGGGTGTCTTCCGCATGTGTTTACCCGCATGTTGCTAGGATTAAGGGAAGCCTAGATTAGTCCAGACTTGTACTAGACACGCCATCTTCTTACTAATGCCTACTGCGATCTATATACATTGAATAGATACTTTGGGGAATTTTCCATAGGCCCTAGTGGAGTATCCGCAAGTAGAATCAAGCACAGCAATAATTGCAGCAAGGAATCTAATATGTATCACAAGTCTAGAGTGTATCTATAGCGAGGTATCATTTGTTCACTCTCGAACCCAGTGGCTTCTTGCACTGTACTCAGGCTATCAATGACATGTGAGTGTGGTCAATGAAAGGCAAACATTGTTATAGAGACAACAGAACGTACAAAGAGGAGTCTTGGCAACTTCCTATGACTAGTTGAAGACAATGGTACAGGTAAATGAGATTTACCAGTCTACTCAAAGAAGTCTCTAGAAACATGTGAATGCTCCTTATATGCCAAATGTCTCAAAGTTCTTTGGGAGACACGCAAGGGTTGGGTGGTATTAAATATCTGGTCCCGCCTCCTGGTAGAGTGCAATGTTGGGAAAATGGTAATCAAAGTTTTCTTAGTACGCATTTATGAGTGCAGAATGAAGGTTTGTATTCGTTGAGATTGCTGTCACTGCTCTCTGAGTCTGTATTGCAGTGAATTATAGTAGACACCGCAGCTCTCTATTTCTCGCTTGCTAAGCTGTGTTCTTCTTCCGCTTCTCTCTTTATCCTCGCTTCCTGTTCTTGTGCTTTATCGAGCTCTTGATGTCCTCGGTTTAATTTTTGCTGTTGCTCTTAGATATTTTTTTTTTAGATATACTCTCCGTCTGTGCTTGTTAAAAGTCTTTTCCATGCATCAAATTCTCTTCCTCGTGTTTCATGCATTTGCTGTCGTGCTTCATGCACTTTCTGTCGTGCTTCATTCAATTTCTCTCGTGCTTCATGCAATTCTTCTTGTGCTTCTTCTTCTCTTTCTCGGTTCTTTCCCTCTCTCTGTCCAGTTCTGCCTTGGCTTCCAAGTAGAGAGCCTTGTAATCCAGTGAGCCCTCGCATTCCATATTTTGTGAGGAAGGGTGAATATGAGAATGATCGGAAGTCTCGGTCTGGTAGGGCTGGGGCGAGGAGGAAGGTCAATGTAGATGAGACTACTGAGTAAATTGAAGGGGACGGTGGTGGTATTTGTAGATGCAGTCATTGAGATTATTTTGCGAGGGAATGATTGCCACTCGAATAGCGGAAACCCCCGCATGGAGTTCGAGGTTTCATTTATGGTAGGTTTTGGACGTAGGGGGTACAATGTACAGGAGATTTGGCAGAGTGGGAGGACTTTCACAGGACCTGATTACGCTACTGTTTTAGGGATTAGTAGAATCTATAGCCTTTTCTGCCACAAAATTGGCTGGCAGTAAGTGATAAGAATAAATATCGAGTGACATGGCTGTGTTTAGTGGCAAATCTTACCTAACTGGGAACTTACCTTATGTAGTTATTGTTTCACTGTGAGTGAAGAAGACCAATCCGTGATTAAGACATTTGCAATCAATCACGAGTAATAATGCATATCACTAGTTTGGCCTTACATTTAACGGTACTTTACTTCAATCGTTCAATATTGAACAACAGAAAACAAACCATTGTCATGAAGACATTGGCCATAATTATATCCACTACTGATCATGGGGTACATCTTATGTCACAAAAGAATTTTCTCTCGTGTGTTTCTTACTGTTGTTCTCTGTTAGGCTAACAATTGTGAAAAAAAGTTTTAGATGAGGGACCAACATCAGTCAATAGTATATTATCTTTAACCTCCAAGTTACTCCAAAAAGGGAAATTTCGGGAGAAGGCTTCACTTTATCGGCATCCGCCGCTCAGGAACTCCGCGTGGGAATGGCTTCTCAGCAACTTCCCAGATATGATCGGAGACGACAAATTTACCACCATGACAGAGGAAACTCCGAAGGTTTCAATCCAATGCCTCAATGATAGCCAATATACTCTTCTTCTAATAGGCTCCGCGGCGGCATTCTATGCATCAAGCATGTGACTCTACACCTTTCTTAATCCCTCAACCTAACGTGAGCCCAGGATTGCGCCCTCAGTCTAATCCCCGGTCGAGAATTAATACCTGCTCGTTCCATCACCCTTGCAACCTAACCACTAAGCAAATTGGGGTAATATTTCTGGGGCATACATTCTAAATGCCACACAAGGAACGCTACGAAGGAGAGTATATACGAATAAGCAGCCATGATCCACACAGACCCTCTATGGAACTCTATTCCGGCACTAACTAACTGCAGCTTTACTTAACGCCATGAGGACATGTAGTGAAAGCCTTCAGCCTTAACAACAATTGCCGGGTCGACTACTGTTTCTACTAACTCGCTCACTCAAAGTATTTCTCTGAACGGAGTTGTGAGAGATGTCTCTAAGATTGGACCGAGGCAATAGGCAAGTTGTGTTTGTACAGTAGCACAGCATATCCAGAGCTTTCTGCCATACCTACACATTCTGAGTAGTGGCACTGAAGAGACAAGTGCAAGATGGCAGGCAGTGTGAGAATGGTGACAGTAATGTCTATCCGCGGACAGTTTAGAGGGGGGCATTCCCAGATTCCAATTTCGTGTAAAAGAGTCACCGGAATGTAGGCACTATAAGTTTCTGGAGGAACAGGTAGTCCTTTCCTTTGCGAGTTCAGCTCCTTGCAGTCGCGCCACCCATCCTTTTCTTCATAAATACGCCAGTCTCTCCGACCTGGCTGCTGATTCTAGCTCCCCATCCCGAATTTTATGCGCATCTCTTCTATACTGGTGATATCAAAATGAGACTTCTTGCGGCCCTATCCTTGCCCGCCTTCATGGCAAGCTTGACTGCAGCGCAGTCTACGTCTGTTGAGCACGTAAGTCAAGTCCCATGAATATCACGCGCCGTTGCATCATTGCATCTTGGTCGCTTGTTCTCGGTATGTGGTACTTACTGGTGGTCCAGACATTGCTTTTCCCATTGGCAAACTTTCATGGTAGTGATGGCACTGCTGTCATTAATATCGGTGGCTGCATCACTCTGCCTGGGTGAGTGCCACTCTTTTCTTGTTCTACCGCCTCATCCTGTTATGAACGAAGCAATTTACTGACTACCGTCTGCTGCAACATAGAGATGCCCCTATTGGATCTGTCCGCGTCGCATCGGATGAGACCTGTACTCTGTACCCGTATGACTGCGCACCTGTCCGGTTCCAATTTATCAATCAACTCACAAAAGTTAGGAATAACTACTGTCAGGGCGACACCAGCCAGGCAATTTCTGCAAACGTTGCTCAATTTCCAGACTCTCAGACATGGATTGGTATCACCTGTAGCTTTGGCAGTCCTGATAGTTCTGATGGATTTGGTCCCTGATTAAATACTGCCTGGTTATCTTTAGTTATATGGCCTATCAAGTCACCTCATCAGAGCTTGTTTTGGCTTATATCTTGAAACTCATTAGTCCCTCGTATTTCGGGAATTCTTGAGATGCTTCTGAAAGTAAACAATAAGGTTTCACTCTTTCTCTAATCTACTTAGAATAGTATTTTGTATTTTCTCTCTTGTACACCTCAATACTAATACCTCGCGCAGCTATGCGGACGGCGTCATAATTGAGCAAAGGCAGAGATTTTCAATACCTCATAAGACTTGTCAAACGGCGGCTTTGTCGTCATCTCCCAACTCAGAGAGTGGTGCACGGGAATGGTCTCTGGATTCACGGCAATTCCCTAGGATTAGTCGGAGACGATGACAAGGGAATTGGACTTTGCCGACCGATTGACAAAGGGCAGTTTATTCATCATAAAAAGTATAAATACCCCCGATATTTCGAATCTCGATGTTATCTCCCGTATAGATACATAGATTCACCTAGCAGGCACTTCAATTTGCCCATGGTCTGCTACGTGGCCCGTGATTCTTCATGTGAGTCGTCAATATTGAATTAACATTAGTGTGGTCTTAGAACACGTATTTAAATGCCCCAGACCTCCCTCTCAGTCGCCTCCATGGCCGAATCCATAATTCTTTCCTTTCAAGGCCGCCGACATATTTGAGACTTAATTCGAGCTTCCTCTCGTCAAAAGCACCATTGTCGAGTGACTTGCTCGAATAATCCCAACTGATAGCATCACCTGTTCTCCCAAAGAACATCTACCATTAGTGGTAAAGATTGCGAAAAACGCAGGGTATTGTCCGGAAGACTCCACCATCAAGTCCGGTGGTGGTGTCTCCAGACGAATAGCCAACATTTCATGAACTTGGCTTCATCGTTGCACTTTAAGGTTATTATTCAGACCCTATTACGGAGACAAGAAACGTCACTGTGGCTCGGTCTGAGATCGAAGGATACTAGCCGAAAGCGAGCACAAACTCAGCCTGGACGCGGACATGCCAAGGGTCAGAATCATTGACTAACAAAAGGACAGTATCACGACCCATGTTAATGCCTGAGATCCGTGCAGTGATGCTAGGTGATTAGAAGCTTCACATTCTGCACACAGATATTCCAGTATCATCTAGAAGGCAGACGCAACTGTGCCGAGAAATCTCTCCACAAAGAAGGGGGTGATCTTGCGACATTGCACCAGATCTATGACCAGATCAGCTTGATTTAAGTCTCGATAACTAAAAGTCACCTCATTTTCTTGAATTACTTGTGGTTTCCACTTAGTGCCTGCTCTTCCTCGATTTCTTCAAGCAGTTATCCCGGTGTGAGGTCTTGACAGAGGTGTGACTCCAAAATACGTCGTTGATCCGGCATATCAACATGAAAAGAATGGTATGAACGTGCTTCACATCCGGTATCGAATGGCTCCTGTGCTAGCCCCTCTACTACATACTACTGCATTCAGCGTACAGGCTTCCCATTCGGTTCAACAAAGCCTCCTAGGAGATGCGCTCCTTCAATCATGCCGTGTTTGACCCTGGGGGATTCATGACTACGGTGCTTCCGTCATATCTGGCCATGGAAAATGTGGGCCGCCGACCCCGGATATTGGTGTTACAAGGCGCGGAAAGAGTGGAATGATACTCAACAAGTTGCAATTTAAACTGAACGCATCTGGGAACTCCAAGTCCAGGAAGAAGACTTGTTACATATAAACGTTGCCTTCCCTCTGACGAAGCGTTGCTTAATCTCTGTCTTCGAAATACGGTCATGACGCACGTAGATCCCACTATAATAACGAGCACAGATGCCTCGCTCTCATCTGCTGCAGCGCATGCAAGCCAGGATTTACTTCTGTGACGTGGCCAAGGAGCTTCGGACGCCACCTTACAACGAGCTGTTGCTAACGCCTAAATCACGGCTGGTCGGCCGTCCCTTATGATGAGCTTATTCTCACATACGCTTTCACGAAGTTTGCAAATGGAAAGCAATGCAGAACTCACGCTTCTATATCAAAGTCAAGAACGTGGCACAAGGAATTCAAAACAGAAAAGTACTATATACACATATGAAGACATGTCGCAGCTGCCTAGTCAGTTACCTGCGCAATCAACCTTTCTTACCATGACTTTAGGTATTTGACCTCCTCCTATGCATAATTTCTCCTGAGTTATCCACTCGGTCGTGGCTGGGATCTTTACAAATTTCTTCAGCATCATTTATCAGATGGAACCATGGCCATTCGGGGTGTTCAGGGAGGCCTGAGCCCTTTTCTACGGCGAAGACTATCTTCGAGGGACGCCACATTCCTCTCACCAATAGCGACAAGTAGCAGGTATTGCCACTTGGGACATGAGGCATCATATAAATTAACACAAGTCCGAGCTTTTTCAAAGGCCCCATCTGTGCTATGGCGTGGGATGAATGCAGCCTGTCTCTTGAGCAGAAGCATAGCGATGACAAAGATGCGCTCCAGGCACTCCGCGCAATGAGAAAGTATCCGGCTAGAGGGCTATGAGGCTCCGATCTGGGGTATTCAAATCAGGTGCGCCCTCGAGCGGCCTTGGAAGTGTTTATCATACCAAACTGGGATGACGAAACTACGAAGTCACTATCATCGCCATGCTATAACCCAGTGTGTAACAGCATGACTTGGCAATACTATGCGACCGGAGGATGCGCAAATTGCAGATCACATTTTCTTTGTCACATATTGCTCGCCTCTTCGCTGCTATTCTACAAGCTCGCCGGTGCCCTCAGACTCAGTGGTATGGGGGAGCTGTGGGTCGATAGCTGTTTTCCTTTCGTTGGAACCAGACATCAGACAAGAGAGTGTTGGAGAAGACTCATAGAGTCTGCCGCTGCATATTGTTATTATGAGCTACCCATTAGGGCCGCCTTTGCGACTTTTGCAGCAGCTACAGGATTAATTATCGCAGGCATGGAATTCCTCGAAAATACATATCTCAGTTAAGCCCGATAGGCTAGTCGAGGTATCGTCTGTGACCACTGCAAGGCCATCAATTTGGCCCCTGTTTATAGCGGCAAAAAGCACTTGACGAACAAGGAGCTTTCCAAGTATATATCGGCTGAAGCCGAATTTTCCGCCCAGTGCAACTTTTACCCATGATTCGCCGGTATACAATCCACCATGATGTCTGTGTTAATAATATAAACCAATGTGATTTATTTGCTCCCTGCTGGCACTTAGATGCCTGTTTCTCCCCTTATATACGACAGAGGACTGGCAGCAGGATTGCTGGCCATGGGCAAGACCTGGAAATCTATTTTCCTGCTGCTCTTCGACATGGCCATTGTTCCCTACATATTGTCATTCATCATACCCTCATCGCTACAAATCTCCATTTCCGAAGCTGTCCAGAGACCGAAGTAGTTGTCAGAGAGCTCGAACGCTTGGTCTGTGAGTCAACTCTTGGAACGCCACTGCGACAAATATGGAAGACGTCGAACTTCAAACACAAGGGACAGAAACCTTGCACGCTGACTATTCTTCTATGTAGCTCACACTAGCTGCGACTATCTACCTATTCATTTTTCCTCTTTATCATCAGCTGCATAATGCCCATCTCGCTCACACACGACGCGATTCTCGATGACTTTCCCGAACGCTTCCCTTGTCTTTCTGCTCGAAGACCTTCCAGGCGATAGATCTTGGCAATGCTCTTCCCAAAACAAGTCTCAAATGATGTTGTTCAAAGCATGACCGACAGTACACAATTTCCTGGCTTTCTGTGAACCATCAAAGGACATATGCGGTGGAATTCGTCAATAACCGCGAGACGAAGCTACCCCGGGGGAAGAGAACGAGGAAGAGATTATGCCATAAACATGTACGTCTGATAGAAAAGACATTGAGTTCAGGTTATGAGCCTGATGCTTGTTTCTGAGATTCCTCCACTGCACAGGATGACTTGAAACCAGAATAATAAACATGGTATTCTCGCTTCTCGTGAATGAGGGGACCATCTGGGGACCACTAGAGTTCTCAAACAGATTAATTGCCCGGGTGTTTCCTGCTCATACCTCCTCAGAAATGCAGAATATCTTCGGAATGCAATGAGTATATCCCCTGATTGCTTAACATGCAAGACTATATTATCCGGGAAACTATTGCTTTTCTTCAAGCCCCCAGCTACTTAAACTGATGAGACAACACAATTTCCTCAATTGGGAAGGTAGTATCAATGCCATTGGCCAATGTTCTAGATGATTGCGGTACCACAGGGCTTTCAGAAAGCATTGACGCCAATGTTGCAATCCCGTTGGCGCAGACTGGGGTCTCTCTGTTCTATCTTCCTCTCCATGTGCGTCTCCAGCTACTTATACGCCATCCCGCACTGGCTGGATAAGCCAGCGCATCATGCATGGAAGCTCTAGTACACACTGAGCGCTATGTGTACTGTGCGGCCAAGATACATTCAACAAGGCAACGAATGCCCTCCTAGCAGACTTCTGAGGCTTGCTTACATTTATGTGGCTACCACATTTAGAGCCGTGAGCACATGGCGACGAATTGGTTGGGTATTGAGGAACTCAGATGCCGTCTCATGAAACGTCGCATCCCATGAAGATGATCTTCGTCTCTGGGACTGCCGTTGTCTTTAATGCCAAATTGTTCGCTTCCGTTCTTCCAGTCCACCTAGGAAAACTCCAATTATGGGCTTAGTGAACCTTCCTAGGAGGTACGGCTCGTCTGATCCTATCCGTGAGCTCTCCTGATATAAAAGGAATAAAAGGAAAAAAGGGAAAGAGTTAAAAATGGCAATCTTCGCAGAAAGGATTGGTCTGTATATAGAAGGGTACTAGTCATCGGACTGGATTGAAACCTTTGAGAACGCTCGGCAATGCTCACAGGCCACCCTGAGAGCCATTTTACCGCTCTCTTCCAAGTTTTACGTTTCGAGGAAGGACATGTCCACATCAGTCTTCTGGAACTCCATGCATTGATCTCGACCCTGAGACATCCTGTGACGGGCGAAGATGCATACGATGGGCCTCCTTCGTAGCTGACGACGGGTGTATCGTCTCTCCAACTCACTGGTACTGATCCTGTTATTATGGACCTATATTCATGTAGAAGTAAAAGCGTTCTTATTGAATACTACATCTATAATATTATTATCATCATATCTCAATACAACGGGCAGGGGCAGGTTCAATTGTATGTATATGATCGATCTAGATGTCAAGAGTGTGTTTGTGTTCGGAGGCCATGTACGCAGAGATAGCAAAGATCAGGTAGTGCCAAAGGTCAAAGTTTCGAAGACGCCCCTTCCACGTCAAACTCGGTTGTGCAAAGTAAGAAGGTATCCCTCAAAGCCTGTAATACATCAGCA
>NT_166523.1:451825-491923 GCF_000002855.4 Aspergillus niger | reverse complement strand
TCAGCATTTGTAGTTCCTATCTACCAGACACCAAACTTACTGATAGTCTATACTTCTCGTTGATCTCCTGGTAGTCCTCCCCAGCAAGCATATCACAAAAGTGCCGGATAGAAGGATAATGCACGATGGATATCTCATTCCACCAATCCTCCTCCCTTCGGTCCCAATCTCCTCTCGAGTCCACAGCATCCGCAGTTCCAGACTTTGGCTTTACCACATTACCCACAATCTTTGCATCTCCGCCTCTCTTTCCGGCCACAGGAATGAAAGACTGGCCATATTGGTAGTAGCTCTTCTTCCCATTTGGGTGGTTGAAATGAAGCAGGTTGAGCATTGTGACGGGTCCCGAGTGGTGCGGTGTAAGCTTATCCATAAAAGCAAGGAGATCGGGCGAGAGCTCCAGGCTTTGGGAAGTTGGTTTGCTGCGTGCCTGGTCTAAGGATCCAGTCAATGGGACGGATGAAGCAGTGCGCTTGAGGGATTCGTCTCGTGAGGCGTAGGTGGCGAGAAGTTTGGAAGGTATTCCCACTGTTACACGGTACTGGGACTTGATCTGAGATTGAAGAGTAGAGGGGATCGGAGGTACATCTGTGGGCGTTTGGATGAGAACGAGGAGATCCCATGGCGTCTTGGTTAGGATATCCTGGTCGAGTATCGTGGGACGAATCACGGCATGTCGCGGTCTAGAGCTTACGATCACGTTGCGAGAGGAGCGGAGAGACTTGAGAAAGGCATTTGTGTCCGTATTGATCGCAAGCAAGTAGAGTGATGCAACTGGCATATTGGGCTGTAAGTTGTATAGAGGCCGAAATAAAGAATCCAGTGTTATCTATAGGGAGTTTTAGTGTCACCCAAGATGCTGGTCTCAAATGATGCAGCGTAGACCAGGACGTCGTCGCCTACTATCAGAATATGTCTGTAATTCAAAGCAAGGAGACACAGAGTTATACGTGAATTTTAGATTGATGATAATCCTTCAGGAAGAGAGTGATAGTGAGGAGAGACGCGGAGATGGCGGAGATGCCTCGGTTGTCGGTCCCCCCGCACGTCACGTGGCTCCCCACATTTCCTGCATCATCCCTTTGGAGATGTGCAGACTACACGCAAGTTTATCCGTGACAGAAACCACTTCGGGATGCCGACATCATCAGTACTTTACAATTAAGGGCGATTGCATCAGCTTGTCATTGTATTATATATCAGTTCTCTAGGAAGAAACAGACTATGTCATGCCTTCTAAGGACGGATCTTTCCGAAAGGAGCTATGACGCAGCGGTGGACGGCTCACTGGGAGCTATTACGTCTCGGAGAAACGACCTATGATGGCATGACCGGCAGTTAATAGGTCATGGAAGCCGCAGTTGCATAGGAACTGTGTCGGTCTGGCATCGGAGCCATGCCGTGAAGAGAGATCTTCTCCGGGATTCCAGCATTCGGGATGGCTTCTCCGAATGGCGGAGATGCGAATAGCCTAATTTCCTCCTCAACTACCCCGCATCTCCAGTTTTTGGCCGCGTGCGGAACAGACTTTATCCTCCACTACCATTGAACACAAACAATGTTGGTTTCGCATAAATACCTCAGAGCCATGGAACTCCGTTGGCGCAACAAAACATCTTCACTGGCGCAATGAGGAGCCGTACGTTCATCACAACCCTGGGCTTGCTGTACAGCTGTGTGCCAGCAGAGGCTAGTCTCACTATACTCTTCCAGAATGACGGCAACTGGACAACACATGCTGAAAAGCCCAGCGCCCTCTTCGTCAACAATGCCTTGGCCTACCAAGATGCGCAGGCAACCTGTGCGCAGTACAATGAATCACTTCTTAGTTGCGAAGAATATCCAGACTTTCATTATTCCTTCACATACCAACAATATTTGAAGAACATTGGCTCTGACCAGCTCTTCTGGTCTTCTTGCAGCTCAGACCGTCCGACGTCTTGGAATGGAGAATTAGTCAATACCTCCTCGACTGCAGGTCTTCCCTTCCTATGCTCTAATTCCGCTGGGTTCGTCAATCAAGTGGATACCGATTATTCTCACTTTCCAAGAGTCAACGCCAGCGCCAATGGAGTCACTTTTGAGGGTCTGCGCGACCATATGGCATTTCGATTCATGGGGATCCCCTTCGCCCAGCCTCCTGTGGGAGAGCTACGCTTCAAGTACGCCCATGAATGGGCTCAGAGTTCCTACGTCAACGCCACCAGATACGGCCCTGCATGTATCCAATCTGGCTGGTATGACGGAAACAGTTACGGCCTCAACCCCTGGGGAAATAGCGAGGACTGCTTGCACCTGAACGTCTACACCCCATCCCTTCCATCATCCAAAGATAAAACCAACTCCTCCAGGCCAGTCATGCTTTGGATCCACGGTGGCGGCGAGACCTCAGGAACCGGTGCCGACTCCACCTTCGACGGCGACAGCTTCGTCAGCCGCAACGACGTCGTCCTAGTCACCATAAACTACCGCCTCAACATCTTCGGCTACCTGAGCCTCGATGACTCCACCATCCCTGGCAACTATCAACTTACTGATAAGATTGAGGCTCTCAAATGGGTCCAGAAATACATCCGAGCCTTTGGCGGAGACCCCAACAATGTGACCATCTTCGGTCAATCCGCCGGTGCTTCGTCCGTCATTGATCTCCTCACTACCCCTAAAGCCAACGGCCTCTTCCAGAACGCCATCGGCCAGTCCATCGCCGGCCACGTCGAGACCTCCAACGCTTCAGCTGCTGCTATTCTCCCTTACATTCAGCCCCTCTGCGGTAGCACTACAGGAACTCAGCGCCTCAATTGCCTGCAATCCCTTCCGGCTGAAATCCTCCTGAACATCAGCTCCTCCGTAACCTGGGACACCGTCATCGACAACCGCTACATCTTCGATTACCCACTCACCCAGATCGCTAAAGGCGTGATTAACAAAGTCAACTTTATTACCGGCTTCATGCCCGAGGAGGCGCAATCTATTCTCCAAACCACCATTTCTCCCAACGCTACAAATTTCACCACCACCCTCCAAACCCTCGTCAGCAGCGGCTCCATCACAAAGTCCGAAGAGGACGCTGTGCTCTCCTCCGGCCTCTGGAGAAATTATTCCACCCCCTACAACGCAAGCATTCACGTTGACTCCCCCGCCGGCATGACCTGCTACTCCAAGGAATTTGCCTCCGTCGGCGCAGCATCCCACGCATACAACAGCCTCTACGTGTACCTGCACCAGCGCGCCTACGGCCTAAACTACTATGACTGGTACGATCTCTGCACGTACCCCGTTGGCAAGCCCGACACACCTTACTACAAATGTCACTCCGGAGATCTATACGAGGTGTTCGGCACGTACTATCTGTTCGATTTGCCAATCCGTGCGCCGGAGGATATCTATTATACCAACATGGTACAGGATATGTGGGCAGCCTTTGCCAGACGCGGAGATCCGAATGTTGATGAGGGGTATCTTCGCGCAAGGGGATACTTCAGTAGCCTGAAATTAATGGAAAGGTGGCAGTGGGATGAGTTTACGAAGGGAAGTGGAAGCAAGAACGTGGCTAATCTGCAGTACCCCGTGCCATTTTACTCGGAATTGCCGTATATGGAAGAGTGTGCTGTTTTGGGCCTGGAACATACCAATTAGAGAGATATAGTGTATTTTGTTAGATATGATGTACAGATATTCACTCTACTTAGGCATTGTAACTTCATATACAGGCGATGACTAGTCGTTCGCTCTCTCTTTCCCAGGCCTTTGAAAGCAAAGCTGTACTTATGTTATTGTGGGCGTCATGGACCCCGTGGACCCGCCTATCCTACCGGTGCAAATAGAAAATCGATATGTTAAGCTAGAGCAAGGTAATGCTCCACACATTCTACCGTGTGCTCCCCGATTTTCCAGGACTCAGAAAAGGAACCAAAAGAACAAGGCTTATACCTGGAATTGGGGTACCAGAGGGTTACATGGACCTGTTTGACAGGAGGAAGGACGCCTCAGCTGATGGGATGTGCTCTTTGTCGAAGATCGGGCAAAAACAGGCCGGGGAATGTTCGAAGATATGTGTGGAGGCTGAGGCTTTAGCCTAACATGAGTTGAAGGAATCCAAATGTTTATGTCTCACGAAAGGACAGTTATGAGATTAGTTATGCTGTCGCTGATTTGTGTTGGTAGTCTATGATATCTTTGCGGTCGTCTCCACTTGGGCTTTCAAGCAACTACTATGTCTCTTCCCCAAAATAAGGTCAAGTCGTAAGATAAGCATCAGTAGCTAGTATACACTGTCAATATCTCAGCTATCTAAATCGAAGACCCTTGGAAGGTTTCGCCTCTCGAGACTCTCCTATACCATTCCATAACCACCCATATTAACAAAAACCTCAAAACTCCCAGCATTAGAATGCCACCATATCTCCGTCTGCAAAACCCTAGTGCTTTATTCAATAATGCTTCCATATACATGTAGGCAGTGATCAGTCCATTTCATCTTCCTTACCTCCAATTCTCATATTCAATCGAAGATGACTATATTCCCTCCTTCATCGACATCACCGAGGAGACTGGCATATTCATTACTCCCTGATACTAGCACTCCTGGACTATTCACAAAACCATGCTCTCAATGAAGCTGCTCGATCAACTTCTTACCTGTATTCATCATCTAGATAGTCGTTCTTCACCAGCTTGCTATCACCATCGCATCCAGTAGCCCTCGCCCTTGGGGTATAAAAATCTCTCTCATTTCTAATCTCAATTTCTTTCTTCTTCTCATCTCTAACGCCTTCTTATATTTTCTTATATTTCAAGCTTCTCTCTTTTGATCAAGAACTAAGAAGAATAAGCAACAATAAAAGTAAAGATTCGTTATTTTCTATGTACATACAATCAATACTAGCATATAGCGAGCCTTGCCCTAACATCGATTGACGGCTTAGCCTAAGGACTGAGCCTAGGGCACCAACTATATGTTGGCAGATAGCAAAATCACAGGTAAGAGTTTTCACGCAGACGTTTTGATATATCTTCTTCAGTTGCCTATCTTGGCGGGAGTTGTTATCTGATAGACTTTCTCGTGTCGCTTATGCTGTTTGAGTCAATCGATTGAGAACCAGACGCATGCACATATAAGGGTTACGTTATACTAAAAGCTAACGTCATAGATGTACATGAATCTGTATTACTTCATGTTGTTATGTCCAACAGGGCCTAAGGATCCCAAGATGGTCCATCGTGTGACTCCTCTTTCGAGGTTTTTCACGCCCTTAGAAGAAGGAAAGGCAAAACAGGGTTAAAAAGCCACATCAGAACAAAGCAGTAAGCGCTTGTTTTCACAAACAAATTGAGCGTATACAGCCTTATATTTACGATAGCTACAATGGCTCCCGGGAAGAAAAGTCTTATAGCTTAAATGTGGATAAACCTATATGAATGATCTTCCAGATCATCTTCTGGGGAAAGGCCTTTCTCGAGGTGGAAAAATCAGAAGGTAAGTTCTTTCTAATACTCTATCTACAACAGCTGCCATCTGGTGTTCTTGTAACCTCGTGATGTATGTATCCTATCCTTCTTTTATGTACAGCATGATGAAGTCCAAATTCCAGTCATTCGACCATTGAGGATCTTCTCTATTGGATGTCTACTTCCCTTCTAACGCCATAACTGTATAAAGATATATCTTTCCAAACCTCGACGAAAACAATCGGTTTTTTTACTTGTTTTTAAGACAATTAAAAGGTTATTTTTCTCGAAATGCCCTCCTCAAAGGCCCAAAAGGTCAAATAGATTAAGAATCAACCCAGCATCAATGGCTACTTCAAGAGGAAGCAGGATGAGGTCAGGGACCCCATTCCAGCTACATCTCGTCCGATCAAACGTCACGAGGTCTGTGACCTTAATTATGGCTCGGATGGGGATTGCAGGGGTTGCAAGGATAGTGTCCAGAAAGTACAGCTGCTATCAGGTAGGTGAAAGTGTTCGCAAGATGGACACTGCCCAGAGGGCCTCAGCTTCACGCCTGGAGTACGAGGATAGTGAGACGGAAAGTTTCAGTAACGCGTACTATAGTTCAGATGAATACCTTGACCTCATCATTGACTGGAACTGGACGTTGTCAACGAAGAAGTTGGATACAATGAGTACATTGTCGGGTCAGACGACGTCGATGGTGAGGCTATAATCGATGAAATCATAGGTGATTGATTCAACTACTAGCCTTGCTGTACCTGTCAATACGGACACAGTCTTCGCAGATATTCTGCATAGTCTACTTGTCTGTTTAATGCCATAAGCAATCTAGTAAGGATGTTACTTTCATGCTTGAGGATTTCAAGCCAATAAAGTTGGTTATTGGAGACTCCTTGATAGATTGTCAATGGACTTTATTCTGCCGTAATTCCTAGAGGGAATTTCAAAGGAAGCCTTATGTTATCAGAGAACTAAACGGGAATTGCAATTAGTTGACTGTGATGTCCCTTTCTCTTGTCGAAGGCAACAAGCGACAAGAGGTCTATGCAAACTTTGCAACAGGTGGTATAGATCACCCGAACAAAGCTGGTTGCGATACTTATATCGGTGCAACTAATTAATCAATTTCAGCGTCCAATATCGCAGCACATGGAAATGACAAGAGGATACTCGTCCAACCAGAATGCTAAAACCTTGCATTACCGGCAAATTAGTCGGAAGGATGTTCAGACTAACTTATGGGAATCTTTGAACGGTCTTTAGTATTCCAATACAACGAGCGATATCTATTGATACTTGAGAGTACATTCATGATATATAACAGTACATACCGTTTCCCAGCTATGCTTACTTCAAAGTGGGCTACCGAATCCTTATATGATGTATTAATGGTGTTTCTTCGAGAATGTCTAGAACTCCTATCTGTGACATAGTGTGGAATGAAAGCTTGGCTCTTATACCAAGAATTCTATGATGAACGTGCAAGGGTATGGTCTCCGTGCGTTAATTCAGCATATAGGGCTGGGATATATGTCAACTCTTTGCTTTCAGATGAGAGTATCTCACGAGCTGAATATCAGAATGCTGGGATCTTCTCGACTAGCCTCTGTGGCTACGATGAAGTAAAGGATTATTAGGCCAAGCACGGTGGCGCGAGCTGCTCGGCAGATTATCATTACAGGAAGGGGACTGGTCCTTGCACATCAAATCAAGGGAGCTTCGGGGGGATTTGGGAGTGTTAGATAATAATGGAGCAAGCTGTCTTCTATGGGTTGCACTAACTTACCTTAATCGGAGATTTACATTATATGAACTGAATTTCGTGCTATGCCAGCCCTTCATTAATCCTTTCCCAGGCCACCGACAACTCTTCGTAGACATTCAGCCGTTTTTCGACGTAAATACACCGTGATATCAGATCAGGACCTACGATATTCAAATTGGATTTGATAGCTCCATGTTTGCTCCAGTTTGTCAGTGGAACAGATGGAAAGTGGCTCCCGTAGATTAATATTTCAATATCGTAGTCTTAGACTTCCGGTCGATCATGCTATAATGCCACGTCACCGTCATAGGATATAGATGCTGGTGATCTTCAACTTCAACTGTGTCAATGATTCACAATGAAGATTCCATGCAGCAACATCGTGGCATATCTTCATCCTGGTCTGCGGACGGTATCTATGAAGTTGATGCAGAAACAATCAGGTGGGTTAAAATAGAGACAGTGTTCCGACCTCTGGTCCATTATATCTAGGCGACACGTATATAAATCGATGTAGAAAAAGCACTGACGCCTGCGACTGTAGGACTCAAGAAGTCTCTGACTGGTTAGAATTATATCTGTTAATATTGATAGAGATCGATCAGAATTTTGCTCCAACTTACAGGGTTGTAATCGCATGAGTCGTTTCAAGATTTGTGTATGCTTCCAAGCCTCACTTCATCGAGGAGTAGAAGAATCTCCGGGTGACCCATTCGAGAGATCTGAGAGTCGTGTCTGAGCACTGAAAAGAGAAGTTATTTAACAAGACGTGTTGGTGACTGTCGGTTGAATCAAGGTGGTCAGATATAGAATTGCACAGAAAAGAGCCGGGCTCGTATCCATTCGAGGCATCCGAAGGGATCGGTAGAACCGTAATCACAAATCTGGAGAGTAAAGAAAGAGGATGAAGGATATGAGGCTGAAGGGAGAGGCCACGAAAGGCAGGGAGTCAGGTGATTTGCGTCTTCTTGCATCTCAATCTTTCGTCTCAGCTACTACGATCACCACCACCACCACCATCACCATCACCATCACCATCACTACTACTACTACTACTACTACTACTACTACTATGCCTGGTAAGTACTACCTCAGAAGATCCCACATCATCTAATACTTATCAACCCGTACTTACTGTCTCCTTTTTAGCCAACGAAGTGAGTACACTCCCAAATGCCTCGTATCCATATTCCCCTCACTTCCAGTCATTGACGGCGGTAATTATTCGAGTATATAACATCACTCACTATCCTTCATCCTTCTCACCGCAGTATTTCTCACTTGTCATATACTTGCCCCTGATGCTGACCGATATTCATTGTAGGAGCAGCAGCAGCAGCAGCAGCAACAGACCGGGCCGGGGCCCGCCGAAATCGTTAGTACATGATATTATGTCTTCCATAATGATATGTTCTAATGATATACACATAGACCCGGAGGAGGCCGCCGCCAAGGCGAAGAGGCGACGGGAGCTGATGGAGCAGTTTTTTCGCCTGGAAGATGATTATATACGTCACCACCTCGACCTCGAGGAAAGAGAGGTGTATTGGAGGGAGAGGGAGGAGAAGCTGAAGAAGGAGCTGGAGGCCACTCAGGCATACCTCCGCCATATTCAAGAGGAGCTGGGGGAGTTGGAGGGGGTTACCGACGAGGACGAGGATGAAGACAACTAAATCTGAGAATTTCTTTTCCTTTCTTAATTTACTTCGAAACTTCCTGAGTAGATGTAGTCAGTCAAATTCCAAATCTAGACGTAGCAAGACCCATTCGAACTACGAAGCCCGTAAGGATGTCCAACAGCCACTATTACAGTGATGCCTCCGTCCCCGAGACGGCCGCGGCACTGGAGCACCTTGCCCGTTGTCAGGTTCAACCATGCGGATAGCATCGCGCCGTATAATGGCGTGGTTGCGGTGACTGCTAACCCTCAGGTTGTTTCGGAGGAGGAGGTACAGGATCCTGCGTTTCGGAAAATCATGGAGCAGTGTGAAAATGTTGCGGAGCTGATTGGGGCTACAGCTCCGATTCGAGTGGATATACGACGGTTCAGCAAGGGATCTCCTTTCGCGCTCTTTGACATTAACATGAAGCCGGTAAGTCTGCTACGTTGTTTGTCTTGTATTGGGATACTTACGTGAGGATTGCTACAGAATTTGACTGGCCCCGGGCGTCCCGGGCGCGAAGATCGAGCAAGTTTGACTGCTCTGGCAGCGGCAGCTCTTGGCTGGGACTATGGGACTTTGCTGGAGAATATTCTACGGACGGCTCAGCCTTTCGATGTCTTTCGCAGTTATTGCAGTCCTTTAAAATAGTCGTAGATGGGTATTTTGAGGAGGACATATGTATATATTCGGACCTTATTATAATATAATGAGTGTGGCTAAGAAATTAATTGAATGAGACGCTTGATGTAGAATGTAGAGATGACGTAGACAATCTAGGTATGCCACAATTATAATAATTCAATTTTTAACTAAGGATATAATACGACTTCACGTTAGGGTGAAACACCTGTATAATATTGTTTGAAATTATTAGGTGTATTCGGACTTATACAAAATCACTATTCTTGGGTTAATTCTTGATACCATACAATTCCGACAGCCGCGTAATTTTGAAGTCATACGGAAATACTCCGCTGTTGTCAATCACCTTTCACGTTCCTCGGTTGGCCACTTCAAAAGAGATTAAACTGAACGCAGTGCAGCTTTTGTAGCAGGGTAAAACCCTTTGGCTGACCGTGCTTAGATGTGGTCATCTTGGAACAAATGAGTTCCAAGAAAGAGCAGCTCTTGGTGACAGATCATTATGTATAAAATAATTTATCCATGCTATCCGAAGGTTTGACTTCCATAAGGATTACCAGTTCTTATCCCATGGAAATAGTCCCTTGTTTTCCTCATACTTGCCTCCTACCGGCCTATACATCGGCCACCACACAAATGGCAGCAACAACTCGTTCAACTCGTTACGCTTTGGAGTTTCGGGGAAGCTCGCTAGCGTGAATTCTCGTTGTCTCCCTTCTACAAAGCCCCATTTGCTGTATAGCTCACGCCCGATTTCCGTAGCATCTATGTAAGACTCCAGGTTCTTCTCTTCGGCCTTCTGAACACCCCACTCCATCAACATGTTGCCCACACCACGCCGTCGGTAGGTAGGATGCGTGAAGCAGATATCCAGGACTGAACACGTAATTGGATTATTAGTTATCTTGTCGGTAGAAGAAGCTACAAGAGGAGCAGGGAAACGAACAGACATGCGGTTTGTTCATGTATGTCATTCGCGGAACGAGGAACTGCCCCATAAGTGCATTGGCAATATTACGGGCCTCGCCTGTAGGCCACCAATTGCACTCCTCGTCGGAAGTGACGGTATAAGGGTTGGTCTCGTAAATGTGCCAGCAGGCAGCGCCAACGATTTTGCCAGACTCCACATCGATCACCTTAATCCATTGGCTGGAGGGGTCGGAGCGGTGCCAGTGTATTTGGCGCTTGACGGCATCCTGAATGGCTGCGTCGCGGGCAGTAGGTGAAGAGCCCTGGATGGGAAAGAAGAGATTTTTGAGGTTGCATTGCGGATTCTCATAGGCATCAAATTCACATCGGACGAGTTCGTCGAATTCGGAGTCCGAAGCCACTACGGTCAGCTTGAAGGGCATTTTGTAAGACCGAAGTTGTCCAAAAAATCAGAGGATTTCTCTTTTCCTCGATGCTGTATGTCAGTGTTAGCCCTAAGGAGCAAAATATGGGGGATACGTCGTACGAAGTCGTTTTAGGGAGAGGGCGAGGGCGAGGCGCGGGGTAAATCAGTCTTTCTGGGTAACACTAGACGTTGCCAAGTGCGGTGTTGGATTGGGTTTTCTGTTGACCCGATTGCTGAGATAATAACGAGCTGGGATCACATATCTACTTGATTTTCTAGGACGGTCGATGGCCTACTCTTTCCGTTTTAGTGCTCACTCTTCGCTGCTTTTTGCTTACTGAGTAGATCTGAGTCACGCCCTGAGTAGTTTGAGGTGATCACGAAGCATAAAGTAAGTAGAAGACTGAGTATTCTAAATAAGTAATCTTAATAAATTATATTCTAACTAATAATTATTTTCTTGCCCGCTTCTCTACTTATAGTCTACTTTTTTCTATTGTACTTCTTTAAAATCCAATACTACCACCAGATCTCTTTCTCTAGTAGAAAAATTGTCGGATGGCCGTGGTGGAACTAAGCCTAAAAGAGAAGGCGGTCTAGCACCACTAGGCCAAATGGGGTATGATCTTCCCTAAGCAGAAATATGTGGGTCTGGTCAGATGACACTAGTCCCAATTAGGAAACTAGATATCAAAATAATAAAGGTAAATACAATTGACAAACTAGTCAAAGGGAAGCAAACCACCTTCCTAAATAGGAAATAAATGGATCCTAAGATAGGAAGTGAATAGAATGGCTTGACTTAAGAAAAATCAGCTAGAGATGAAAAGATCCTATTTATACTTAATTTACTAATAATTTAGATTATTAATTTTAATTATCAGATAAAAAAAGCGGGGTTAAAAATAGAATTAAAAGCAGAGATAAAGATAATAAATAATTAAAATAATAATTATAATATCAAGAAACACGAGAATTCACATATAAAAGTAATTATATAATAATTTAAAAGAGTCTGGTCTATATATTTTTTTTCAAACTAGAAACTCCATATAATTTATATAGAAAATATAATTGATCTGGATTTTTCTGGATTTATTGATTTTTAATAATTTAATAAGAAATGAATTAGTAATAGAATAGGTTTACCAGCCGACATTTTCTATTTAGGAAAGTGGTTTGCTTCCCTTTGACTAGTTTAGCAATTGTATTTATCTTTATTATTTTGATATCTAGTTTTCTAATTGGGACTAGTGTCATCTGACCAGACCCACATATTTCTGCTTAGGGAAGATCATACCCCATTTGGCCTAGTGGTGCTAGACCGCCTTCTCTTTTAGGCTTAGTGCCACTACCGCTATCCGACAGGAAATAAGTGGATCCTAAGATAGAAAGTGAATGAAATAGCTTGACTTATTTAGAGAAGATCAGTTAGAGATAAAAAAGCTCTATTTATACTTAATTTACTAATAATTTAGATTATTAATTTTTGATCATCAGACAAAGAAAATAGAATTAAAAGTAAGATTAAAAACAGAAACAAAGACAGTAAATAATTAAAATAATAATTATAATATCAAGAAATACAAGGATTCACATATAAAAGTAATTATATAATAATTTAAAAGGGTCTGGTCTATATTTTTTCTTTTAAACTAAAAACTCTATATAATTTATATGGAAAATATAGTTAATCTGGATTTTTCTAGATTTATTAATTTTTAATAATTTAATAAGAATTGAATTAGTAATAGAATAGGTTTACCAGCCAACAGATCCTTCTCTACTAGATTAAGGTTTATTATTTTCTATAATAGCTATTATAAGAAAAGTTACCAAAGATGAGTATCTGCAAGGTAGGAAGTTTTATAGATTTAAAAGTTTACCGAGTAAATAAAAGAAAATCTTAGACTTCCGACTGTTTCCAAGCAGGCTTAAAATAGAGATTTGTAATTATTAATTTATATCTTAATTTAGATTATAGTCTTCCTTCTATATTTCTCTACAGTTCTAAGATAATTTCTTTTATAGAAATGTTGATAGTTCTTCTCCTCTCTACTTAACCAGAGGTGGAGTAATTTTATTATTAAATATTCTGGAATATCTAAGAAAAGACTGTGCTATAGTAAATCAGTTTATATAATTATAGAAATAGATACTAATAATATATTTATTGCACTGGCTGGATGAAGACAGAGGCTAAAAATAGCAGGAGAACTATGCCATAAAATTTATAGAATATTAGAAAATACTGTATTTATACTATAAAGATCTTTAAATAATCTTTTAGTATTAATTAGTATCAGACAACACTCGTGAAAAACTAGGCTGTAGAGTTTAGTTTAGTAATATTTAATAGTATTACCAAGATCCAGTAGAAACTAGGGAAAGTTGGCTATTTTTAGGCACAGCCGTTGCAAGCTATAAAATAAGAGTAGAAATTTAATGATTATAATAGATGCTAATTAGTCTTCTGAATTATATAAGTAGTTACTATAGATCTTAAAGTATTGAAGGAATAATGGATTCTTAACTTATATTAATAACTGCAGAAAGTACTGCTTATTGGAGCAGTTTCGGATTGTTAATATTTTAAATATATGGAATAATAATAGTTGGCCGTCCAGCAGCAGACTGTTAGAGAATAGAATATATAAAAATATCAAGAATATGAGTAATGAGAACTATTCTTGCTCATCTAATATATAATTATTCTGTACTAACAGTGGCTAGAATATTTTCAAGATATTTTTATAAAAGATAGATATGCTTGGATCTAATAGAAGTCTAATAGATACTATCTTCAGTTGCTGATAGTTATATTGTAGATACTTACATAAAATATATATTTTGAATGGATATTAGATGTCTTTCTATTCCAGATTAATCAATACTATTAAATTTGATAGATTTTCTAGATAACAGCTGATATGAGGACAGGTACCGTCTATAATCAAGGAAAATAAATGGATCTGTTGTTAATAATAGACTAGATATTTGTTGATATCCAGAATTCTTGTAGAAAAACAGGTTTCTATATATTACATATAATAGATTAGTTGTAAGTCTAGCAGTTTATATCTTTAATATATACTGAAAGAAGTAGATGGAGACAGTCTTCAGTTGTGCAAAAATCTGATTTATCTGATAAAATAAATTATTAAGAAAGATCTGATGGGCTGTTGATTTGTGTGGGCTTTTAATTATAGGCCTGTTGTGGGATAAGGCTGGTAGGAAAAAATGACTGTTGTATATATAATGGTGGAATCTAGCAATGTAAATAAAAGTGCTGAATCTTATCTGCTGGATATGCTGGATGATCTTGCCGGCGCAGAAGCCGGGGTGGTCCTGGAAAAAGACATAGATATTGAGAATATTAGAAGATGAGGGGTAGAGAATAGGAGGGGAGGAGGTGATGAAATGGAAAAGATGAGGTGGAGGGAGAGATGAGATGGGGGATGGGATGAGATGGAAGGGATGATGTGAAGAAGGGGGATGAGGTAAAGATGAGAAAGGACGAGCGAGCAAGAAGAGAAAGAACAAGGCCCAACACCCCGTGACCGCCCAAAGAAGACATCAATTCACGTCATCTAGGGACGTATTCACTACTGGGACTGTAATAAACCAGTATTGCTAATTGCATAGGACCATTGCCTGGTCCTACAAAGTTGATAATAGTCAAAGAATACAATCACATAGATACAGAGTACTAATGGACAGCAAACTGTTTCTTAAGTTGCTCGATGGCGGATCTTATGGACAGTCGCTTCTCATACTGCATACTACATTACGGACCATAACACCCACAAAAACCAAAACTGCCATCCTTCAGGCTGTGGTATCATGATAGAACCAACTACTTGCATCAAGAACGTGTAATTATTTGCTATGTTTTTCATCAGTAGTCACTATTTATTCGTAAATTTGCCCAGTCATCTACCTCTATATCGTTCTACGGCCAATTTTGCCATACGACTTTCCAGACTAACAAAAATGTGCCAAAACCATTTCCCCCTTTAAGGCTCCTCCGTCTTCCCCTTCAAGGCACCATGGCCCATCTTCAGTGAAGTGTGGCTCTGCACAGAGAGGTCCGAATGGTTGTGAAAGCATCTAACGCCTAGTCTTCCATCCAGCAGGATTGGTCTCTCGAGCGAGGCATAACCGCGTGGAGGGAGCCACTCGGCGCGCCGCCGAGGAGCCTGTGAGGGCCTTTCCAGTTTGGTGTAAAAGGTCCAAAATGATGCCAGGCAAGCCATCATGATTGCTATAATCGCATCGTCAGATTTTTTTTACATCTGCCGATCAGTGACAAGACTTACCCACACAGATCTCGATCGCGTTCCAGAAGACGAGCCAGGCAGGGCTCAGGATGCCCGTCCCTGAGACACTTAGCTCAAGCCGCACCAGCGCGATGATGATGATGAACGCCGTCAGGAAACTGACACCGATCAATGCGAGCTTTCTCCGAACGTTGATTTTCACTCTCCACATGATATGTCCAGAGAGAACGATAACTAATCGCGATATGTTAAACGGAAGAAAGTCAAGCGAGAGGGATGGTCGTACTGGCTGCATCAGACACAATATCCATACTTGTTGCGACCTTGAGGCGTACACGTTCGTACCAGATTGAATGCGCACTCGCACAAGCCTCTGTTTCATAGCGCGGTTAGGCTGGAAGCACGACCAGAATGGAAAGAAAGGATAGAGCTGACCGATGATATTCTCAAAGGAAGCCATTTCACATGCGTAATCCATGCTACCCAATGTACCACCATAGCAGGCGATAACAAACGTTAAGACCGCCCACCAGAGGATGCGTTGTGCACGATATCGATTCCCCAGATGTCGGAAGAAAAATATGAAGGACAGCTTAACCAGCCACAGACTGGTATACGAGAGGAGGTATCCGGCCAGCTGGCTACGTAGGTACTGCTCCTCAATGATCCTGATATTTGCCGGCAACTTCGAGTAATCAACTGAGCCGGTGATGAGGGTCCCCACGTAGAACAGCTGCTTATAGAATACCGACCACACGATACAGTTTGCGAGGGATAATAGCCAAGCTGCTAAGATGAGGGCATCGTGTGTGTGCCACTTGCGGTCGACGTAGTATTGGAGGAGTAGCCGGACAAGCACGAAGAAGTATGTAATTGTCAAACAGACCCAAAGTACGGCCTTGACGGGACAAAACTAGTCAGCTAGGAATGTTTTTGGTTCAATGGGGGGCATTCTTTCAGACGTACCACAAATGCAGCCTCGTTTATATAGTTACTAGCCATGACACCCCAAGTTTCACGCCTCTGGAAGACACAACATCCAGCACAGCTCGTTAGTAGTGAACTGCTGCAGGAATGGAGGGGGCAACATAGCTAGCTATGTACCCCGAGCAGTCAGACTGATGATCAGACTTAGCAAATAGCCCTTCATGCACCTAACAAAAAGATGTATGCAGGTGGAGAGACTAAGTACTACGTCGCTGCACTTCCCCACCTATCGGAGCGTCCTCTACAGACAAGAGACTACCACAATGACCAAATTGTAAGCAACCGTACGCCGTGTGCATTACTAGGACAATTAAAATGTGCTTCATGGGCCGCCATACACTGCCTGCTTCAAAAGTACGAAGCAATTTTGTCAGCCTGCTTACCAGCAACTTTTCGCAAGGTTGGCTTACTACACTAGTGCTTCCCATTGATTTCCCGGAGGATCATTAAGCACTAACAACTGAACTCTCTCTTTATACTAGTTACAACGGCCAACAATCATATCATTTGGCGATCGGTACAATGGAAGCATGTCGGACCTTCTTTTTTCTGCTTCACATGACGGCAATTTCGCTCCCATGCGCACACTCACAAGCAGTGGGATTAATTGAACTAGTTTGTACAGGCGCGGAGAAATATGAGAGTGAGGGGTAGATGGGGCGGAGTGCTGCACGCACTAATTTCGCGACGCCCTGGTCATGATTGATCGGCGTTAGATGAGCTATAATAAGAAGCTGTTGCTGCAAGTTTGGTCACATTTGCTTCCAGGCTTGAGGTGCTAGTTTCTGGCATGCATGGGAATAGCCTTGTTGCGTAGCAGTCGGTCTTCAGACTGTCCTTTTGATATTCATGTTTACTAGTTTAAACAAGAGTGAGACAGTTTCCATAGGCCTTCTCCGGCATTTTATAGAGCAATCCTTAAGTTTGATGCTACTGTAGAGGGGGAACAGAAAGTGAGGGGTTGGTTCAGCAGCTTAGTACATTCCCGTCACATATTTTGCCAACCACAAGCACGCTATGCCTGCTTCTTCCCTTGCAGAAGGCACTAGAGAAGGTTCCCATATTGCTAGGACGCTAGCACTATCTTCACCCGCCTGCACTCTTCTGTTGATGCACAATAGACACCAACTGCCGTAACAGGTTCAAGAACTGCCTTGCAGCATCCCGACAACGCTCACCGGGACCACCGAGTCATTAAGGCCCGCGTTAGAGCGATACAACATCGGATAAAGATATGCAGGAAACGACCAGACCAAAAAGCCACCAACCCAAAGATATCCGATCAACCGTTCGCCGCGAGAAGCTTTCCAATTGCGGGACGGCCCGCCACGTAGAACAAAGTAAGCATTGACAGCAAAATCCTCCATCATTAATCCGAGGGCCTGCGTGCAGAAGAACTGCATAGCCCCAGAGCTAGAGGACGATAGCCCCGACGACAGGTCAATGAGAAAGTGCATGAATGCTGAGGTTGCAAACACCATCACAACTTTGGCATATCGGTCGGCGAGAGTCCCTGGTTGGAAGCGAAAGACATCACGAGCGAAAAAGCGAGAGATTGCACGGAATTTATGGGAATTGGATTGGTGCCACACGCGACTAGATGGGATATCAGTTCCATTTTGGCCTAGAATACGCATAAGAAGGGTTGCCTACCTCCAAAGCCTTTGCAGGCTATACGCATCCGCTAAGTCTCCATAAAAAGGAGGCCAGTCCTGCGGCTTACTCCACCTCAGAAGAACGCTGGTGAAAGCGAAGAGATAATAGAAGCCTCCCTGACTGGCCAACAGACCTATACCAGCCGCAATGCCAGAAAAGATTCGAATTGCGGTCTCTTCTGCAGTGATTTCGGAGAGTCTCCGAAAGAATGGCACACAAGATGCATTGAGGAAGCGAGATCCTACCTCCGGATCACCCATTGACCCAAGCACATCAAGGCCCAGATAACTAAGGAGAATAATCCCCGCAGATCGACAGAGAAATGCGGTTCGCTCGCGGGTTACGGCCTCAGGGACGTTGTGTACCTGTTCAGGCGTCCCAATGCATCGCGCGTTGAAGGCCGCCCAGACGCCAAACCGCAGCCGGGCCCAGGTTGGCTTTAGCGTCTCGGGCGATTTCGCTTGTGAGGGGTCGACAAATTCCCACCGCGTCAACAAGCCAATGTCGATATAGTGAAGCAGTAACATGACCGAATAGCCGCCTGCAAGGCTGGCCCATGGTGTTCGAATGAAGTATTCCAATGCGATGGAGATACAGTGGCCAGTACATAGTGCAACGATTACCAATGCACCAGGCCTCAGGCTTGACTGAGCCGGGGTAAAGCCGAGCGTGGTCACCACCACGGCAGTTTGAAGAGCAATTGATGAGAGGGGATTCAAAGACATTCTCTATATACCGCTGGTTTTTATTGCAGTCGGCACACAATAACAGAGGCTGGTGGGCAAAGCAGAAGGCAACGAATGCATTATAGGTTGATGGGAATATGAGGACTCATGAAAAGGGGCAACAAAGCAGGGAAGATTGAACCTATAATCGCCTAAAGTTGGCCAAATGAGCGAGCAAGGGAGTACCCTTGCAAAGACCAACTCATACTACAGCAACCGGATCAATCTACATGATGATTGCGGTTGGTTGGTTGGTCCAGTCTTTGGCCTGCATACGAAGGCGAACAGCGGCTCCAGCGTTCTGGACCCTCCACCGAGGGGGCCTACAGTTGGGCCTCTTCGGGGGCTTTGTAGTGCGGTTAACCGAATACGTTTAGCTATCTAGTGCTTACTTTAGACTCCACCTGTCGATCAGTTACCCGAGCCGTCTCATCTGAGGCCTTGCTCTAAACCATCGCCCTGAATAAGGGTTGGCGTTTACACTCCAGCAAAGGATGAAATAAGGCTTGTTTCAACACATATACGATGACCTTCCTACGAGAGCGAATCTCAATAATCCTGATCCCCTTGGCATCCACGCCTAGGTGGCCATGAAACCAGCTGAAAGGCCAATTTATTCAAGATACTGGATGTCGGGCCCTCTTCCCCAAATCATCTTCTTCCTCTTGATAAGACAATGGCTATCCGTGATATTCAGACATTATTGAGCCGGGTCAGTGTATCCATCTTTCTAGGGTCACAAATGATACTCTCAGCATCCTTCCCATATTCTTCATCATAGCCATCTCTCCAGTCCCAGGACCTGACCTCCTCAATTGCCGCCGGCATCTTTTTAAAGAACTCTCTTTCAGCTGCCTCCATCGTTTCAACAGTCAGTTCCTATCCTTCCGCAGGGGAACATGGGAAATACATCCCTGAATAAAGCAGGAAAGATCCATTATGACCCGGTGTCGCATATTCTGGTTTGTAGGATGGTCAATGAGATGCCGGATCATTGACAACATATACCTGGGCGGTTTCGGCGTCAGCATTCGTAAATCAGAACCAAATGTGGCTGGAGCTTCAAACGTATCTTCAAGAGTTAGATGAAAAGCGGAGAGGGGATAAAGATGAATGGGGGATCCGTGTTCGATGTTTCTAGTATGAATTTGGCAGAGTCCATCCCAATTCCCCAGATAGACATTAGAGTGCTTAGGCTTTGCTACCTGAAGAAAGCCACTCTCTGTGAGTACTTGAGAAGCAAATGGAAGGGACTCGTCAGGGACAACCCATTCAACAGTCTAGTGAGGAGTCACTTATTTTCAGACAGTAATGAGATGATCATCGTCTGCACTTACGAAAAGAACGCTTTCCAACCCTGAATACAATCTGTAAGCTATATTCCAAGACTGGAATATGGTTATCTAGGAGCGCATTTAAAGCTATGCTCACACCTGCGTCGTGCAGTGCAACTATTCCACTCATCCGGTGACCTCGGTACCGGTGTCTTGAATGGATATCGATGCAGAGGCGTCTGCCTTCGTGTGTGGAGCACTTGAGTGTGTAAGAGCAATGTCTGGTTTCAGCAAGGTCAGCAGACTGATGATAAGAAGAAACAGAAGCGAGAATGGAAAGATATCTTATACTTACCACATGAAAGAGCTAGAATTCCCTTGCGCTGAAGTAACCGACACTGTATTGTTGTCTTCAGAAGACACACTTGGGTCATCAGGCAAAGTGAGTCGAGATGTTGAAGGATCTATTGCATCCAGTCGTCACGCCAAAAATCTGGGCGGTAAGTACAAGAAAAAAGAGGCTCGGCTAAGAATTATGCACTACCAGACTAGTGTTCCAATATGAGAAGTATGTCTCGTTAAATAGCTGGAAGATTTTTCCAGGTCACTAAACCTAGCTGGTCTGCTTGAAACCCACATAACCATCTAGGCACCACAAGACCGAATCAAGCTTAGGAGTTTCCTCACCTGAGACTGTGAGTAGCTGACTGGATGAAGAAAGACATAACCATTACATGATCATTGCATTGGAAGTCTCCGTCATAAGCTCCGATTAAACGAGAGGATGCACGAAGCACAATGAACGATGGCGGCGAATGGATGTGATGAGAAAAGATGAAATTGCAGGTGAGCGGGCTTCGGGCTGTACTACCACCGACAGCAAATTGGCTCTCCTAAATCAAAGCCCATTGCTGACTGAGGCAGCAATAACATAGTATAGTCATGTGTGTGAACGACAAATATGCAATGAAACAAGCCATAAATCGGACTTTCCTGACTCATCTAGATGAGCAATATCATATGTCTTATACTATAAACGATAACGCGATTAACACTCATCTATATCCATCTCTACTTTCATTTACATCCGGCATCGTCTCCGTGGTAATCTCCACCTTGACATCCTTAAATATCCTAACTCCGCTATGCATACTTGCTCCATTCTCAGCAAGCTCAATATCATCCTGTAGCTGCGTGAGACCCTCCTTTCGACGGCCTCGGCTTCCCCCAGTATAATCATAAGTGTAGCTCTTATAACGACGCGCAAGACTGCTGTTTTCACCGATCAAGCGGGGGGCGTAGCGGCGGAGGAAATTTCGGAGGAAGGGGAGGCAGCTGCAGATAATGGCAAAGTTTGCTTCGATGTTGCTAGAGCAATTATGTTACTATAGCAAAAAGGGCAGGGATGATGGCATACTTACATCCATAAGTCCGGTCGACCGATATTGTAGGTTGGGTCAGGGGAGTTGAGAAAGGGAATCAAAGTGATAAGACGGATGATGCCCGTGACAAGAGTTCTAAATTGTCAGCAGGTAACATGAATGATGACGATCACGATACTCACGCGCAGCCAACCATGAACATCAGAGAGAGGCCTAGCTTCTGTATTCCCGGCATATTCAGCCCCAAAACCGTTGGGATAGGCACCAGAATCAACGCAATATCGGAGATGATGTTCAACACGGCTGTTGCAACATACAGCGCGTATTGGTTGACACATGTCCCCGTGACTGATATATTCCACCCTTTTTGAATTGGATGGCAGCCAAAAATGAAGGCCATGACGAGCGCAAAGCTGTAGCTACTGACCACGAACGCGATGCCGTATAGAATCCATTGTTGGTACCGTTTGTGACACAAAATGCGGTAGTAAAGGATAATCAGGCTAATTTTTGCAAGGGCAAGAGCCGGGACGTAGACGATGGCTGCGGAGAGGACAACCTTGATATATACTTCATAGACTGCAGGCGTCACATTCCAAAAGTGGACTCCCATGCCCCCGTGTTTGTATCCATCTGACATGTTAGTAGAGTAGTAGCCAATGGCAGTAGCCACTTACAGATGGAGCATGCTTGGGTGCTCACAGAGAACACCTGGAGCAAGATTAGCGGGGAATAGCTTCACTTCCAATCGCTGTGACAGCCTACCCAAGCAAGAATAATTGACACTTTAACAGTCAGACAGACACGCTCATCATCGATACAGCCAACATACCATCATCCCATCCGAACTTGTGCAGCAAATGTGCCTTGGTATACACTCGCAGGAATAAGCAGCTAGTGCTGATGATTAAGCCCGCCGAAATCACCGCCATATTGGCCGTATACAAATGGCGATGGGAGTAGTCAAAATCGTATGTCTCCCCCGGAGGAGGATTCGCCATTGTAGTAATGGCCATATTCAAGTGGCATCGAAGGCCAACAGCCTCTCACTGAAGCCTCACGCTGTCATAAAGCATAGAAGGGTTCCAGAAGGGAGCTTATACTCTGAGGTGGCCCCTGAGGCATGGGAAGGCCTAGTCGATGGCACAGACATGATGGGGAGAAAGAATTTGCATTTGTTCATTTTTTGTTTTTTTCTTGCTTTTTCTCTTCATGGAAAAGCGTATTGATTACCCTCGATGGATTCCAACACGGAAGGTGCTATCGAAAGCTTATGCACGCTCTCCCAAGATGACAAGGATATGCGCATCCTTTGTTAGCCGTGGCAAATTGTACCACATTCCGTATATTACTGTGATTAACAATAACAATCCAACCAAGCTTAAGAATTTTCCCGGTGCATGGATAGTGTCATCCTTGTGGAGCGTCCAATATGCCATCGCGTCTAGCCGTCGTCCGGGCCAAAGCCTGGCCGTCCAGAGGCCCGAGAGACGGCGGGAGGAGTGGAAAGGATCGGTGGTAGAGCCCCAAGAGGCGAACGATTAGACCGTGCTAGTTCGGATCGCGTTGAAACGGCTCGTGCTGGCTTCATTATCGGCTCCACCGCGATGCGGGTTGACTGCGCCGCAAATTTAAAAAGGCACTAATTCCGTGTCAAAAATGGCGCAGCCTAGCAAGGCAAAATGAGGGGGTGGAGCTTGTGTTGTCTAATCTATTCTGTTCTTTTTCGTAGTCTACTGTACAAAATTACTTCGACTAGTCGTAAATTTTGGACTCGATGGTGCTTAAACCTGGCTGATCTTGAAGCCACCTGGAACCTGTACCTGAAACACTCCATCTGGATCGTACTGCTTGGCCACGCGGGAGATGAACTCAACATTCTCCTCGCCATAGCCCTTGAGAGGGTTCTGCGACTTGTCGGCATAATTGAGATAGATGTACTCATTGTGCGCCCCAATCGATTTGGCGTATTCACCAACCTCCTCCAGGATCGACTGGCCAAGGCCGATGAAGAGATCGTCGTCCCTTGCATCATCCCAGGAGTAGTCGAATAGTATTTCTGTAAACGGATTAGTGCTGCGCTAGAAACAAGGTCGGGTTACATACGGATCAGGTTCTCGTCAAACCGTTCCAAACCCAGAACGTTGCCACCCTTCTCCACGCTGTGCTGAGCGAAAAGCTTGGGCCAGGGCTGGATGATGGTATCCATGGCCCAGTAGTCACTCTTGACATGAGCCTTGGCCTTTTCAATGTTGTTGTTGTGAAGGTCGATCGCCTTGCGAAGGACTTTGACGTCGTTCTTGTACGTGCCGGTGGTGAAAACATCACTGAGTTGTTAGCGCCCCGAACAACGAGAACCAGACTTAAACACCACCATCGACTGCCTTCCAAGAAGAAAGAGGACCGAAGATGGCTATCTATTGGAGACTTACCGGTAGCCCGCCGCCTGAACCAGCTCTTGTGTCAGGTTGTAAATCGTAGCAAAACGCATCGTGTCGGTGGTGTTTGGAATACTCGTAAATTCATGGAATGCAGGAGCAAAGGCAACAGGCTTGGTGTATTCCAAGGCATCGGCAATGATGTTCTGTCCCGTTGTCGAGCTGTATTCCCACATCCCAATCCAGGATGCGTATGGGTCATTGTGGATGTTGTTGGTAAAGTTCACAGCGGCCGAGAGCTGCCGGGCGGTGGTTGAATTATCATAGACGACCAGTCCACCCCAAAGCATATCATGAGGCAACGTCTTGAGGTCATACTTTGTAACAACTCCAAAGTTGATCGAGCCACCCTTCAGCGCCTTGTACAGATCAGGATGGCTAGTCCGGTTGGCATTGACGATCGATCCACTGGCAAGAACGACTTCAAAGTTCTCGATATTATCACATGCGAAGCCTACACGAGCGGTGTAGAAGGTGTTTCCACCTATCAGGGCATTAGACATGCAACCACTTTTGTTTGAACTGTCGCTGAATCTTACCTCCGATCAAGAACCCACCCACGCCAACTGGTCCGCCGCGTCCGCCAGGTACTGTGACTCCGTACGGATCAAGAGCCTTGTAGACCGCCTGCCAGCGCGCACCCGGCTGGATAGATGCAACGCCTTTGTCCTTGTGGTATGTGGTGCTGTTCATCATGGACAAATCAATGGTAACACCCTGTCCGATATCCGCTGCACCAGGCCAGGTGGTATGACCACCACTGCGCACGGCAAATGGGCATTGTGTTTCGCCGGTTTGGGTCAGAGTCGAGACAATGAGCGAGACATCCTCTGTAGAGTGTGGCTGTACAATACACGTAGGGTCGAGCTGAACATTGACCGCAAAGTAAGATGCCACGGACTCATTGTATGCAGCGCTGGTAGGGTAAAGGACTTGATTACGCAGGGAGGTCGCTTGCAGAGCGGCGCACTAGGTGACAAGGCTATTAGTACACCGACTAAGTACTGAACATGAACCACATACACAAAGTTGCGTAGAGCCAAGCCCGAGGCTGGCCTCGGGCAGAATGCTGAGAACAGGGAC
This sequence comes from Aspergillus niger, assembly GCF_000002855.4. NCBI lineage: Eukaryota > Fungi > Ascomycota > Eurotiomycetes > Eurotiales > Aspergillaceae > Aspergillus > Aspergillus niger. Next base: position 467,237 of record NT_166523.1, on the reverse strand, counting down.
TGCCGCACTGGAGACCTTCATTTCGAGTCCAACGCTGATAGAATTTCTCCGTTAGCAGAGTCCCTGGAGATGGCTACACTTCATAATATATGCCGAAGCCCCTAGATCAAGCGGGCTGCGGGAAGACTTCCACGATTAGCGCCTTTTCATAGCGGATACTCCTTGCCTGTGCTTTGACAGCCGGAGTGGTCCCGAGTCGCAACGAAGTAAGTAGTAAGTACATGGCTACACGGGGCAAGTCAACCCGTATGGCACGATTGAATTGGGGTAGCCAGAGACGGAGAGGGTAAAGTTATTCTGTGGAGCAGATAGTATGAAGCGAAGGCGTTCGTGTGCGAATCCCTATACGAGCGTGTCGATCAATTGCCGTCTGCGTAGTAAGACATGCTGCAAGCCCAAACTGGCGATTGCACCGGTGGTCCAGATTGTCTAATAACAAACCGAGGCTTGATTTGACGGTTGGGTGGCCCGGTTAGTGGGTCTCTTGATGACAGGCACACTTTATTCGCAGTGGAGCTCCCTTATATAGTGGGAAAGCTAGTTGGCAGCGTACTAGATTTTAGCGTTGTCAATCGAGCGGACGGGAAACCAACCCGGAGAACTAGACAGCCGCCTTGCCAGTATCTGTGACATAAAAGAGTCGAAAATGAGAAAATCTTATTGAGTAGCTTCAAGGCACAGTAAGGTGTGCACGCAGGTTAAACACAGAGCCCAAAACTGAAGATGTTCCCTACCAATGCCCGCGGATGCAGGGATAAGGGCCAATGAAGGCGCAAAGCACTTGCCTAATCACGGAATTGACAGGGTCATGGCAATTTACTCAGAAAGAAGGTGTTGGCTTGCGCTTCGTCTCGTCCTGCATTCATACCCCTCCACGGGTTCCACCATCACCGTCGCACCTCCGAAGTTCAGCCAGCTCACGCCCTCTCATCAGGTCCGTCATTTCTGTTTGCTCCCAACCGCTTCATTCTACGATTCTCCACTTGGTAATCCAATCTGGTGTTTGGACTCGGAATTAATCACCGTTCTAGCCTGTCTATCCCGAATTGGCCTTATTTGGCAAATTTCCGTGTGTTCTGTGGCTGGATGCTGATAGCAAGGCTGCTAATAGATTACCACCTATTAGACACGAAGCCGGAGATACCTCGGCGACATATTGCAGATGTAAATCCGTGACGGTAGCAGTCAAGCGCAGTCGAGCATATCGATTGGTTTAGTAGCAACTTGATGTAGTAAAAGATTATGGAGGTGAATCACTCCCTTCCCTTCCCAGGTCCATCCTGTTTTCGATGGTGTTACCCAGCTTGTTGAGTAATATACTTGTACTTTTCCTTGAGATAGACTAGGCGTAGTGGCTGAGATTAGAATTCATAACATGGATGAAGTCTATATGGCATCGTACCTGTACAGAGATTCCAATGCAAAAGTTGGGATCTGCCTTCGATGAGGCAGATTGAAACTCTTGTCATCAACACCTTTTTGTGCCGGTAATCGTCCAACCAATCCTAGAAAGAGACCTGGTTGAATTCAGCCTTATCGGCCATTCTTCGTTTTATCCGAGCTTGCAAGCCACCCCAGCACCTGTAGCGGGTATGATTTTCTAGGTGTCTGTGTCCTTGGTTTGGATTCCCGGCGCTAAACCGGTATACTCCTCATGGTAGTCGCACATACAGACCGTCCTGCTGGCAACGCCGTCGTTGTTACCGCCGCAAAGCTTCAGCTGACAGTAAGACTAAAGTGACTGAAAATTTTTTCAATATGGGGGCATCTGTAATTATCTGTAATCCTCTCGAAGCCTCTTTTTAAAGACTTAATCGGGATATTTCCAGTGTTGTAAACGGTGTTCATACGGTGTTGAGCTGCTCCGTCGCGGAATCAATCCGAGCGGCAGACGGTGGGGAAACAAACAGTGCAAACACCGCATCTTATCAGAAAACTTTCCAATTTCAACTGCGAAAGTTGATCAGTCAACTGCAGACGCCCCGGCCTTGTACCTGTCGCCGGTGCCGCAATGCTCTCCTGATTATACGGGCGCGCGAGAGAGAAGGGGAATGATTTCGTCATCTTCCCTAATCCCATGCCTGTGGTGCGGTTGCCTCTTGGCCTTTTTATTCTTCGATCATGAGCAGCCCAACTCCATATGAACCAGAGGAAGACGACGACGATACATCGGAATACAAGCCCGAAATCAAGCCTTCGCAAACAAGCGCCCCGTTACCGGTCCCTCCATCAACTGGTCCCACTTCGTCGAAAGCATATCCACCCGTGCAAACGTCGAGGACGGAGCGCAGATCCGCAAGAGGCACGCGAGCCCAGGCGCTAGAGGAGCTACAATTATCGCTATCGAGAGAGTCCGTGGAGGCATACTCCAGCGTTCTTGCGGGGATCATCGAAGATCATGCGCCCGTTCCTACAATCGACGGTGGCGAAAACCACACTACATCGCAGAATGGAATCGTGACGTGGACTCCAAACGAAAAGGAGGTACTATATCATGTTTTGGATAGGAAGAGCAAGAATGGGATCCAAGAAATTTCCCGTCAGCTGGGCTCGAAATCTGAGCTTGAAGTTCAGGAGCATTTGAACCTGCTCCATAATGGCCTGGAAAGACAGCACCTGAAGGATCGTCATACAAGGACGATTATTTTAGGTGAGGTTCCCGCAGCAGCTGAAATAAGCAAGGACTGCTGTGACGAGCTCGACCAATACGCTGAGTTGGTTTCGATGGAGGAGCAGATGGCAGAAGATGTTGCTGGAAAGCAGAAGCACCAAGACCTGTGGATCATTAATCGAGAAACAGCAGAAGCGCTTGCGCAGGAAGTCAAGTCCCAAGGCGCTGATCCAACTGCTAGCTCCAGTGCCCATCTGACGGCTGAGCTCTTCAATATGAGAAAGTGGATCCGGCTGTCAGAACGCTTCTTCATGAATTTTGGCGGTGCACGACTGGAAGACAACTGGGCCAATGTAGCCTTCGCAGATGAGACACCGTCCATGACCGCCGATTCATTTGCGGATTTCTATGCCTTGACAGTCAGTCTGACACGCCGTCTTGTTCAGTCATCTCTTTTCTTCGCAATGTCAAGGTTGCGGAATATGCGACAGACTGGCAATCAAAAGGCGAATGTCGTGAGGTCTCGCGATGTCAAGACAGCACTGGACGTGCTCAACATGCAACGGGACCGTTCCGACTACTGGGTCGGCCTTGCGCGGAGATGCAGTCTCAATGTTGAAGACTCTCGACATCGAAAGGGGTGGAAGGCAGTGCACATGGAGCACGATGAGGTGGAGGATATCTTGTCTGGGAGAATACCTCTCGAATCAGAGTCTCGTGAAAGAAGTGCCTCAAGGGGAAGATCGGGAAGTCGTGCGCCAGGGAATACGACAGATGCCGAGGACGCAGGTTATAGTGACGAGTCGGAGCTATCCTCTGCGGCATCATCTGTGCTCTCTTCGCCTGTTCTATCTCCAGTTGAGGAACAGCCAGTTGATCTAGAGGATGACCATGCTGAACAGATTGATGGGCAGATGAGCCGTCTCGAGGAAGTGAACCTATGGAAGCTCATTGGCGAGTCACCTCCACAACCCCTCGAAGCCCAAATCCAAGAGTATGAAGCGCAAGATGCTGTCCCACGGAGGCCACTTGGTCAGCGCAAGACAATGGAAGACTTGGTCGATTGGCGTGACAGGACGTTCTATCGCAGCGAGTGGGAGGAATACGGTCATGATCTTGTGGACCTATACGATGATCTTTCAGAGAACCGGCGGAAGAGGCGACGTTTCGATCAGGATACGGATACAGAGCCTACAAATCGGCTGGTTGCTGCTCCAAATCAGCAGAACGCCAGCCTCCCTGATAGTCACATTAGTGCTGGCGACAGCGATGATGCAGACGATGGGGATGATTACGATGAAATGCGGGTGGATGAGCTGACACCATCGAAGTCTGAGATCGAGTTTCCAGGGAGAGAAGATTCATCGCCACAGGATGAGAGTCCAATATCTGAACATGCATCTCGCCTGATACATGAGCTTGAAGGTCATGAAGGGTATCCGCCACGAAGAGACCTGAGATCGGGCGTTATGCTAGTCCCTTCCAAGGCCACGGAAGCAGACAGTCCTCCAAGTCGTCGCCTTCGTAGGGCGATCAAGCCTGAATTGGATAATGAAACAGCATCTAGTACTGACGACAATCTACCTGATCCACGCGCAGCCTCGTCCGAAGATGAGGGGAGCGATGAAGGAGTGCCATTGTATTCACACCCAATGAGCCCAGCCGATCCGGTGTCGGATTGATCGATCCTACGGAAATGGTCATCGCATATTTTGGTTACTTATACGGGTCTGATTTTGTGTATGAATATTTTGATTATTTCATTCGGGTCTTTTTGTATATAAATTCATTCGGGATACCTACTTGCATGTTTCTATCTAGATACCTCGCCAATGCGGCTATAGACCTTGTTTCAATATACATTTGAATACTATTTCACTTTGCTTCCACCGTATTGACCGCACGGCTCAGTAGTGATGAAGTTCGGCCCTTCTATAGCAATGGCTACTGCAGCCAGTCCACACAATATGTCCTCGCAAGAAAAGAGAGAGGGAGAGAGAGAGAGAAATTGTGGGATTTCTCCCATCTTGCATGAACAGGTGAAAGAAGACAAAAACAAAAAAGGAAAGGGCCGAACGCGATTTGAACGCGTGACCTTAAGATCTGCAGTCCCACGCTCTACCCCTGAGCTACCGGCCCCTTTCTTGTTGAAAAGTCAAGCGTCTTTTTGAATTATATTGCTTTGATACCTGCAAATGCCAAAGAATTGCCATCTTCCCTGTCATTCGGATTTGTTTGTGTTCCTGCTGGTCCGTAGGAGCCCATGTGTGTTCGGCTTCCCCTGGATCCCCCACCAATTACTACTTACTTATGGCATTTCCAGGTCTGCGAGTTCTCTTAGCAGCCAACCAACTACGCTATATGTAACAGCTGAATATTCCCGTAGTTCTTCGTATGTGTCTATCTTTAACACCTAATGAGTGAGCTGTGCAAAGAATAGTATACTACGTTGAAGGGGCTGTGGGATTCATCCATGGGTACTTTCGTTCTCGACACATCTTCCATGTGGTAGTGGCATGTGTCGGTATATTGGATTACCGCTTAAATATGTGCTGTGAATATCCCAGCAATAACAGGATAAAAAAAAAAAAAAGAGGCAAATGCTGTAGGTTCATACAAAGGACAACCTGTACATGAAGTTCAAAAATCAAAAAGCAAGGGCCAAGCGTGGATCGAACACGCGACCTAAAGATCTGCAATCTCTCGCTCGTACCACTGAGCTATTGACCCGTCTTGCTTGGCAAAGTGGCAAAACTTGTGCTCTATAACTGGGGCTTTGATTTCCCGCTGATATTCTACTGAGCTAGGATTGTGTAGTTATGTACCAAGAGTTTATGGTTCACTTGGCTGTATATCTTGAATTTACTTCTGATGTTAGCTTAATATGGCTTAGATACAGCGGCGGTTCCTAGATTCTGTCTCACTACGAAAGGGTCTGTTTGTTCTCTGTTCATATTGACATATTGTGATGTTGCAATAGTCCTATATATATTCGGCCGCTCATACTACTTACTTGTAGTCTGGGCCTCTTAATGTCTACGGGCCTCTCTGCCACTCACAACCATACCAACAGAAAGCCAATATTCTTGCGAAGGATATGCATACAAGCGGATAACCACCAGAAATACCTCCCATGTCATTCAGTAACTGACACGCGATGAGCGATGGCTACTTATTCGGGAACCCATGTGCCAAAGCGGGGCCCGTCAGCTTATCCTGTCTCGTATCGGACAGAAACCAAGGATCCTAAGGATTGGAGGACTCTTGACAGCAGTGATATTAATAGTATCCATAAATGTTTGATTCTCATCATGAGGGAAATCTTATTCACGAGCTTAAACAGAATACCTATACCCACCGTAACGTATACTGCGCCAGGCACAAACATCAGGGCGACCATGCAACCAGAGACACAAGCAGAACGAATACTGAAGAAAACATAGTAGATACCCGCTACAAACAAAACAAGAGGCTACTGAAATGCCAGATCCAGGTGAATGAGATCCGCCGGCGTTTGAAAGTCCCTGACCCCGACGGAGTTGCCTTGATCCGTCTTACAAATCAATGATAAACAATAGTGGCATGCGTCACAGACAGGTATACTCCTGACATTTCGTGGCTCCTGGCTCAAAATAATCTATCTGGATGAGACATTGCGCCGCATAGTGGATTATCACGTAATTTGTCAGCAGCATACACGGAGTGCCGAACGCCGACATAAGCTGTCGATCAGATGGCGAAGTAAATGGTTTCTAATCAACATCGTCTATGACGGAGGACAACAGTGGTAGAAGGTTATCGAACGAGTAGATGAATCATATATAACACAATGATTAGCATCGAATATAGATATCCATCCCAAAAAATCCTCACACACCAGAAATCACAGATCCCTCTCAGTACAACATCTACCACACCCACGACAGTAACCATACAAAATGTCTCTTAAACCCATTACCCTCTACGGCCACACCATGGGCCCCAACCCCTGGAAAGTGGCCATGGTACTCGAAGAGCTCGAAATTCCCTACAAGACGATATACATAGCTGCTGCAGACGTCAAGAAAGAACCATTAACCTTGGTCAACCCCAATGGCCGCGTGCCCGCTATCGAGGACCCCAACACAGGAATCACCCTGTGGGAGTCAGGCGCCATTATCGAATATCTCTCCGAAACCTACGACAAAGACAATAAGATCAGTTTCCCAGCTGGTACCCCTGAGTACTTCCAAACAAAACAATGGCTCCACTTCCAGATGAGTGGGCAGGGCCCGTACTTTGGTCAGGCTGTTTGGTTCCGGCGACACCACCCTGAAGTGGTTCCTAGTGCTCAGGAGAGATACAAGAACGAGGTTCTTCGGGTGTCATGGGTGCTAGACAACGTTCTTAAAGATAGGGAGTACCTAGTTGGCGGACGGTGTAGCTACGCGGACATCTCGTTCGTGCAGTGGTTTAATGTCTTTGGAATCGCCACGGATAATGATGTTGACATGGAGAAGGAGTACCCAAATCTTTACTCTTGGCTCGAAAAGATCAAAGCAAGGCCGGCTATCACCAGAACTGCCGAACTACAGAAGGAAGCAATTGCGAATGAGAAGCACTGAGTGAAAGTGGATTTGGAGCGTCATTCAACCTAGGATGTCTATCGGGGATTGTAGAAGTCATTGCAAATTTGTTTTATGCTCCTGAAGTCCGGATATGGGGACCAGTATGTAGTAATATTATGATGCCAAGTACTTTTCTAATCCCTTGCTCAACTCTATGATCTCTGCAAATATAGCTGTTGAATAGAGATCGCGACGTTAGAACAGAGTAGGAATTGGTAGAGAATAGATCGATAATGTGGAGAGCGAAGAAGCTCCATCCGCGATGGAGAGGAGCCCGGTAGCGGCTAGACCAGATACGGCTAGCGCCTCTGAGGGTCTTGGCGCGAGTTTTTGGAGCGTCGGTCCGTGTCGCGACAGTCGCTCTGCCTCCAAGCCACCCATCCATCAATCTCTCGTCGCTGTCTGGTGGAGTCATCCACCCCCATTATATCTTGGTTATCCCCAATACCCTTTCCTCTCACGTCTCGACCATTCAGAGGGCTGCGTCTGCGCCCTGCCTACCTTTCTTCTGAGCAGAGCCAAGGTCCCTTGCTCTCTGCCACCCGCGACCTCAGCTTCCCGTCGTCGACTATCGTGCCAACAAAATGGAGGACAACCAGGTTATGTCTGGTGGCGCCACTGAGGATGCTCAGGCTATTAACGTGGCACAGGATGCCCCAGGTGATGTGATTACCACTTCCGGTGCGTTCACCCTCTTTCCGCCCCTAAGGGGATTGGAACTTGCCAACACTCGCATCATGACACCCAGGATCGCAATCGCATCAGGGATCTCCCGAGAAAAAGACCGAGACTGTTTCGGATACTGATAATCCGCTAGATGCACCCGCTTCACCCAAGCCCCAGAATGCCGATGGCGAACCCGAGGATGAAGAGATGGGCGGCACCGAGACGGAGACGAAGAAGGAGACCGATGGAGGCGAGGATCTCGCTGATGTTGCCGCACAGTCCGGCGCTGAAGGTGCTACAGATGAACAGCCGGCGCAGGCCAAGGCATCCATTGAGGCCTCTGCGCGCTCACATCTCGTTTCGCAAACCCACGCCATCATCCTCCCCAGCTACTCTACCTGGTTCGACATGCACCTCATCCACCCGATCGAGAAGAAGGCTCTGGCGGAGTTCTTCAACGGCAGAAACCGTAGCAAGACCCCTGCAGTTTACAAGGATTACCGTGATTTCATGATCAACACCTACCGTTTGAACCCCATTGAGTACCTCACAGTCACTGCGTGCCGCCGCAACCTTGCTGGTGACGTGTGTGCGATCATGCGTGTGCACTCCTTCCTGGAACAATGGGGTCTCATCAACTACCAGGTAAGTATCTGCCCGGTGCCGACCTCAGGCCTGAGGTGCTGATACCTTGACTCAGGTGGATCCCCAAACGCGTCCGTCCAACATCGGCCCCCCTTTCACTGGCCATTTCCGAGTGGTCGCCGATACCCCCAGAGGCCTCCAGCCATTCCAGCCCGGACCCAACCACTTTGTCAAGCCTGGAAAGCCTCTGCCAGCTACGGATCGTGCAGCATCAGCGACCCCAGCTGCCAAGGCCGACCTGAACCTCGAGATTCGTCGCAATGTGTATGATGATAAGGGCAAGGAGATCACACCTGCCACGGAGGACAAAGACAAGCAGACCAACGGCGAAGGCTCAACGAACGGTACGACGGGCGATTCGACCAAGGCGATGGAGAGCGCTTCCAAGGAGCCGAGAAAGAAGTTCAACTGCTTCTCTTGCGGCATCGATTGTACTCGCCTCAGATTCCACTATGCCAAGGCAACACCCGCAACCGCCAACCCAGCCGCACCTGACACCAAGTACGACCTGTGCCCCAACTGCTTCCTGCAGGGCCGGATGCCCTCCAGCCACAGTGCCTCAGACTTCGTCAAGCTTGAAGACAGCCCATACTCGATAGCCCCCGATCGGGATGCGCCATGGTCGGATTCGGAGCTTGTTCTGCTGCTGGAGGGATTGGAAAACTTTGACGACAACTGGGAACAAATTGCCACTCACGTTGGATCCAGGACAAAGGAGGAGTGCGTGATGAAGTTCTTGCAGCTGGAGATCGAAGACAAGTATCTGGATGACATGCCTGAAGTTCGGGCAGGCAGTGGGCGGGAGCCTATCAGCCAGGCCGAGAACCCTGTCCTGTCCGTTGTCGCTTTCCTTGCACAGATGGCTGAGCCTGCAGTGGCCGCGGCTGCCGCCGGCCGTTCCGTGGAGGAGATCCGCAAGGAATTGAGAAAGCAGCTTNAGAAGGGCTNTGGAGCTCAAGACAAGGGCAAGGAGAAGGAAGGCAGTGCGACAGTCAAGGCTGAGGATTCCATGGAAGTGGACTCTGCTCGTGAGGAAGCAACCGAGCAAGCCGTCGAGGTTGCTGGTTCCGACAAGGGCAAGGCTTCCCTTCCCACCGTGGCTCTTGCCGCTTCTGCCGCTCGTGCTGGCGCCCTGGCTTCTCACGAAGAACGTGAAATGACCCGCCTGGTTTCCTCGGCCGTCAATGTTACCCTCCAGAAGTTCGAGATTAAGCTGCAGCAGTTCAATGAGATGGAGGAGATCATCGAAGCCGAACGCCGGGAACTCGAGCTTGCTCGTCAGCAGCTCTTCCTCGACCGCATGGCCTTTAAGAAGCGCGTCAAGGAGGTCCAGGACACCCTGCAGGCCGTCAGTCTTCNAGGCCCTGGTGAGGAGACCAACAACATGCTTGCCGATGCTGCTACGACTGGGATTGGCAACCGCTATAACTTCCAACCGGNAGGAGGTGACGTTAGAGGCGTGCAGCCACTGAGTGCAGAAGCAGGCGCTGACTACAAGACGTTGGACCTGTAATGTACCTATGAAAAGGGAATGTTCCACCAATGATGACATGCTTTCTTCCAACAGCTGGAGAATTCGATAACTCTTTCCTTTCATTTCTAACGACCGGGCGAAGGAGCCGTACGGGGTTGCTTTTCAATAATATCCATTGTATTGTACAATATCATAGGGCTGGGCAGGTGGAGCTATGAAGAAGAATGAATAGTCANGATGTATCTGACACGGACAGACAAGGTGGTAGTAAAGTGATGTGTGATGGATTGATGGATGGCTTGCACTATGATCTGGTCTGATTATCTTCTTTTTTTTCCTTTTACATTCGATTTACAATCCGCTAGGTAGGAAAAGGCGCAAATGTTTTGGGAGTTCANAGCTAAGTATTGTACGCGTGTGCCTTGCAAATCGATGTTCTATTGTTGAAATCACTCCTTGTCTTCGCATGTTAGTAGTTTTTTTTTGGGGTTCGGTTTCTAGATAGGCCTGGAGGTGGTTAGAAATGCCATTGTAGTCTTATATGTCANCATTGCTTCAGGTTTACAGTACCTCGACCTTCGGCTACCATTCATTCTGNTCTACGTACTCAGTGTTTCGATTATCTTTTGCCACCTGTGGCCCCTACCTACTCACCATGGAAATCGAGAGACATACTATTATACTACAGTAAGATCGTTGCACACAGTAGTACTGAGCTAAGACTCTACCACTACCTCGATTTCCACCCCCGCAAGCCATTGAACCAACAATCACACCTCCCAATGAACATATAACCCCAGCTGAGAACAGAGGTGTCAATTCAATAGACACTAATATCTCATGACAGGGACGATGTGATACCTCAACACCGACTGTTGATCACCACCATCCACGAGCCAATAATGAAGGAGCATATCGCTCCACCCATGCCGCTGCCCGGATATGACGTTCCTAAAGCATTTAGTGCTATTGAACTAGGATGTATGGACTTGATCCGTCTGTTTGCTTATTTGGACGCGTCGGCGCGTGCTTCTGTTTACTATTATCACTATTTCATACTTGTCCTTGATTTTGGGCTTTCTATCTATCATTAAAATCATTAATTATATACCTAGTCACGTTATATACATTGACCCATTCCTAGAGGAATTGAGCGGCTCATTCAATATGCCTGCCCAGAAGAGAACCTCCACTGAAATGGATCCGGCGATCGCGACTGGCCCCGATAAAGAGAATCAGCCAGCAGCAGAAGCAGCGCCGCCTTCCGGCAATACGAAGAGAAGCTGTGATGAGATCCGGCAGGAAATACGCGATTTCATTGCTTCAGGGCAGATGAGCGCCAGCGACTTCCAGCGCGCAATTGACGTGTCTCCGCGGTCATATGCTGAGTTTTTGAGCCAGGAGGGCGTCAAGGGCGCCCGGTCGGCTACGTATAAGAATGCGTTGAAGTTTTTTGACGGCCGGAGCGGAGGTACCGTTGTGCCTTTGGCTGCAACCCAGCCTGCGGCAAGCATGGCGGGAAATGCTCAGAAGAGGGCGAAGAAGACTCAGCCATCGAGTCCGGCTGCAGTTGATCTTTCGGATGTTCACTTGGATGGGGATGAGGATGGGAATGTGCCGGTCTTCGAGACGTGTGATGTGGTGAGGAAGAAGATCAGGGCGCATCTGCGCAAGACTGGAATGACGCAGGCGGGTTTCATGCGAGAAGCTGCGAAGGCGGCGTACCCGCAGGGTACGAAGAGGCTGAACGCGAATTCGTTCGGGGAATTCTTGAAGAAGAAGGGTCCTACTGCTGGGAGCTCAGGGGCGGTCTTCTATGCGGCGTATGTGTATTTTGAGAAGTTGAGAATCAAGAATGGGAAGCCGAAGGACGCCTTCCGACTCGAGATGGAGAAGGTCTGGCCGAATGGCTTCGAGCTCGATAATGCGGCCAATGGGAGGCTGTGGTGTGGTCCCAATGAGAGACCCTGGGTTGATAAGTATGGGATGGTGCATTTTTCGTGATTGTTACTGTTTGGCTCGTCTGCGGACCATCTCGTTTGCAATTATGTTCGGTTGCGTATTGTGTTCTTTGATATATACTCCGTTGGATTGATTATTTTCGAGCGAATTGCAGTTCATCCTGTTGCTTCTTTTGGTTGTTCTTTGATTATTCGGCCATTGGCATCGATGCCTGCGAATAGCTTGGATGCCGTGCTTTCGTCCAACTTCAGAGCCAGCTTAGGCCTTGAGTACAGTACATCCCAGGTGAATGCTGGCTTTCCGCTTCTGGTATCCCAGTTCACTCGTGGAACTAGACAGGATATGCGTTTCCAGAGCCTCTGCATGAAGCGTCGTGTGATGTTATGGGGTCGTCCGTCAACATAATCTTCGAAAGTATCCCCCTTCTGCGGTCCCTCCGTCAAAAACCCAGCATCTAGAGTGGACTCAACAGGAACGGAAGAAGCCCCGACTGCCTTTCGTCGTTTGGGTGGCGCCCACGGAATAGTCCCCGACATAAGACCCTCCAACACCTTGAGCTCTGAGTCAGGCAGCGGTGGGAACAGATTCTGTAGCGTCTGGTTATACCATTTCCTCCGGATGTTCCTGCGACGAGACGGAGCGAGCGGCTTCCCCCAGATATTCTCCGCGGGAATAACTGGCTCGACTTGCTTGGTGTAATAGCCGGCATTCAAAGTGGTGATCATCGAGTTACGGTTCTGAGCTTTCAAGAGATCAACCATGACCGAGGGAGGCCGCCATCCATCTTCAAACATCCCTGGTGCTTCCTGGGCCACTGTCTGCGCATCCGCCGCATTCAATGCGTCCACCGCGTCTGCTGGCGTGACCAATGCTTGTATGAGTTCTTGTCTCCGTCTTCCTCTCCGACCATATGCCTGTTGCAGGACCTTTTCCAGCGGCTTAGTATATCCCTCATTGGCTCGTTTCAGTAAAGACAATTGGTGTGTTGCTGATTTCCGGAGTAATAGAAGTCGGTGTTGATCCGTCTCTTTCTTCTGGGTATACCGTCGGAATCGTTGGAGGATCTGGGTATGGAACGTGACTCTGGCGACGGGGTCAGGGAGATAGGTACATTCGCGGAGTAAGGAGCGCAGAAGGTGTCGCCATGTTTCGGGAGGGATCTGAATGGCAGACATGGTGTCTGACGCTATTTCTCTATCGTCCTATTCGATTCCTCCCCAGCCCGGAGTTGATTCCGCAGCACCGCGAGGCTATCCGACAGAAGCAGCAGGCGGTGAGACAGGAAAACCCAAACAGGCAATAGATGTTTTGAGGCAGCGATACGCGAAATCGGGTTAGCCGCGAACGCGACCGGAGCGAATAACGGACGCCCCGCGACTTCAATCAACTCATTCATCTCGTTCCTTTCCCCCAGTTCTTCATGCAAGGCTATGTTGTACAGGATCACCTGAAAGAGCTGCATATAGAGTGGCTTTTGCACTACTTGTAAATTACTCCGGGCCGTTCAGGGTCTGACTGCCTCGCAAGAACCAGGCTCATTGACTTGTCTCATCCCTTCGCGGTCGGTGCGCTAGCCACGCGCCTCTCTCTTTTCGCGCGACGTTCCGAATCGCCTGGCCGGTCAGTCAGACTGGAGCAGTAGATCCCAGGATAGGTGCAGTTCCCCACATGCTTTCGTGAATCTCTCATTCTGTCATGATGCTGTTCACTTGTTGAACTGGCCCTGCTATTGGCTTATGGTACCTGCAATCCGTATTTATTAACCTTTTCTTATTTTTTCCTTCGACAGAGCTGCCAGCCTTGAGTCGGTGTCTGGGTCGGGCACCCTAACACTGCTAATTCACCGTTCCTTCAATGGCTTCCAATAACAACCACCCAGCTCGCCCAGGCTTACCAATGTCCTATTCACAGAGCAGTATGAGCTCCGCCAATGGCATGGTATTTTCGCAGTCGCAAATGGGCTCCTTCAACGCCTCCCAGTCGGTGTCGTCCACTCCTCGAGCTACGCCTCCTCCGAAAGGGTCGCAACAGTCGATGTCCTTTGGTTACTCGAACGGCCTCCCGCACGGTCCTCGGTCTAGTTTCGCAGGTTTTGAGGACATGAATGGGTATGGGACGATGATGTATCATGAAGAATTCAAGCCTCAAATTTATAGGGTCGGTTTCCCGTCATTGCGCATCCTGAATCCCTTGAAACGGTACTGACTCGTTTTACTGCTGTGTTGATAGGCTGTCTACTCCAATGTCTCCGTCTACGAAATGGAAGTGAACGGTGTCGCCGTGATGAAACGTCGCTCCGATTCGTGGCTCAATGCTACGCAGATTCTCAAAGTTGCCGGTGTGGTCAAGGCGAGGAGGACAAAGACACTGGAAAAGGAGATTGCAGCGGGCGAGCATGAAAAGGTTCAAGGAGGGTATGGTAAATACCAAGGAACCTGGGTCAACTATCAGAGGGGCGTGGAGCTTTGCCGGGAATACCATGTCGAAGAATTGTTGCGACCCCTTCTTGAATATGACATGGGCGGTACAAACGGTACAGCGCAAGACTCACTCGACACCCCGACAAAGGAGCAAGCAATGGCTGCGCAACGGAAACGGCTGTACAGCGGGATGGACAATCGCGGCATGAGCCAACCTCAACAAGGCACATTCTTCCAGAACATCTCTCGCACGGCTGCGACTGCAGTGAACGCCATGAGCAAGGCTCGCTTCGACTCACCTGCGGCTCGCGGGATTGACCAAAGGCGATCAAGTGTTATACGAAAGCCTTCGCACCAGATGAGCAGCCAGGATACCCACATACCTTTGAACAGTCAACAAAGCATGTATAGTGTGACATCTGATAGCGGTTTCGGAAACAATTTCCAGAGTAATGGCCGCTATGCTATGCACGATGGTGCCAGCTTCGACCACGAGGAGCCAAATGAACCTCCGCGGAAGCGCGTTCGGTCTGCCTCTCACCAGGCGCCGTCGTTCGGGATGCCCTACGAGCACTCGACGGCTTCCATGGCTGAACCAACACCAACTGAGCCGAATGACTCCTTTTACCAAGATATGGATGTCTCAACATCGATAGTGGATGGTAGCAAGCGCGGGTTCGAGCCTTTGCCGCCCGCCACTACCCCAGAGAGGTTTCAGAAGATGAAGCTCATCATGACATTATTCCTCGATAAAAAGACGCGCGATTTCTCCTCCCATCCAGCTTTGATGCAATTGACTGGGGAGGATCTGGAAATTCCGTTGGACGAATATCGGAACAACGCGCTACACTGGGCGGCGATGCTCGCTCGAATGCCTCTTGTCTATGCACTTGTTGAGAAAGGTGTTAGCATCTTTCGTTTGAACGGTGCAGGTGAAACGGCACTGCAAAAGTCTGTAGGAACGAGGAACAACCTCGATTATAGGAGTTTTCCGCGCTTGCTGCAGGTGCTGGCTCCAACTATTATA
>NT_166523.1:413258-451725 GCF_000002855.4 Aspergillus niger | reverse complement strand
CGAAGAGCCGACTACTTTCCTTCCCCGACCCGAGTAAATCGGAATCCGCCTCCGCCGCCGAGCGTCTGGAGTACATCTGGATCTTGAGCTTCTCCACCCGCTGGAGCCTGGAGGCAGAGCTCGCCACCCGCTGGGTCAACCTCGGAGGTCTGCGCACAGCCTTGGACATCTACGAGCGTCTACAGATGTGGGCTGAGGCCGCTCTCTGCTACGCCGCCACCGAACGAGAGGACAAGGCCAAGTACCTCGTCCGCAGACAGCTCTACCAACCCACCGGCACGGACCCCGACGATGAGAACGAGAAGTTCGATGGGCCCGAACTCTCCCCTCTCCCCGCCGATGCGCCCCGCCTTCTCTGCATCCTGGGTGACATCGACACCGACCCAGCCATGTACGAGCGCGCCTGGGCAGTCTCCAACAACAGATACGCTCGCGCCCAGCGCTCCCTGGCCCGTCACTACCTCAGCCTGAAGCCCCCAGCTCTCGACAAAGCCGAAGACGCCTACCTCAAGAGTCTCCACATCAACCGTCTTAACCACGGCGCCTGGTTCGCCCTGGGCTGCGTGCAACTGGAGCTCCAGAAATGGGACGACGCCATCGACTCTTTCACCCGCACCGTCCAGCTTGAAGACACCGACGCCGAAGCCTGGAGTAACCTGGCCGCCGCGATCCTGCGCTCTCCCAAACCCGCAGAATCAACCGAACCCTTCCCCATCCCCATCACCGAGGCCCCCGTAAAGGCCGACGACGAAGAAGACGAAGAAACCCCCAACCAACCCGCTCCCGAAGACCCCTACAAGCGCAAACGCGAAGCCCTAGCGGCCCTCCAACGCGCTGCCCAACTCAAGCACAGCGACGTCCGCATACTGGGACAACGTCCTCACCGTGGCGGCCTCCATCCCCCCGCCCTTCACTCCCTTCCGCGAAGTCATCACCGCCCAACGCCGTGTCATCGAACTCCACGGCTCCAAGAACGGCGAGAAGTGCATCGACCTGCCCATCACAGGACTGCTCGTGGACCACCTCGTCACTGCATACAACTATTCCGACCTCCTCATCTCCATCGATGGCGACGATTCCAACGCCAAGGTCGTCCGCAGCGGCACCATCGCCGGCCAGATCCTCTCGCTCATCGACACCAGCATCGTTCCGCTGATCACGCACTCCGCGCCGCTGTGGCTCCTCGTCGCTAGGGTGGAGGTGTTCCGTGAACGCCCGAGCATGGCTTTCGAGGCGCATGAGAAGGCGTGGCGCGCGACGGTTGCCTCGGCCTCGCAGGGCGCGTTCCAGATGGCTGATGAGAAGAGGTGGATGGAGATTGTGAAGGCTACGGAGAGGTTGGTGAGAGATGGGTATGCGCGGTTTGGTCCGATGGATAAGGAGGGTACGGAGGAGATGGTCGCGAAGGATTGGAGGTTCAAGGCTAGGAGTGCGGTTAGGGGCATTTTGGGTAAGGGCAAGGAGTTTTGGGAGGATAGTGAGGGGTGGGAGAGGTTGAAGGAGTTGCAGAGTGAGGTGGGGAGCAATTAGTAGATAGTGATGGTTGGTGGTGTTATTCAATGGGAGGGATGATTTGAAAGAAAAAGTATTATACTGTTCTTGGATTGTGATTGCGAGAGCAGAAGCAGCAGCAGCATATACATAGATCATTTATGAGAGTTCATTTGTTTGTTCGATTTGGTTGACCTCTAATCTGCGCTAGAAATCCAGGGTGCAATCATGCATCTACTTCCTATCTACAATTGTAGCTACTGATTACTCTCAACCTTCCTCTTCAACATCCCACAAAAACTCTCAAACAAGACCGTATCCCTCCCCTTCAACCATCTCACAATAACCCTCACCCCCTTCTCATCAATTGCATCTTTCTTACACTGCACCTTGAACCCCAGCGCTGCCTTCGTCTCATCAATCTCCCCCATCTCAGCCATCGCATCCGGGTTCTGCATCTTGCGACGCGCCTGCCGAGACCAGACGTTCTGCATTGCAAACCCGACTCCCGTGGCGAGGTTCTTGCGCCACAGCCATTGGACGTGTAGGGCGGAGAGCTCTGAGTCTATCTTGGCGCTTACCTCGTCGATGGACTCGGATTGTGTGGTGAATATGTATTCTGAGGGGAAGGGGAGGAGGTGTTTGGGGATGGCGGTGGTGCCTCGTGCTATGGACTAAATAGTTGTTAGTTTGGTTGTTTGGTGGGATAGGAGAAGGAGGAGGGATAGATCGTACGACTGTCGGACGGAGATCGGTCCATGACCAGGATATGGCCCATCTTCGGGTTTTGTTTCCTTGGACGAATTCGGTCACGGCGTAGTTGTTGTTCTTGTGTTCGAGGAGCGTCTCGATGAGAACGGATACGCTGCTTAGTTTGCCGAGCATGGTGGTGTACCAGATTACTCGCTCGCGGAGGCGCAGGCTTTCTTCGATCATGCGCGTGATGAAGGCGATTTCGCCGCCAGTGGTCACCATTTCTACCTCGGCGCCGGTGCAGGCCTATTAGGATTAGTGAATGGCGGGATGAGGATGGGCGATGATCAGGTTTACCGAGAAGGGAGGTCGCTCTTTGGCTTCTGCAGAAGCTATTAATTCATCGCGCGAGGCGTAAAATGGGGGATTGCACATGGTGAAGTCAAGTCTGTGGAGGGTTAGTGGTGTATAGTGAGAGTGGGGGGTTGTAGTTACCTGTCGACATTGAGCTTCGTGTCTAATGGAATCAGCTCATCCTTCGGGTCTGTCTGGATGATCTCAATGCGAGAATCAAGTTTGTTCTTAGAGATTGTGTCTCGCGATGTTCGGATGTTGTCTTTGTCGATGTCTGCGTACGTGTGAGTAAAGGCGCAGACGGCATAGTATTGAACATACCTGTTGCGACGAAGCGCCAATGAGGTCGCATGGAACAACCTAGCAGGGGGTAGATACTGCAGCATCCTGTCCCACTTAACTAGTGGGTTAGCGACCGAGTTCTCCGAAGGTGGAGTGGTGAAATACATGTCAAGTCCGATAACTTCTCGGTCAGGGTCATAGTTATCGCGGTATTCATCGCCAGTGGTATCGAGCAGGTCTTGCAGCCACAGGATGTAATTGAGTCTATACTTGGGGTCAGCTGCATTGCACAATGCAACTAGTCTATAGACAGGCAGTCATTTACCTATTTGGGACCTGCACGTGTCCTTGTTAGCTGCAGGAACGGAAATCGGCAGCTGGCAGACGTACCGGTGGACACAGTCGATTTTCCGGAATCTCGACTTTCAGCTCAAAGTCGCGTTGCAGCAGACTCTTGGTCAATTGACTTGAGTACGTGTCAGTGGCAATTGCAGCTACCATTCAGGTTAGTCTCTGACCCACCGAACAGCGTCCGGGTCGCTAAAGTCCAGCTGCCCATTGGATTTCAAGCTGGAGAAGTTTTAGTGAGTTGAGATGAAAGTGAGCACACAGGTTACACCGGATGGACTGACTACTTTGCAAACTCGGGAGACTGCAAGGCAAGAGCCGTAAAGTCCACCTCATCCTTGTAGATATTGCGCAAGGCCCTCATGGTGTGCTACTGGACGTGAAAATGTGAGTGCTTTGTGCCACTGGTCAGGGACGGCATCGTGCACAGTGGACTGTGTGGTGCTGGACACAACCAATGGCAGCGGGTGGAGCGTACCGGAAATCCTCCCCCGATACGGTAGAGGCACGCTATTGCTAGGCGGCCTATCGCTTGCTTTCGAGAAGAATGCCCAGACGGAGTCTCCGAGACCGCGTTGGTTGAAAAACAGGGAATTGCAGTGGTGCGACAGACCAGAAGATCACGGAAGTCTGAATGGAATGGAATGGCTGGTAATGAGTGACGACTGCTATGCCTGAGGCGATAAGGCTGGGAGGAGGGGGTTCTGTCTCAGGCACCCAGGCAGTGATGTCATGCTCGCGTTGGATTCAATCTGCCAATCTACTCCGGACTGCTTGATCTAATCTACTTTGTATTTAAAGTCTTCTTCCTCTCCAGTGCGTCTCTGGAAAGTGGAAACTGGTTTTTCTTGCGCTGCAGCTGCTCTGAAATCTGGATCTGCCCCCCGCCGATCCGCCGATCTGAAACATTCATCCATTCAGCGGTTCAGGCAGCATCGCAACCGATAGCTCCATCGGCCTCGTGTGGTGGAGCCCGCGTTTCTTCCTCCCCCTCATTTTCCGTCCCTACAGGGCGGCTGCTCCAACAATTGTTCTGCTTCTCCCCCTCTTCTCCTCAGTCCCTCATTCTCTCTGGAGGCTGTCGATCTGAATACGCCGCCATCATGGACAAATTTAAGCATAAGATTGAAAACCTGGAGGAGCAGCTCAAAGGTCATTCTTGTCTCCACTGCTCTGAATCCCACTAACCGCCCTCCGTCCCGACAGAAACCCACATCGAGGAGAAGGCTTTCCACCTCAAGCACAAAGTTGGCAAGTTCTTCAACATTGTCAATCCCAATCATCGCCATGATGAAGCGCACGAGAAAGCCACCGATGCCAAACGAACCGCTATCTCCGAATCCCACCGCTTCAAGTCGTTCGCGCCGATCCGTGAGGGTAACAAGGTCAAGTGGTACGTCGATGCTCTGGACTACATGTGGGCCGTCTCAATGGCCCTAGAGGAGGCCAAAGAGACCATCTACATTGCCGATTGGTGGCTGTCTCCTGAATTGTTCCTCCGGAGACCCCCGTTCATGGCACAGGAATGGCGGCTGGATCAGGTTCTCAAGCGTCGCGCCGAGGCGGGCGTCAAAATCTACGTGATTGTGTACAAAGAGGTTCGTTCAGGTGCCAGTCACATCGTTTATGATGTTGCTAAAAGATATGGTCTAGGTCAACCAAGCATTGACTTGCAACTCCGCTCATACCAAGCACGCGCTGCGCAATCTTTGTCCCGAAGGAAGCCCTGGGTACGGAAACATCAGAGTCCTGCGCCATCCGGATCATAACATCTTCGAGAACGCAGCTGACATGACCTTGTACTGGGTGAGTTGGAATCCTGGATCATCCGGCAGCGCGTGCTAACTTCATCAGGCGCATCACGAGAAGTTCATTGTCATCGACTACGCATTGGCATTCATCGGAGGTATTGATCTGTGTTTTGGAAGATGGGACGCTCACCAGCATCCCTTGGCCGACGTCCACCCCTCGAACTTGCGAAACGAGGTCTTCCCCGGACAGGAGTTCAACAACAACAGAATCATGGATTTCCAGAGCGTGGGTGACTGGCAGGCCAACGAACTTAGCAAGGCAGAGTATGGTCGAATGCCTTGGCACGACGTTGCCATGGGTGTGATGGGCGACTGTGTGTATGACATCGCAGAGCACTTTGTCTTGCGGTGGAACTTCATCAAACGGGACAAGTACAAGCGGGACAACAGTGTGGACTGGCTGATGCTCGAGGGTCGTACTGGAGACGATGAAGATCTTGTTGCGGTTCAGCGTCCCAAGTTCCCTTGCGGAGAGTACTTGCAGCACCCTCTTACGCCTCTAGATACGAAGCCGCTCGGCCAGCAAGGCTTTGCACGAGCGCAGATCGTGCGCAGTAGCGCCGACTGGAGCAGTGGAATCTTGACTGAACATAGCATCCAAAACGCTTACAAGGAGATCATCAGCCAGGCTCAGCACTATGTCTACATTGAAAATCAATTCTTCAGTAAGAATGTCCACCCTCAGCACTGCACCAGCTGCTAACCCCACCAAGTCACTGCTACTGGAGACAAGCAGGCGCCGATCCTCAACACCATTGGGCAATCCATCGTCGAGGCTGTTGTCAGAGCTGGCAAGGAGGGAAGAAAGTTCCGAGTGATCATTGTGATCCCAGCCATCCCTGGATTTGCGGGAGACCTCCGGCAAAATGAAGCGACAGGCACTCGCGCCATCATGGATTACCAGTACAAGTCGATCTTGCGCGGTGAACACTCGATTTTCGGCCAGATCGCCGCCCAAGGCGTGAACCCCAGAGGTAGGTTGAACTTTGTGTCCGTCCGAGTTCGCCAGCTGATCTAGCTAGAACACGTTTTCCTGTTCAACTTGCGCGCATACGATCGTATCAACAAGACCCCTTCTCTTGTCAAGTTGGAGTCAGAGGCAGACGTGACTTACAACGATGTTCAACGTGGCATTGCTGAGTCTATCATGAGTGACAGTGTCCACCCGGCTATCGGCAAAGAGGGCGACAAGCATGAAGTGGGGTATGACAATGCCCAACAGGAGAAGGAGGTTCGTCTCGCACGGCTGCGTAAGTACGAGGAGCAGTTTGAGCGTCACAAGGAGATGGAGGGCCTCAAGGGTAGCGACACCGTAGCCCACACCACCATGCTCAACGGCGGCAACATGTCCGATGAGCCGTGGGAAGGCGATCCCGAGGCCGAGAAGGAGAACTTTATCCAGGAAGAGCTCTACGTGCATGGAAAGGTGTGCATTGTCGATGACCGAGTTGTCATTTGTGGAAGTGCCAACATCAACGACAGGGTATATTCCCCAGCCCTTAATCCCTCATATACACTATACTGATCAAGGGCAGTCCCAACTTGGCTACCATGACAGCGAGCTTGCTATTGTTGTTGAAGACGAAGACCTCATCGGCAGCATCATGGATGGCAAACCGTACAAGGCCGCCCGTGTCGCTGCCACTCTCCGTCGCCAGCTCTGGCGGGAGCACCTTGGCCTCCTCCCCGCTCAGCACTATGACGCTTCTGAAGACCCGAACGCAAAGCCCCCCTACATGTGCATGAACCACATTTTGGAGGGGCCCGAAGACGACTTCGTCACCGATCCCATGAGCGACGAGCTCTGGGAGATGTGGACCGGCCGCGCCACTGTCAACACCGACATGTACCGCATGCTATTCCGCGCCGACCCCGACGACAATATCCGCACGTTCGATGACTACGACAAATTCTGTCCTCGCGGCAATAAGCAAGGTCACTTGTTCGACCCCTACCAGCCGGTCGAGGAAATCCGAGAGAAGCTGGATAAAATCAAGGGCCATCTGGTCTGGATGCCACTGGAGTTCTTGAAGGATGCCAACATGGCCGAGCCTGGATTGGCGGTGAATCAGATCACAGAGGTGATACTACCTACCTCCCGATATTTGTGTGAAACATGAGCTAACGTATCACAAATCTCATCTACAGAGTATCTACACCTGAGTTTTGCCTCCTACCTGCAGTACCGATTGTTAGTCGACAGGTTGTACTTGCTTTACATACCTAGTACCTAATAATACATACCACTATCATACCCGCCATCGACGCCACAGACTAGCCTCGAGGAGCAAAGAAAAGGAGAAAAACGAACCATCTAGAAGACCACCTACGTAGAGACTAAACTCCACCCTAAAAGGGCCCGTGCCCACACCACGGATCACCCATTCCTCCTAGTCCTGCCATCCCGTGTTATCCCATCCCAAGCCCATGATCCATCCCATAATCCTAAAATCCATCTACTTAAATTCTAATGATCCATAGTGCCCAACTCAACCCAACCTCCCGGGATCCCAGGATAGTAGGTAAGTAAGCAAGAGAGTTTACCCTGCGATGCGGAGTACATGAACCTTCTACGCAAGGGATATTCAACGAAAACGGAGAGACCGAGAGACCGAGAAAAGAAAGACACACACACACACACACACAAGCACGCACTCACACATACATACCTAAGACAAGTACCCAAGTAAGTAAGTAAGTACTGTACATACTAGGCAAAGTACATACAGCCACACCCACAAGCATGTCCCAAGTACCCAGTGAATTAGACAAGTAAGTGGATGGATAAAACATCCACTCACTCACTGACCATACAGTATCTCCAAAGTAGAAGAATTCCTGAACTCTAAAGTTCAAGGGATGTTTTATCCGGACACTACCCCCCCTTCTCTCTCTCTCTCTCTCCCCGCGCATCGCCCTATTTCCCAGTTCGGTATTCGGGATTTGATATCTCACATACTTAAGCATGACCTACAGTAGTTAGTTACCTGGTAAGTAAGTTAAGTAAGCCTCATTTAGTTATTTTTTTTTTCCAAGCTTCCATACTTACATTTACATACTTATTTCATACCTGCATGCATGACTTGCTTACAGACAGATAGCCCCGTTCATGTATACGATCCTAGTTATAACCATGAAGACTAATAGAAGTATGTGGATAGTAAGCTACTGACTCAGAGATTAAGAAAACCAAAAACCCCCCCACCAAAAAAAAAAAAAGAGGATGACCGTACTACTAATTATCAGTTAACTAGTTACTACCTTCCCTAAATAGATAGTATTCACTAAATCATCACCTGTTCCAAATTCGAGATAGACTAGACTACCTAAGTACTCCGTAGCACACTAGAATAAATAGTCCTAACTCTGTGAACTCTGTAGAATCTATCTAGTATTAATTTTCCTTTTTTCGAATTGACTTTTCCGATACATCATGCACCGCGCCCGATTTGGTAAGTAAAACTAAACTGGGGTAGGCTGGATTGGAAGTTAAGTGCAGATTTCCTGTTTGGTTGGTTGGGTGGGTGGTCCTCTTTTCTGTCTATTTTTGCGGGTCGGAAGGAGGCCGGGGGTGGCCCACTTTGCTTGTCATTAAGGAATTGTCATTATTATTAGTGGGGAAATTATTGACGGGGATAAATTTAATTTGGGTCAAGTAGATAGATAGATAGTCTACTCCGTAGATAGTTTGTTTATCGTAAAGTATGTTATGTACAGGTGTGTCCCGGGATCTTCGTGTGTCATGTCTGTTTTAGCGTATTGGGAATTTGCCAAGGAGAGGGAATGTGTCTACGGATTGTGGTAAGAGTCATGCCATTAAATTTGCGTCGCCGCATTGTATTCCTGATAAGGATCTATAAGTCATCTCTATCGCACAAAAGATTTCAAAAAACAAACAGACAGAATTGAAAAAAGGGTCGAGTGTAATAAGACAAAGAATGCAAGGCTCTCTCTGCTTTGAAAGGAGACGCCGGCATAGGAATCGAATCACCAACAGACCGTTTGTTTCGGAACCCTGAACACCGGAGCGATGCTGCTTTTTGTGGCGAAAGTAGATCGTGCACATATGAAATTCCGGCCGTGGCTCTGCATCAGAAGGACTTTTCGGACTTTTCGTCGGGAAAGAACATAAGAAACAACGGCAAAAGCACGAAAGGGGGGCGGGAAACGAGTGGAGAGGACGATATTAGTGGCGGGGAAGGGGAAAAAGCACTGCCTGCACCGCGTCTGCGGTTACGAGTCGAGGCGCATCTCCTCTGGTCGCGACAATGAGTTAATATCAAATCACACTCAGGTAGCCACGGCTTTGATGTTGATCGATTGAGATCTGGCCGGAATAGGAAGATATCCGATTGGACCAGACCACAAAGCAGAGGCGCACTTCCGTCGACCCTACTCCGATCTGGGGACACCAGCAAACCGAGGGGACAATGCGCAGTATGCCACAGTGATGGAGGAAAATTTTTCAAACAGTCGCAGGAGAAACCGAACAGAATTGAAAAGCGAACGAAATGGGAAGAAAAAAGAATTATTAAAATCAAATGGCGCAAAGAAAGGGCTGATAGGCTTTCGGCAGGTATGGCGCGAGGAGTGCTGCAGAAGGCTTTTTCGAAGTTCCAGGAAATGTACGAATCAAACTAGGAATAGAGGTTAGCTTATAGTTTCACAACTGGTACACAGCCTTCCACAAACAATTGCAGTCAGGCCACTTGCGCACTTACCGATCGAGAGGCAAAAAAAGCATGCGTGACGTGATTCCTCTTAGCCTTTAGCGGTGTGGCAGGAGTTGCAGCGACAGTGGTTACAGATCTTGCAGCGCCAGATAGCGACATACGGACCGGAGTTGCAGTCAGAGCATCGCCAGGTAAGGATATTCCCGTTTGTCGCCTGCACGATGACGAAAACGTGACCCGAGCATTGGTTGGCCATTTCGTCGCTAATTCCCAGCATGTTAATATCCTTCCAATTTGTGTGTTGCCAGGAACTGGAAATCATAATGAGGATCCTTTCACATACTACTTTCTGCCACAGAAGTGGTGGGTGTAGAACTATGCGTAAATCGCGCAAAGCTGCAGTGATACGAGATATCTCGTGATATTCAAGTGCTGAAGCCGAAGGGATGGAGAGCCCCGGAGCTTCTTCAATTGCAATGCAAGGCAAACGACCTGGTTGTCCCTGAGAGTGTAGACGAAAGAGCAGAGTGGAAACCCTGAAATGAGAAAGGCGACAATGGAGTTGTCTGAGAGTCAAGGAAGAGAAGAATGAAGAGAGAAAGAAGATGGATGTAATTGTTGATGATGGATGAAAGACAAAGGACGTTTGGGATGCGTCGCCATAGCTTTATATAGAGGACGAGGTTTCAAATTGGACCAGCGCATGAGACATCTCCTTTTTAGTGATGCGATGGGTGCATTGCTTCGGATTGACCGTTGTTCAGAGAAGGTCCCAGCAGCTGTACGAGGTCCAGACTAGAAGCAGGTCTGCTGCATGGAATGCTCTTTCCGTCGGCAGGGAATCAAGCTGCAAGTACCCGAGGCTGTCGACGGGTCATTAATTGAGTGGAGAAAGCGACAGAGAGTTAAGTGATGGATAACAAGCGACAGGGAAGAGGGTGTTGTGAGGAAGGAAAGGATCCAGCGATGTAAAAGGAGAATGTGATGGACAAAAACAGAAATATGGGGGAGGTTGGTGGGAAGAACGAGGGTGCAGATGGGGGAAGATTCGGGGAATAAGCTGTCAGAAAAGGTATTAAGTAGGTAGTTAGTTTGCATGAATGGTTAAGGGAAAAGAACAAGTACTCTCTCTAGTACTATGATGTGTGTGTGAGAGAGAAAGATCCATGGGTTGAGTGCCGGACCCCGAAAAGGCAAAAGAAAGCACACGACCAACCTACATCATTCTCACGATCCCATCCCATCATCTCCTATCCTAGTCAACCACAAATCTGGGTCTGGGAAGCGCGACACAAGCTAATCCAGGAACCTAGTCTAGAAGGAGATGATGGAAGTGATATATCGCCGCCAGTGGACCCAACCAAGTGGGTGCGGAACTGTAGGCGACAGCCGCTTATTCCTTAATTCCTTTTTCCCTTTTTTACTAGCCCTTTCTTCGTGTTTTGTTTTTTCTTTTTTCTGGTCTGCGCTCAAGTCTTTAAGCTTTCACCCCTAAAATTAGGATTTCCCCAGGGAGGAGCTGAAGCTCGACCCGGGAATGCCTGGACTCAGGATCTGGAACCCCCATTCCCGATTCATGCGCTTCCGTTTGGGGGCTGAATGGGTTCCAGCCCTGCGGTGCGCTGCTGCTTTGGCGTGCAGATCTGACCCGACGCTGTTTAGTCTGTCTATCCTGGTTCTTGAGAGCATAGGCCATTCTGATGGAGCATCAAGTAGATTCCCATTCTGTAGATGGTTGTTGACTTTCTTGTGACCCATCTTCCCCATCTCCACCCTCCATCTCTATCTTGCCCAGTCTCTAGTTGTACAGAGGCAGATGCGGACGACTTTCGGTCCCCACCAGGTTGATAGAGGATGGGGCACGTCCGAAGAGGATATCTGGGAATGATAGACAATTCTCTGTCAGTTCAGTCCAAAAAATGTATCCCTGTTTGTCACTCTTATTTTTCGGAAACGTCATGCCCATCCGATTTGGGAAAGCCGGATCATCTTAGTGTCGTCCGTGAAGACCAGCTCATCTCCGGTCTATCTGAACAGGATGCCCCATCTGCTGAGCTTCTGCCAACTTGTTTGATCTTGTAACATCACCGAGCTGCTCCGGTTGTTAATGGACGGTGCCTTTTCAGCCATTTTCGACTCCTCTCACGGCCCACGACAGGAGCACACATCGACGTCCGATTACAGTCGATCCACCATCACCAGCAGGGATTCCCCGACCGGACGAACAACAAGTACACAGGCACATCTTTTCGTCTTCAAGCCAGGATCTGCATCGCATCGTCCTTTCATTCATACCCTCCCTTCGTACCTTCCACTCTTGCACCCGTCCTTCCGTCTGCATATCCTTGACTCTACCTGCACCCCCTCTCAATGTACGATGCATAGAACGTTCCGGGCGTTGGGGGTAAAAGACTTCTCAGCCAACTGAATTCTTTGAGTAATCTCCCTACCTTCTCGGGCTCCTTGCTGATCTGTGGCCGATCGCTCCGGGCATTTGCAGAGGACCCGCGGGCCCGCCAACCAGGTACGTTTCTAAGTGGCTTGCTGGAGGGATTGCTCAGTATCCAGCGTTACCTCTAAGGTTATTTCAGCCACTAGCCCACTAAACTTTGAAGTGGCACAGAATTCGGGAATGGCAAGCTGAGGTATAGAAAGACAAGGAAAAGGAAAGAAAAAGAAAAACTTTTTCTGGTGTGACAGAAACGGGCCTGCCAATCCTGCAAGAACGTACTTTTGTCCATTGCGGCTGGCCTGTTTCTCAAACCGTCATCACTCGTTAATTTCCTCACTTTCAAGCGAGGCCCGGAGGATAGTTGACCTGCGGGAAATCTTCCGCTCACCCAAATTAGTCGGACGCGTCGATCCCTCCAACTGAGTCGCTGAATGCCAGGGGTCCGCTCCATCTGGACGTGCTAAATGCTTTGGCGCTGGATCTAGTCGGAGAGCCGGCTGGTACTAAGGAGTAAATTCAAATTGCCGCGGCAAATCACAGGGGCCCAATCGCTCCAAGTTGACGTCTCTGGGGCACCCTCACCCAGATTGACTAGGTGTCTGACTGTCATTGAACTGAATGGGCACGCGGTGCGTCAAGTGCCCCGAGCTTTCTCCTCTTATGCTCTTATTCAGGCATGACACTGGCTCGCAACTCGGCCCGGCGCTCAGGCCAATTCTTACGCACATGGCTGGCAGTTGTCATCTGTCGTGAAATGTGTGACTGTTACATAAACTTCGTACGGCATAAGTCTGGGTCAGAAGCAATGGGCTCCCTGCTGATAATTCCCGGGGGTTGTATGAAGAGCCACGCCGCAGGCTGAAAGGTGCGGCGTGTGTAAAACATCCGAGTCGTCCATGTCGCGCTCCACGGTTCGTGGTCCAAGGGTACCCCTGTCGGGGACCATTTAACAGCAGATTGCAATAGGGTGGTATATCACCGGACTGGCCTTGGTGCTCCGAATGGTTTGATTTAGTTTCACGGGCCTGGAGGGGACAGCGTCCGCTTTTCTTCTCAATCAGGTAATGGTGAATATGTCTAGTCGAAAGTCGAACATTTGGCTGCACGCTTCCCTGATCTACCGGGAGTGGCTCCCGGGCATATTTCTGGCCCGGTGCGCGTCGGTCCCTACTAGTGTTGCCCCTAGGACCACTTGGTTTCCCATGGTGCTGGGCTTCGAGCTGCGTAGCCCGGTTCCGGTGACGCAAGGTACTTTTGGCTTCTCGATACGTCTTTTTGTTACCTTCCTATCATCAGGGCCGCAAGAGCGCCGGCCCCCACAGTCATCGAGGTTTTCAACCAACCCCATTTGTTCGATGACCTGCCAAATGTGTAGTCCTGCGGTGGCGCCTGTAAACGAGCTGTTTGGGACCCATGTTCGACTGGGCTAGAACAACGGCATTCTTTCCCACGATTGTGATATCACGTACGAATGACCGGGGAGAGTTTAATTGATTTGCCGGAGCTGATGTCTTCGCGCGACTGCCAATTAGTTGTCGAAGTTTGCATGTCGGGAGCTCTCTCAGTGCTTCCGGAAGGTGCCATCAGCATTGGATGCTGTTCATCACCATCTCGGCTAGCGGAAGGTGTCGCCAACCAACATGTACAAGTTGTGCGCTCAGCACTCGGCCTCATGCACACCGCTATTGTTGTCATTAAACCTGGCCACCAAGGGTCCCGAAAACATATCCACTGAGACCGGACAGCTGTCCGGCGGTTCCGCTGTACGACATTTGATAGTCATTGAATGAAATCGAGTGCGAGGCGTCTTTCAGCTGGCTCCTGTCAAGCCAAACTACTGAAACTATAGGCTAGACCTTGTTTCGCCTCTGAACCTGTCAGAACGATGCCAGAACCCGAGTAAGTTCCACCCGAAGGATACAGACATCTCATTGTGGGAAGCACCGGAGCTGAGATGGCGGACAGTCAAGACCATCACGTCACAACAGATTGATCCATGACGAGTGTGCAAGCCAAAAATTGTAATATTCAAGAACCTGTACAAGCTAACAAAACTACATTTAACAAGGTATACTGTAATGTCCGAGAGGTTCTCTTGCATCAGTTCCACTGGCCAAGGCCGCAGGATGTAAATCCAAGAAACTGATGCCTTCATTCCTCGGCCAACCTTGCACAGCACCACTACCGTCACACACCAGATGGCATGAAATGATGATGGGCCGGACAAGATTGGACAAATGATCTCCCAACGCTCCGTTAAGAACATCCTGTGAACTAGGTCCAGAGAAAATCTCCTTACCAACAAGATGCTCTTGCAGTACCCAGAGTGGACTGCATCGCTGGTGTAAAGTTGTGACATGCTTCCTCAATTTCCGTGCCATTGCAGATTGACCGGCCTGAGCGCACCTACGCAGAAAGCAGAAATGAAAAGAAAAGTGACAGCCTTGATCGCAAGGGCTAATAAGACTAGGGTTCCGGGCCCCGTCTTAGATAAATTCGACAGTAGAGCTAGTCTTCATAATCGACGTGTAGCTGGCTGTGATTTGCAGCCGTCGCATGGTCACACCGTATGGTTGAATTTAGCTTCAGTCATGAGTTGTGAGTGAGAAAAGGTATCCTGATGATATCATCACATAAGATGATGCTTGCGACACATAAATCGAAGCAAAGGAAGTCGCCATGCGCTGTACGGAAAGAGGAAGAAGTCATCAAATTTACTCGTCACTGTCTTTAGTCATCATCTTACCGATCTCCGGGCTTGCTATAGTGTTGCCCGGGATACTCGGGAGGGAAGTTGGAAGAGAAGGGAAGGCAAGAAGCGCCAGGACCCTTCGGATGCCGAAGGCTGAGGCCAATTGACAATCCCGAATCAGTCAGTAAGGTGGAACAACGCCGAAACACTTGGACAGATTAGCAATCATCCTGTACCCAAATTCGAAAGGCGACTAACCTTTCACCGTAATGA
Source organism: Aspergillus niger (assembly GCF_000002855.4). Taxonomy (NCBI): domain Eukaryota; kingdom Fungi; phylum Ascomycota; class Eurotiomycetes; order Eurotiales; family Aspergillaceae; genus Aspergillus; species Aspergillus niger. The sequence continues at coordinate 436,656 of NT_166523.1, read as the reverse complement.
TGGCGCCTGATGCTTTCGGCCAGAAGACTCGAAATATCAATGACAATCAACTTCTTTGACCTCTTCACCACCTGCGGTGGAACAGGGAAGCTATTCGTAACGACGATGTGGTCGATCGACTCACAAGCTTCCATCTGTTCGAGGGACTCCTCCGTGAAAAGGCCGTGGGTGGCAATGCAGTATACCTTCTTGGCACCGCCCTTCTTCACTACAGTTTCTGCTGCGGCAGTCCATGATTTACTCTTGTCAATCATATCATCGACAAGGAACACAGTCCGATCACGGACGTCGCCGACCAATGTGATGGTCTTTTCTTCCTCAACGTGCTTTCCGCTGCTGCCCTCTTCGTCTGAAGATTCGGCAGCATCGAATGAGCCACCTAAAGCATGGTCGCCGGGGAGGGAAGAAGTGTTGGATATGAGAGAGTTCACCATTGAATCTGGGACCGTGTCGGGCTCATCACGGCTGGCACTCTGACCCGGAGTGGTTTCCCCGGAAGCGGGGTGCGAAGTAGGACCGGTTGACGGGTAGTCGTCGTCCACAAGGTGACCTTGCACGAGCCGCCCAGTGATGACCTCACGCACTCGCACATCAGTATACTCATGTGCAGCTTCCAATTCCGAAGGACGACGAGCGCCTGATGGAGTTTCGGGACGCAAGTAATTTGCCGCTACAAGAGACTCCATGTTGGTGTTCGGCTCACCCCTGGAATCTCCGGATTGACTGCACTCACTAGTTCCACTTTGTAGGTGGAGAGTGAAAGGGTCTTGGTCCTTATCCTTGGCGACGGGGGTGCTCTCTTCTTCGATAGAATCGAAAAAGACAGTACTGTCCGTCATACCCAGGGGTACTTTCGGACGTCTCCTATCAGTCGTGACGATGCCAAAGTTGAGTTTGAGTGTGTCTGCTAGCGAAGTGACACGTTTGGTGCCTCCTGCATTCTTGCTGACCACAACAGCCTCGCGCCAACCCGGCACGTTCATACGAATCCAGCGGGCGATGAAGGGCTCGGCGAACAGGTTATCCACGGGTTTTCCGAAGAAGCCCTGCATTTGGGATGCCTAGCGATCACGTTCATAAGAACTCCATCCATGCCACGCAATAAAGCATTTGCGAAACCAGCGCAACAGACAGATCGCCTTGTGACTCACATGCAGATCCAAAGTTATCACATGGTCCACCCCAGCGATCGAGAGAAGGTTGGCCAACATGCGGGCAGTGATGGCACCACGGTGGCTCTTCTTCTTAGACTGGCGGGAGTACGGGAAGTACCTCGTTTGTGTCAGCATCAGACGTGCAGCCATGGAGTCAAGTAAAAGCATACGGCATGACCGCTGGAAGTAAGAAGTATGGGTCAGCCAGGGAACTTGGATTGGCGGGAAAGAGGTCCGCACATACCTGTGATAGATTTTGCGGACCCGCCCTTGCAGGCGGAGATCATGATCAAGAGTTCCATGACACTGTCATTGATCTTGCTGCTGCCGCTCTGGACGATGTAAACATCTTGGTTACGCACCGAAACCCCAATGTTTACACTGGTCTCGCCATTGCTGAACTTCCCAAGGTCGGCACGAGCCGGCTGGGTCCCCAGGCGTTCACAGATGGTTTCAGCCAGGAGGGGGTGGGATGTCCCCGAGAAGATCTGTACTCCCCGCATCTTAGGATTGTGATGAGCTAACAGACATAGACCATTGATCAAGAGGGAATAGAAGACAAGGTAGGCAGCAAGATCATCTCAAGCGCCGAAGGGAGGAAAGCAAGGAGGGAAGAAGGAAAAAGGAAAGGGAAGAGAAGGGAAGCGGAGGGAAATGAAAGAAAAAGAAAATTAGTCCGGAGTTTTCTCGTCGGGAAAAATTTCAAGTGGAGGTTCGAAAACGAAAGCAGTTTGGGTGCCTGTGGCCCCCCGTACTCGAGCTCCCCCACTTACTGCTTTGCTTCCCTGCAAACCGTCGGAGCCCAAGATAAGCTCCCTGTAACCCCGCGGTCAAGTGAGTGAGTTGGCCTGCAGATTATCGAATCATGGCACACAGATTCCCTCCCGTGCAAGGAGGAGGCTCCCTCATAGTCGCCTGGCAGGCGAAAGCGAAACATGTTCTAGTTGTCGGTGGTGGAGAAGTGAGCCTCCCCTTGCCTAGGCCGTTTAGCCTGAACTTATTACGATATATAATTGTTGCTTACCGAGGATTCCGCCTCAGGTGGCTGCAGGTCGCATTCTCCACGCCCTCAATGCCGATGCCAAAGTAACCGTTGTCTGCCCTACCTCCGGCCTCAATGATGAAGTGGCTTTTCGGGTAGCAGAGGGACAAGTTAATCACATTGATAGGAACTTTGAGCCTGCCGATCTGGAAGGCGCAGATATGGTGCTCTGTGCCATTGATGATCCGGACGCCTCGACACAGGTCTGGAAGCTCTGCAAGGAGAAGCGGATCCCGGCAAACATAGCTGATGTGCCGTCGGAATGTGATTTTTACTTTGGTAGCGTCCATCGTGATGGGCCATTGCAGGTCATGGTCAGTACCAATGGAAACGGACCCAAATTGGCCAGCATTGTCCGCAAGAAGATAGCGGACACACTCCCCGATAATATGGGCGCAGCTATAGACAACGTGGGTAAATTGCGGAGGAAGCTGAGGGATATCGCCCCCAATCCTGACCAAGGCCCGAAACGAATGAAATGGTACGCTTGTCCTATTCTCGTCATGCGCTCGGTACGATGACCTCCCCCCACTGATCGATGTTATAGGATGTCTGGAGTTTGCGAGTCATGGAGCTTAGAGGATCTTGTTCAGATGGATGACAGTGACATGGACGGTCTTTTGACCCATTACGCATCCGGGAAAATCCCAACCCTGAATGAAGTTCGGTCCTCTTGACCGGAGCCGCTCAGTAGAGACCCTGTAGCACTTTAAATCTAAATTGGCTTCGTGAGGCCTAGGACAGCTCACTCATGTCCAAGGGCACATCCAAGTTTACTGATAATCGCTCAGTGACTCAGACCTATCTATCATAACGGAAACGCTCCCATGATAAATGCTATTTTGTACATAGAATATAAGCCCTTTGGAACGAACAGCTTTGAAGGGTAATAATTGAAAATGATGCAATGCTGTGCTAGGTCTACATTCAATACTCCTCCAAATTGATAAAAAGCCCTACGGTCCTGTAGGGGAGGATATCCAAGAAAAGCGCAAAACAAATAATAAAAAGAACAACATCAACATAGAACACTCGAGCGCTGGCCTTCTCGCCTAGTGTCCCCCGCTGTGTTTGCGGGAAAACTGACTCGACACAGAGTTCCTGTGACCAGACGGCAGAGATGTTTGGCCGACAGGTATACCTAGTTTCGCCTCACCGATTCGGCGCAGCAAGGATTGGAGCGAAATTCGAATCTCGGTATTCAGGTCACGAGCCAATAGATCAACAGCTAGTGGGTAAAAAGTCCCAATGTGCTTGTCGAAGCCCTCAGAAGGAAAGTTGGTGTAGCCCTCGAGCACGTCCACAACAACTGGACGCCAGGCGACTACATTACGATGCTGGGAGTCTTCGTCAAGACGGACGAAGCTGCGAATTATATCCGCACAGAGTCTGGTGCAAAGATGGCCGGTTAGCAAAAACGCCTAGATCAAATCATATAGACAAATATCGATTGCAACACTTACGGAATCAAAGCCGCTTCCGTTTCAGCACGGCTGCTTCTCCGCTCCTCTCTTTCATCGTGATACATTCGGAAGAGGATGTGAACATAGGTGGCGGCACTTCCACTCTCCTGTTTGAGGAGGTTGGGAGGTTGCTTCATGAATCCTTGACGCCAAAGCTGCATCCGCAATTCCTTGTCCTCGTTAAACTTCTTCGCGAACTGATAACTCTTCTTCAGCAAGCCCATCAGGCGAAGAAGCTCGTGACTGGGAATCTGTGCGTAGACTTTATCATTCGAGAAAAGTTCGTGGACAGTCTCGATCATGAGCAACTGGAGCACACAGTTGGTTATGATACGATTAAAGAACCGGCGGCGAGCCACGGTCACAGCGGCCGGCTGTTGCTGGGCGTCTGCCTGAGGTCTGTAATCCTCCAATGCAGGAGTTGAGGCCGCAGGCATGTCACCCTCCTCGTGTTCAGAGGTCACATTTTGCGTTCCATTGGCTTTTTGCGCTTCAGCAACCTGTTCCTGATCGGACGCGGTTTCGGAAGACTCTTGTCCGGACTCTTCATTTGAGGCCGAGTCTCCATTCGCAGGTTTCAGCGAGCCAGGTGATTTTGAAGAAATGGACGCTGCAGCAGTGAACAATTCATAAGCCGTAGTCTTGCTGAATAGCTCGACAAAAGCGCCAACGACCTTCTTCCAGTGTTCCAGCTGGAACTTGGTAACATTCTGCAAGATCAGCTGCTGCAGACAGTTGCTACCGATCCGTGCAATCGTATCATTCTCCTGGCAGATGCACAGAGTGAGGAGCTCCAGAATGCGATCGAGCATATACTCCAGTGCGTCGAAGTAATGGGTGAACAGGGTAATCATATTCCGCAGTGCCTGGATCATGGTGGTTGACAGCCACACAGAAAGCTCTTCATGATTGGGCACCTTAGACATTTCCGATTTGGACTGTAGCACCACAAAGATAGGATAGAGGAGCTGCCTCCAAAGCACATCCCAGAATTCTTGCGGGAATTCACCGCCATGACGAATCAATGTCTCGAAGAGATACGTCAACGCTTGTGACCGGACTTCAAGGTCGTCACCGGTCATCAGCACGTCTTGGAAGGCGATCAAGATCGGGTACCAAAACTGCTCCTCCTTGGACTGACGGGTGAGTTGCTGAGAAAGGTTGGTGGCATCTTCATGGAAGCCCTCAGGTGACGCACCGCGATGAGACAGCGGGCACTCTGGCGTCCTCAGCATTTTCGTAACAGTAGACTTCAAGGTCTCGATTGCCTGTAGCGACTTCTTCTGGAACTTTGAATTCTTGGAGAATTCAGTGAGGCAGACAATAAGGTCAGGGAAGGCACCCTGTGTTATAACAACTCCAAAGCGGGTGTTGTAAATCTGGGTGACATGCTCAAAAGCCATATTGACAATGCCTTCATATGGCTCGCGAGCAGCAACCGTAAAGACGCCAAACATAGTTTTCCAACCTGAGCGGATATTGTCACCACGCGCCTGAATCATCTGGATGAGACAACGAAGAATCATGTCTTTGACAGTGACAACGTTGCTATTCGCCATAACATGCTCGAACGGCTTGAGGAAGTCTTTCTGGAACTTGAAACCCGGCAGCTCCTCAATCTCCATAAAGCGCATCGAAAGTTGGCGAAGCGAATCAAGAGCGAAGAAGACCACAGTGGTATTCGAATGGCAACCCACATGATTGAAGTGCTGCCCGAGGACCTCCCAAATCTTTGACCATTCTATTCTGACTCTTGTCATGTTGTAGTAACTGATTTCAACCAATTTCTGCAGGCTGTATGTTCGAGGGGATTCAGTTTGTCCAGACGATTGGATCTCTTGCCAGCTGACCTCGCTTAGGGCCTTAATGAAATCAATAATGGCCTCGTGAGAGAGATTGGCCGTATTGGTGAAGATCCGGTCCACTCCCCTTATCATTTCCGCAGATCGACTTTCCATTGCAACCTCAGTACGGAAAGCTGTAGGTCCATTGATTGATCGAGGGCGAGGCCGCCTTGACGCTTGCATTGACTTCCGAGATCCGTCCGTGGGAGGTTGAGTCACGATGCGAGCTCGGGAGACATCAGGTAGGGAACCTTCATCGACACCATCGGTGAGGAGTTGAAGACGGTCGAGTTGACTGACGCACGTGAGAATATCTCTCCAAGAGCCCTTAAGATGGTTTCCTTCCGTGAGAGCGACGTCAAGCAAGGCTTTCAACGCCTCCACGTTCTTTGCTACCATCTCCCTGACGTTGCCCAGGTTGGTAAATTTGGCCAAGGCCGTCACGAACGCGACACGTGGGGTTTCAAGTTCGAACGCGCAACTGATACGTATAGCCAGCTTCATACCTCCCATGCAAAGCCGGATAATTTCGAGGTACTGGGTATCCTGCATCGGAGCAGACAAGCCAGAAAGGAAAGACATCCAGGTGACATTGAACATGGAACCCACATGTTGGACAGAGGTTGCCGGGATGAAGCGTGAGAGAGCTTCCTTGACAGCTGTCTTCCGCTGCGCTCGTATCAGACTACGATAAAGCTGCTCGGTCTTGTTTGCCATTTCCTCAGAGGCCTGCGCATACTTTTCACCTTGAACATCGCGCCCCACGGTTGCAAAAACTTGTCCAGCCCGAGACGCGAGGCCGCCGCTGGGTGCAGACGTCGGAATGCCAAGATTGGCAGCATGTTCTCTCTCAGTATCCAAGACAATCTCGTTTTTTGCAATTTCATCGTAGATGGAACCGAGATAGTCATCAGGCAGATCCTGGTTATCGTTGATACCGCGGTTGTTCTTGATAAAATCTTCCTTCGTCATGCGGCGCCCCTTGATCTTGGCACTATGCTGATCTGTGTTGAGCATGATGACGGAGTAAGCAAGAACGTACGCCGTATCCGCGTTTGCGAATGCGTTCGGATTCTGGGTTACGTAGCGCTCCGCAAACTTGAGCATGAAACGATCGATCTTCTGTGCTTCTCCAGGCAAGCGGAAGTGCTGTAGGAACTGACGCAGAGCATCGACGAAGCGCCGCTTTGAGAATTCCATCATATCAACGAAAGCATGCATGATGGCGATATTCTCGGCCTCTCCTTCACCGAGATACTCACCCAGCATGGCTTTGTCCAACCGATCATTCCGGAACAAGAATGCGGCAATGTCCTCGGGCGAGCTGGAACGTACAAAGCCGTCTTTGATAAAAAGCTTGACTCCCCGCTTGGGCTTGAAGTTGAACTGTTGAATGGCGTTGGTGAAGGCAATCTTTCTTTGCTTGACCTTCTCAATTTGGCTCGGGTCGTCCTCCGCCACAGGTGTGGTACTGCCGTCAGTGCTTTCGATCCTCGGAGATGAAAGATAGGTAGGGGCAGTTGTTTCCATTGAGTCCCTAGGATTGTCAATTGACTTCTGAGAGGATGAGTTGAGAACCGGCGCCGCTTGATCGACCAGACGCTGCGAGGCCCAGTTGTCTAGTGACTGCAGAATTTCCACCAGGCACTCGACCGCCTGATTCTTCAGTATATAATCAGGGGGCACATGCTGTAGGTTTGGCTGATGACCACTGGCTACGCTAGCAGTGGTAAGGTTGGGTGGCAAGGTTCCCCGTTGATGCCAGTCACTACCAATAGTTGAGACCTTGACATGGTGCTCCTGGTACTGTTGTTGCTGGAAAGCGGTGACAGTGACTGGTATACTTGCATATCGTGACAACTGCTCAATAACACTAGAAGACAGTCAGAAGTTGTACGAGAGGAGTCTAGAACTATGACATACTTTTGGAAGATGTTCTCCAACGCAGTTCTGTCGCAGTCATAGTTGAGATACATTTCCACCAAGGCGCGCGGATCACCTGCCAATCGCTCCAAAATTTCCATGAAGTACTGCTTCTGGAAAAGGGGAGAATTGCGCTTTTCGAGAATAGTCAAGTATATCTCTTTTAGGAAAACCTCGAGTTCTTTCTGCTGATTATTAGATCGATTGGCGCGAAAAAGTCAATGAAGCATACTAACCTTCATCATCACTCTCATATCCTTCAGCATTAGCCAGAAAATCTCACAGCAAACTTCGAACACCCTGGGCACCGAGCTGGACCCATTCCGACTCAAACTTAAGCACAAATGAGGCCGGACAGCTTGTAGTAGTGTCATCGCGTCCGGGCTGTTGGAGCTATTTCTGATGGTCAAGAGGGGAGATGTAAAGGTCACGACGTGATTGTTCATGAGGTAATGGATAAGGTGCAACGACAGCAATTTTGATCTCATATTCTGAGACTTGAGGTCTTGTTGTTGATCATGGCTCAGTATTTTATGGCTCAGCTTGCAGAGTGCCCTAAAAACCAAGAAAGCGTCCTTGACATAAATTTCGTCCTCATCATCATCAGTAGTGCCGTCAATGTCCTCTGCTGAGGCTGCAGACATTGACCGAGCAGATCTCTGATTGCCTCTGGCACGAGTAACCATTGTGGGAGCATTGTCGTTGACCGAGGTCACATCCTTGTTCGACTCAAAACTTTGCAACGTCAATTTCTCCACGGGCTCCTTCGTGACAGGCTGGTCGGAGGCTACGGCGGAAGGGGCATCTGAATCGTGATCCTCTTCCGTTGCCTGTGGTGTCTCGGCTGTGTCTAGAGTCACAGTATCCGAAGAGCTCGTCTGTCCTTTCTCGCCGTCGCGCAAACGTAGCTCTTTCAGGTCCAATCGCACCTGGACCCTATCAAAAACAGTGCTGACCATCTGTGTCAAGGACCCTTGGGCGATTTGCTGATTCTGAGATGATTTGGAGTAAATGAAGATGTTGTAAATCTGGCGGACAGCCTTTAGGAGACCTGCTCCATGCACGACGATCTTGTCGTTCAAAACTGCCGCAAGGAGTGACTTTATGATTTGTTGTTGAATCTCAACGGGTGTGGCTTCGTTCTCAAAACAGTCGCAGATCGCATCAATCGCTCGCTCAATCAGGGGTGGCTGTTCAGGGTTGGCCTCCGATTCTGACGTCTTCCCATCGTGAGATGAAGGGAAGGCGAAGTATGAGTAGGTTATCAATTTTCCGATGCAGTCAAGGGCCGTGACCTGCAGAGGAATACTAAAGGTTTTGGTGGCCAGCTGTAGAGGGCGGAATATAAGCTCAGGGTCAATGGGCTGACCATCCGACTGTTTGACGTTTGCGAGGGCGTTCTTCACAGCATCCTCCAGTTCTTTGCTCCTCCGCGCTTCCTTGGAAGCACCGATTGTATCCAACGCCGTCACAATAAAGACGGTAGAGCTGACCGTAACCGAGCGATGCGTTGCAAATGTGGCCGTTGTCGATCTTGAATCGGAGCGCATGCGTGAATCGGAGGGAAGCTCATCTTGATGGGGTATGGAGGCGACATCTTGCTTGTCAGCCGAAGATTCCTCTTCAACGTTGACGGCCGGAACTGCCGGTGATGTATCCGCAGATTGGTCCTGTGTATCGGGCTTCGAGGTCGACTCAGGCTCGGTATCAGCCTTGGATTCTGATGATGCGACGGCTCCCTCCGGAGAGCTTGCGGCTTGATCCGGCGACTCTGCATTTTCAGTAGTTCCCGATTGTTCTAGTGGTGAATGTGCCTGCTCTGATTCCTGAACATCAATTCCTTGAGGGTCCGACGCCTCTGGTAGTTCGGGTTCATCTCCGTCGACAGGTGGTTCCGTATGCGCTAGGACATCGCCGGCATCCTCCTCCTTGTTGTCTACCGGCGGCAGGGTTGTAGATGTTTGGGTTGGTGGCTCGTTCACAGAGCCATTCTCGACTTCCGCCATTTATGCAAGACTCCGTCCGGAGTGTTGGAAATTAGGCAGACGAGGGGTCCACATGGGACTGAAAAGCGACTAAAGGGGTATATGCAGGTCTGAGAGAAAGGGCCCTCTAGCCTCCTGGACGCTGGGGAACTGATGCGTGTTCACTCCGCGGACGGGGAGAATGTACGGCTGCCGCTAGGGGCCACACCCGCTGCGCTGACATAATCAGGCCACGGCGGCGCCCGGCGAGTCTATTCCGAACGCTCACCGGGAAGCTCAACAGAAAAGTTCCTGGAGCTGCAGTTCTCAACTCCTCTGATACGGGCCCTTTCATTCCGCCAGATACGTCTCCGGCTCCCCCTTTCATCCCATTTAATCCCCTCATTCCCGTCTCGGGTCTTTTTCTCTATCACACATAGCATTTGGGCGCCATGGTTGCTTCTGCTGTCCGGATGCGCGCTCCCAGCGCCATGTTCCTCTCCAAAGGCGCTCTCTCCCTGAAGCGGCCGCAAACTGTTCACAGATTCAAGGATATCGCTCAGTATGTCGCGCCCTCTCTATGAAGACTACCTGCCTGTCTGTGAAGCATGCTAATCATACTCGTGTGTCATCTTAGATCTCAATTGCCTTCCCTTTCCGCCCTCTCCCGTTTTTATGCCTCCAAGTGTATGCCGTTATCCTTGACGCCTTTGATTTGTGGATGATCGGATTCTGACATATTGGATCTGCAGCCTTCCCTCCCCACACTGTCATCAGCATGCCGGCCTTGTCGCCGACCATGTCCGCCGGAAACATTGGAGCTTGGCAGAAGAAGGCCGGTGATGCCCTGCAGCCCGGTGATGTCCTGGTAGAGATTGAGACCGATAAGGCCCAGATGGACTTTGAGTTCCAGGAAGAGGGTGTTCTGGCCAAGGTTCTCAAGGAGACTGGCGAGAAGGATGTTTCTGTCGGCTCCGTATGTGATAATTCCTCTGTTCTGATGTTGGCCCCCACAAGATCCTTTGCTGACCGCTATTGCATTAGCCTATCGCTGTCTTGGTTGAGGAAGGTGTCGATGTTGCTGCTTTCGAGGCTTTCACCCTGGCGGATGCTGGTGGTGAGAAGGCTGCTCCTGCCGCTGAGGAGAGCAAGCAGGAGTCCAAGGCCGCTGATGCTGCCCCTGCTTCTGAGCCTGCCCCTGCTGCCGTTGAGCCTGAGACTTCGGGCGAGAAACTCCAGCCCAGTCTGGACCGTGAGCCTTCCATCAGCCCTGCTGCCAAGGCCCTGGCTCTGGAGAAGGGTGTGCCCATCAAGGCTCTCAAGGGTACCGGACGTGGCGGTCAAATCACCAAGGAGGACGTTGAGAAGTACAAGCCCAGTGCTTCTGCCGGTCCTACCTACGAGGACGTTCCCTTGACCTCCATGCGCAAGACCATTGCTAGCCGCCTCCAGCAGTCCGTGCGCGAGAACCCTCACTTCTACGTCTCCACGACCCTGTCTGTGAGCAAGCTCCTCAAGCTTCGCCAGGCCCTCAATGCTTCCTCCGAGGGCAAGTACAAGCTTTCCGTCAACGACTTCCTCGTCAAGGCCTGCGCCGCCGCCCTCATGAAGGTCCCCACCGTCAACTCCAGCTGGCATGAGGAGAACGGCCAGACCGTCATCCGTCAGCACAAGACCGTCGACGTCAGTGTTGCCGTCTCTACCCCCAACGGTCTCATCACCCCCATCGTCAAGAGCGTTGAGGGCCGTGGTCTGTCCAGCATCTCCAACCAGATCAAGGACTTGGGCAAGCGCGCCCGCGACAACAAGCTCAAGCCCGAGGAGTACCAGGGTGGCACTTTCACCATCAGCAACATGGGTATGAACCCTGCTGTTGAGCGCTTCGCCGCCGTCATCAACCCCCCTCAGGCCGGTATCCTGGCCGTTGGTACCATCCGCAAGGTTGCCGTTCCCGTCGAGACTGAGGAGGGCACCTCCGTTGAGTGGGATGACCAGATCATCGTCACTGGCAGCTTCGACCACCGTGTCGTCGATGGTGTTGTCGGTGCCGAGTGGATCAAGGAGCTGAAGAAGGTTGTTGAGAACCCCCTCGAGCTTCTTTTGTAAGCTCTTCCCTACACTGTGAGACCCCGACCGGCGCAGTATACTAGCTATCTACGATCGGAGTTTCTTTTGGCCTTGTTGTAATATGTATTAAAATCATTGAATGTTTCCTCCTTTCACGACCGCCACGGTCTGTCCAGTACAGCCTAGATATTCTCAATGCATTTCCTATGTTCCGTACTTTCATGATGGTTGGCCCTGCAGGATGTTCTGGACTATGTTATTGGCCGCATACGTTGTACCTGATGCTTGAACCAGCCCATTTCGATAGATGCAACAACCTGTCTAGATGTATGCCTTGCAGAGCAGTAATTGGGTAGATCGATCAGGAACAACCTAAAGCGTTGCGTAGCCGCCAGTGCGTTGCGTCGGCACGAGAGTCTTGGCGGTGCTCATAGCATGGGCCAACCTTCGCCAGGGAATCTATGACGTGATGTCATTCCTCCCGGACGGTTCTCGTGTCCATAAATACTCGAGGTTCGCATCCCCTGAAACCTACCTCGATACTTTCCCGTGCGTCACCCTATTACAGCTTATTTCATCGTCACTTTGCATCTCTAAAATCTATCTGTACGTTTGTTTGGTCCCTGGGTAGTTGCTAAGTCCTCTTGGTCTTGGCATACCTCCAACTTAGATGCGCCTACTGATGACGTCCTAGATCACTTGTTCCTCTCAAGTCACACGAATCACTTATTCATCATGTCTTACGCAGAAGCCGCTGCCAAAGGTCCCAAGCAATCTGCAGAGGAGGTATGTCTTCAGTCACTCCCCCGCCTAGCGTCCAGTGCTTGTACTATACCACTCTAGATGCAGATCCGCTAACACTATGGACAGGCGTAAGTCAACACTAAAACAGAACAAACAAACCCTTTCATGCAGCTAACAATTGTGTAGCCGGGCCCCCAGCGTTGGCGGAGTGTACCGCGATGAAGCTGAGAGCACCGCTTCCCTGGTCGACGTCGATTCGCCACATGTCCAAGCCGTGGATCCCGATTTCCTGAAGCAGAACGTGCAAACCACCACCCAGGCTGAGCGGATAGAGCGAGAAGAAGAGGAGCGGGAAGCCTACGAAGAACGGAAGGCGAAGAGCAAGGCTAAGGCTAAAGCCAAGGCGAAGGCTAGTTCGGTCCGCAGCAACGCGCACAACCCTGTCTACCTCGGAAATGCTGTGCTTCTGGCCTTGACTGGCGCTGGTCTGGGGTATGGAGCATACCGGAAGCATGCTGCTGGGCAGCTTTCGTGGGAGTTGATTGGATGGTGCTCTGGCGCCGTTGGTGCCTTTGGTGCTGTGGACTACTTTGTTAGCAAGTGAGTATCGGTCTTAGAAGCTCGTGTGCGGTGATAGTGTTTGCTAATGTGGGGACGTTCTTTAGATGGCTTTTGCAGAACAAGTACCCTCCGAAATAAGGCCTGAAGTTGAGACCGAGCACTTTGTGGCAGTCGTGATATCCCAGTGTCAGTTTCGCGGTCTATTATTTCTTTACTGTTTTTTTGTACTCCTTTAGGGTACATGAGGCGTTTGCGCAGCTTTTGGGCGTCATAGTGTGTCTGGTACTAGTATATCCCTAATGGATCGATCTCCTCTAAGCACAGCAGCCGTCGTAGCAACGAGCGCTATACTTTACAATTATCTCCCAAGGCCAAAAGCATGGTAATGCATGGGTAGACAGCAGCAGAAGAAAAAGAAAAACTGAATGACGTAGATAGAAGAGTCGAGAGCTTTTAGTCACTTTCTAGCTTCCTGCATAGACTTACTTTTGTTCGGACCGAGCTGAAGCGGGTCAGGCCGCACGAATGACTGCAGTGGCAGGGGCGGTCAGCGCCGTCAGAATCGTGGCCTCTGCAAGAACATGTGGCCTTGGCTAGCATCATTATAAGCCTGATATAGAAGGTCTCTCCTGACACGTCGCTATTTCTTGGTACCGACTACTACACATTTCAGAGACAAACTTAAGATTTTCTTTTTCTTCTTGGAAAGATATTAGTACCTGTAAATCCAAGCTCACCTCTGTTTTTGCGGCCGGGATTGTATACAGCGCACTCACCCGATAGGGTACACCGCAACAAAATGGTAAGTCGTCTAAGGCCTCAAAAGTGAAGCCTCGCTTTGAGGGGGTTGATTGCCATGCCTGATGGGTGCTTACATTGTCTATTGCTTAGAATTCCCTCTTCAATTCCGCCCTCAAGCAGTCATCTGCTATCCGCCGTGACCTGGATACCTTTTCCCAATCTCCAGCTACCTCATCTGCCGCACTACAAGGTAGGTTTCGAAACCGGTGCTTGTAGTGGCTCCACTACGCAACAGAAGGAAGCTCATGCGCATTGTAGGCCAAATCGCTGCATCGCTAGCATCGTTATCGCGCACCGTTGACGACTACTCTGCCCTGTCCAAGAAGGAATTGATTCCGGAGAAGCAAGAGAAGGCATTCGAACGAGTCAAGAATTTCCGATCAGAACTGGCAGATTACCGGCAACACTTTGATCGACTACGGAAAGAACGAGAGGAAGCTGTAAGAATTTGCACTCAAATCTTCAAGCAGCGTTGAGACTCGATATGGCTGACCATGGTTTATCTATAGCAATCCGTCACCAACCGCAATGAGCTCCTCGGTCGACGTCCCCATCACACAGCTACACCAGAGAACCCATATGCTCAATCATCCCTCCCCCAGTCCTCTGCGTTCGGCCCTTCTTCGTCACGATCGGGGCTCAGCTTTGGAGCCTCGCCAGCCGACTACAACCGGGAAACACATGCGCTTCGCGAACAAAGCTTCCTAGCGAGCACCAACACCCAGATTGATGAGTTTCTTGATCGGGGTCGTGCTGTGCTTGCGGATCTGGGACAGCAGCGTGAAGTACTGAAGGGCACACAACGTCGACTCTACAGCGTTGCAAACACACTGGGCGTCAGCGGCGACACAATCCGCAAGGTTGAGCGCCGCGCAAGACAAGACAAGTGGATCTTCTGGGGTGGTGTAGTCCTATTCTTCCTGTTCTGCTGGGCTGTCCTGCACTTCTTGCGATAGTTGTGGTACATATTCCTTTTCCTCTCCTTTATATTGTTTTTTTGCTTTTACCTGTTCCCTTTCTGGGACTATTGTGTTTTGGTGCTTGGGTTGTCTTACAAGCGCAGGCGTTTGGAGCGCATTGGCAGGGGGGCTTATTGCGCATTATTGTATGTACTTAAGTGTGGATGTGGTGATGGCTAGTAGTCTATATGTAGTCCCTGCAGCAGGACTGATTAGCTTCGCTGTCCCCGTGCGCAATGGGATTTGGGTTGAGTGTGGAGTACACCGAAGTAGTGTGCCGTAGACAGGGAGACGGACGGGTAGATGGAACGTTGGGGGGGGGGGGGGAAGTGGCCATCGGTTAATTTAGGACCATGGAGCAGATCCCATAGCAACGTGGTAATGAAAGCAATTGTCTCGAGAAGTTTAAATCCATTCCCAATGGACCATAAGGACCATGATTGGCATCGGAGAACCGTCGACGACCAGCATGAGGGTCGGTAGGACGGAACCGGAGCAAGTCGCAGGGCCAGTGGACAGACAAGCACGACAAAGTGATCCGATGGCTGCCGTGGGGATCGGAAACGGAGCCATTTAGCCGCCCCAAAATCCTTCGCGCTCACCGGCCACCGACGGCTTCTCCCTTCTTCTCCTTCTTCTCTCTCTCTCTCTCTTTCCTCTCCATCGCAATTGTTTCTCTTCTCTCCTCTCCATCTCCCCATTTCTTCTTTCAGATAGATCTACCTCTGTCTACCCTCACAGTCAAGATGTTCGCTGCTCGTCAGTCCCTCAACCTCCTCCAGAAGCGTAGCTTCTCCGCTTCTGCTAGCCAGGTGTGTAGTCCCCCCAAAAAACATTGCCTCGGAGCTCTTCGTTGCCTTGCTAACCATCGCAATTTCCATCTCAGGCCTCCAAGGTTGCCGTTCTCGGTGCCGCCGGTGGCATTGGCCAGCCTCTGTCCCTGCTCATGAAGCAGAACCCCCTTGTCACTGACCTCGCCCTCTACGACATCCGCGGTGGACCTGGTACGTCGCACAACATCTCCCTTCCCCCGACCTGAAACACCCATCCGATCATCGGAGTCGACTAACAGAAGCTTCAAACAGGTGTCGCTGCTGATATCAGCCACATCAACACCAACAGCACCGTCAAGGGCTACGAGCCTACTCCCTCTGGCCTCCGCGATGCCCTCAAGGGCTCCGAGATCATCCTCATCCCTGCCGGTGTTCCCCGCAAGCCCGGCATGACCCGTGATGGTATGCGCTGGACCACTTCAAACCTAGAAAAGTCATGAGCGTCAGACTAATCGCGCCATTGATAGACCTCTTCAACACCAACGCCTCCATCGTCCGCGACCTCGCCAAGGCCGCCGCTGAGGCTGCTCCCGAGGCTAACATCCTCGTCATCTCCAACCCCGTACGTATTGACCTTGTTAAACAATCCCATTCATCGAACCTTGTACTCATTTTAACATCAGGTCAACTCCACCGTCCCCATCGTCTCCGAGGTCTACAAGTCCAAGGGTGTCTACAACCCCAAGCGCCTCTTCGGTGTCACCACCCTGGACGTTGTCCGTGCCTCCCGCTTCATCTCCCAGGTCAAGGGCACCAACCCCGCCAACGAGGCCGTCACCGTCATCGGTGGCCACTCCGGTGTGACCATCGTTCCCCTCCTCTCCCAGTCCAACCACCCCGACATCTCTGGCACCGTCCGTGACGAGCTGGTCAACCGCATCCAGTTCGGTGGTGACGAGGTCGTCAAGGCCAAGGACGGTGCTGGTTCCGCCACCCTCTCCATGGCCATGGCCGGTGCTCGCTTCGCCGACTCCCTCCTCAGGGCCGCCAACGGCGAGAAGGGCATCGTCGAGCCCACCTTCGTTGAGAGCCCTCTCTTCAAGGACCAGGGTGTTAACTTCTTCGCCTCCAAGGTCGAGCTCGGCCCCAACGGTGTTGAGAAGATCCACGAGGTTGGCCCCGTCAACGAGTACGAGCAGGGTCTCATCCAGACCGCCCTCGGTGACCTCAAGAAGAACATCCAGAAGGGTGTTGACTTCGTCAAGCAGAACCCTTAAATGGTTTCTGAATCTGATTGAAGAAGGGAACAAAATTGCAACATCTCTCTGCAGCCGCTTTCCTCCCTGTATAACAGTCTTATGTTAATCCATACCCACTTCCCGTTCCCCTATGCACATCCCCATCTCACATTTGGCTTTTATATCGGAGGAAATGTAGCTGCGGAACTCGCATAGCAATGAGTTTTGAGGAGCCTGGGACTGCCAGGGGAGATGGACATGACGTGTATTTCCTATAAATAAGAAAAATCTAATGATTCAATGACTAGTGTATTTGTAGCCTTTCATCGGTAATTGTAGGAAGGACTTGCAAGCTGACCATCTATCACTCATCCTCCACCCCAACCGAAGCAAAGCTTAACCCCTTGAGCAACTCTCATCACCCCGATATTACCAGGGCAAGTTTCAATCACCACTACTAGTAGTATTAGTATATATGTGTAACATATCTCCAGAAAAAAAAAAAAAAAAAAAAAAAAAAAAAAAAAAAAAAAAAAAAAAAAAAAAAAAACAATCCCTCCCATTCATTCCCACTCAAATTAGCTAGCAACTGGAGAATCCCAGACATGCACTCTACACTCATAGTCAATAGTATTACTACTAATCACCTAGAGAAGTAACCATCTAAGGAACTTACTAACCTGATGACTGAACATGCAGTATACCTGCTGTCTTTTTACTTTCTGACTTCATTTATTCAGTATTGAATATTTTTCATTATTCCTAGGTATATTACGTATGAACAAACCACGAGAGATGCTTGGTTTTAGATCACGTTATACTTCAGCACTATGTCTTGATGCTGAAGTACTGCTAAGTGAGACTGTTTCATCTATATTATGGGGCTGAGTGGATGTAGTAGTAGTAGCAGTAGCAGTAGCAGTAGCAGTAGCAGTAGCAGCAGCAATAGTGGGAGATGCAATGTGTACATACTCTAATTCTGGGTCTTTCTTTGGTTACGATGACTGTTTGGTAGATTACTGGATCTGGAGGTATTACACCTGTGGGCTGGCAGGTATTGTATGGTGGATAATGCATAGTATACAGCCTTGAGCGTTTCGTCTTGAAATGTCTACTAGTATAGTACGGCAAGAAAGGATGGTAAGAAAAGTAAGTAAGAGTGGGGT
The DNA here is from genome assembly GCF_000002855.4 of Aspergillus niger. Taxonomy (NCBI): domain Eukaryota; kingdom Fungi; phylum Ascomycota; class Eurotiomycetes; order Eurotiales; family Aspergillaceae; genus Aspergillus; species Aspergillus niger. Next base: position 418,957 of record NT_166523.1, on the reverse strand, counting down.
ATTTCGTTTCTCGTTGTATTCCAGAATGTTAACTAGGTATACTGGTTATTTTGTCATCATCCTTATCATCATCATCATCATGGGGGTCGTCGACTGTGGCAAGTGTAGGAGTCAAATAAATTAACATCAACAGGAATAAAACAACGCATCAGAGGCAGATCTTTGGCAGGGAGGCGGTAGAAGAACAAGGACCATGCTGCATACTGAGGGGTGATTCAGTCAAATTGCGAACAGAAAAGACATGAAATGGAAGGTAGATCATAGTCTTCGCTCGAAAGAATACAGCGAATTGATAAAGCAAACCAGAAGGTAAAGGATTACGTATAACTTCTCATGGCATCGAGGTATCCTGACCCACCGCGAAGGTCGCGGTCGAAGGTTTCAGCGACCTCCAGGACACGTCGGATGTGTTCCATGGACAGAGGGGTTTGCTCGTTAACAGCCAATGCTTGGGCTGTGCGGACGGAGTTTTTGATCTATAGACGGATGGGTTAGGATCCATACGTGTTGTTCGCGGAGGCTAGATGGGGATTCTCACCTGACGCCCGTTGAGATTATGCCGAGCCAATAAATCAAAATCCTTTTCATTGAAAGTGGCGGTCTGCACGCCCTCTTTGGCCTGCACTCGCTCCAGAAACATCTTCCAGACGCTGCGCTTTGCTTTCGTGGTGAGTTCACCGTAGCGCAAAGCGACGTGAATGCGGGATTGGAAGGCGTCATCAAATGTTTCGACGCGGTTGGTGGTCAGGAAGAGAATGCCTTGGAAGTATTCCAACAACCGCAGGAAGATGCTGACCAGAGCGTTGCGGTGAATGTCCTGGATGGTGCGCTTCTCCAGGAAGATATCAGCCTCATCGAGCAGTAGAACAGCGCCCCAGGAATGTGCGATGTCAAGGATCTTGTTGAGCTCTGCTTCGAGGGTGCGCGGATCGGTGCCCAGCTCGCCGGCGCTCACCATGTAGAGCGGGCGTTTGAGGAGCTCTGCGATGCCTTCGGCAGTCAGAGTTTTACCAGTACCGGGAGGTCCGTGGAGCACGGCCACGAGGCCCTTGCCCTTGCCTTGGATGACATCGTCGATGTTCTGGGCCGCGCGGAAGGTGTGCGATTCGACCAATGCCTTGACAATGGACTTCTGGTTGTCGGGGAGGACCAGCGAGTCAAAGGCATCTTCGTTCCATTCAATGTCACTGATGCCCGAGATGCTGAATTCGAGCCACAGCTTCTCACTGAAGGCGAAGCCGAGTACCACCGGGCTTGCGATGAGCAGCTCCTCTTCAGTGAATTCGCGGTCGGAGGGGTCTGCAACTTCGTCCATGTTCTCTTTGACAATTTCATTGCCGTTCTCATCCAGCTCGACCTCGACGACGTGCGGCTTGCCCTCCTTGTCCCGTACCACCTTGAATAGGAGCTGAGGGGTGTCTGAGTCGCGCGGGTGCCCAGAGGTTGGATCCGATTCTGAGTCCGACAGAACACAGCAGCACCCATTGTTGCTTCCCTCATCGTCGGAGCCGTCAAGGTAGTCCGGGTCCTTGGGACGGACCGTGCTAATGGGGTAGTTGGGATTGATGCGCCGGTGGATGGCGGGATCAACCATAACCCGGCCGTTGATGTTGACCTTGATGACGGACCGCTTCTTTTTGTAGAAGGCCATACCCTTGTGGTACCGGTAGTTCATGCCTCGCAGCGCCACAAACTTCTTGCCCCGCTCGATGAGCTTGGCCTTGACACTATCGGCTTCGCGATGATACTTGAGCGGATAGCAACTGAGACTGGTGATTTTGCGGGCACCTTTGAAGGACTCCACCTCGGCGGCCATGGTGCCCATGCCAAAGGCCTTGCCATCGTATTCGAGATAGCGACCCTCGATGCTGTACCATTGACCCTTCATGAACGAGGACTCTTTGGTTGCGTACTCGATCTTGAAGGCGCGAGGCTCATCCTGGTTGCCGTAGGTGGAGGAGTAGGCGACGGTGTTGGGCTTGAAGATGGCCCAGAGCAGATCGAAGGTGATCATACTGGCGTCCAACAGAGGGTAGAGGGTTTTCTTGGTCTCAGCATAGTCGGTGTCCAGATACTTGACGAGCACCTTGAGATGCGATGCTTTGACCTCGGCGAGCTTGCGAGCTTTCTTCTTCTTCTCGGTCTTGGCCAGCTGCCGGAGCTCTTTCATGTATTGCCGCGTCTCCTCAAGGTAGAGGAAGAGCATGTTGGGATCGACAACTGCTGTCTCCTGCACCAAGCTGACACCCTTGACTCCATCCATGACCTTGGACAGCGCATCGCGCAGGTACTTGCTCTTCAGGTCTACCACCGTCTCCAGGTACTTATTGTCCCAGTCGAACTTGCGGCGCACGGTGAAGAGGTATTGGTCCCACTCATTTGCGTCGGGGTCGTCGACCGTCTCCGTCAGCTTGAAGTTGTGGATCGTATTGTCCCATACTGCAAGTTTCGTGTCAGTGAAATCCATGAGAGAGTGGTGATGAGAGTAGGGAAGACGCACGCTGATCTACACGTTTGAAGGCAATCTTCGAGGCAGCCTTCTTGCGTCCCTTGGACTTTTGCGAGCTCCCTTTCTGGCCGTCGGTGTTACCATCGCCCGAGCCACGCCTGCCGCGGCCTTTGCGACGCCCATCGGCCAACTTGACTCGCAAGGAAGCCAACTTCTGCTTGGCTAGCAGCAGAGCTAGCTCGTCGGCGTCTGCATCCTCGTCGGCATCGTCATCATCGTCCTGTTGCTCCTCGGAAGAGTCTTCCTTGGAGCGCGACTTCTTGGAGTTCTTCTTCGCCTTCAGCTTGGCGACCAGCTTCTTCAGTGTCTTTTCATCAAGAGACGAATCGGAGTCGCTACTATCCTCGAGATCGGAATCGGATTCCGATTCCGTCTGGTGCGACCGGCTCTTCTTCTTACGACTGACACTTTTGAGCGATTTCTTGACCTTGTTTTTGGCCCGGCGGCGACGTTGTTTGCGATCCGACTCGGAGTCCTCGTCCTCGTCCGATTGAGCGTCTTCGTCGTCGTCAGTAGATTCCGCGCTGGATTCCTCGGAAGAGGAATTTAACTCCGAAGAGCTATCATCGCTGGGGGTGACGATCGAGGCGGCCTTGCGGTGGGACTTTTTCTTTTTCGAGCGGTTGGGATCCTGGTCTTTTGTCGCATGCTTGGAACACACGGACTTTTTGGCGACGGGTTCGGAGACCGCGACGGGGGCTTTGGGGTCGGACTTGACTGGGGGAGCATCGACGGGCGGGTCGGCGTCGAGCTTGGATTCGGGGGAGGAGGAGACGGGGCCACTAGCGTCGGCCATGGTGGTACCAGTAGTGGTAGCACTGCTGGAGTCGCTGGTGGTGGCAGGGAGTGGAGCTGAGCCAGGGACCGGGACGGGCACAGGCCCACTCGTGGCCGGATTGCTGTTGGAGCTTGGGTCGCGCTGAGTCTCGAGCTCCGTTTGCTGGGAAGGGGATTGGGAATCAGTGGGGATGGTCATGACAGGGAGGAGAGATGAGTAGTGTGGAAAAAGTTGGGAATATATGAAGATCAGAAAAAGAAAAGAAAGACAGTTAGACAGTTAGAGATGGAAGGGGATGATGAGTAGTGATACGGAGTAAGGAGAGATGGGAGAGAGTGGATGATGGACGATTAATGGGAGGAAGATTGGGGGAAAATGCCGTGGATGGGGAAATGGGAGAAAGAGAGAGCGAGCGAGAGAGAGACTCACATATTCGGATGCCTAAGAATAAAAACTATCCTCGCTTGCAAGAGCGCCTTGCGTGTTGGCCCAGCAGATGGCGGTGTGTGCTGCCTGACCACCCAAGATGAGAGTGTGTGTGTGAAAGAGAGAGAAAGAAAGAAGAAGAGAAGAGAATAGAAGGGAAAGAGGGAAAAGAACAAACAAAATGACAAGCAGATCGACGAGCCAAAGTAATCAATAAATACCCTTAAAGAGTGAGGCGATTGATTGACTGTGACTGACTGACTGACTTTGACTCCAAGTACAGAGCAATGATGCCTGTTCAACCTGATGCTCTGCCTGCTGCACAAATGAAAAAGAAAATTATAAAGAAAGGAACTCGCCGGATTGGGAAGAGGCTGGGATAGCTTCAAAATTGGCAGTGCCAATAATAATGCACATCTCACCGGGTCAGCAAATGCATCACGATTGGATTGTCACCCTGCCAGGCGCTTGGAAGGAGTGGCACAGACTTTCCGACCCCCCAAACCCAAACAGCCATTCAGCCGCAGAATCAACTGGATCATCTCGCGCAGTCTGGAGAGAGCCATCCCCGGTCACCGACATTTGCCAACGTGCGTGTGTCTCACATGTGCTGTCAGTGCAGTGCAGTGCAGTCACGGTTGGGGATGGAAAGTTGATCGGGAAAGTAAGTAGTAATCAGATGGATGGATGATCATCGAGATGGAATAAAATGAAGGAAAGGGAATAGTTACTAGTGAAGTGGTAGTCACTGGATAACAGGCAGCAGAAGCAAGCAGTGACACATTTAGCAGGAGGAGTCATACTGATCCTCATCAACACTGACAGGCAGCCTTGCTCGTATTCGTCCGAGTCCTGACCAACTGATATTCTCCGTTCCCGTTCCAGTTCCAGATCCCTGCCTGCCTGCAGCTGAACCAGGTGAAGAGTTTCCCACTCCCTTGCAAGGCCCGGGATATTCATCCGCGGCAAAGTACCACAGCTCGGTACTTTTGTGCAGCAGCCAACCCTAATACTTTTTATCCATGTCTTATCTTACAACCTAGTGTATATTGACTAGAGAGTTGAGATCTCAAATTAAGATGCTTACTCGCATTCAAGATTCAACTATATATTGTCCCCACTCAAAATACGGTAGACGTCTCACGAACAGTAGAGCGAGTGTACCTTAAAGCCAATGTATTGGCTTAATCCAAGATTAACAACACCATAGCAGTGTTGATGCTTCAACATCTACATAAAAGCTAGATAAGAACCAACATCAGCTGAAGTGTCATCTATACCTAGTAGTTAGTGTCGAATTCGAGCTGGGCCACAAGACAGCCTGTTCTCTTACAGTTCACCCTATCCAAACCCTTATGGTAGACTAGTATATACTGCGTTCACCTCTACTCCATTCGCAAATAAAATCACAAATACTACTATAGATGAAGTGAAGTTCCCATTTTTGCCGACTAGTCCATCCTATTCAAATCAGTTATATCTAATACCCAGCATCCTATCCCTATATTTGAATATAGTATATATCATAACACTCTCATATACCTAAGTGTTCCATACTTCCTAGTAGAAACACTGCCATACCCAACTCCACCAGACCCCCCAATCCAGCTGGCCCACCACTATTCACTCAGCAGGAACAGAGAAANCCTTCACTGTCACCAGTAACACTGACAGAACTCACTATTACCTCTCTACTACCCCCTTCTTCTTCCCCATTACTTCCTCTCTTCCCCCCATTCATGCCTACCTCACCTTCTCCGTCTCCATCCATCCATCTGCATAACTTCCCATCACTCTATCACCACATCACCAAACAAGAACAGTACAAAACAAAACAAAAGACAAGACAAGACACCAACAAGATGTCCTCCAACTCATCAACCTTCACCCCTACCAACGCCCCCCTCCACAATAACAACAATAACAACAACACCAAGAACGGCCCTACCGCCCCAAAGACACCCACCAAGAAAACCAACGTGACAA